>NC_134690.1:30619184-30932101 GCF_050947455.1 Rhinoderma darwinii | reverse complement strand
CACACTCAGCTCTGCTACACACAGACACACACACTCAGCTCTGCCACACAGGCACACACACTCAGCTCTGCCACACAGACACACACACACACACACACACACACACACACACACGCACGCACACACACACACACACACTGAACTGCTACACACAGACACACTCAGCTCTGCTACACACAGACACACACACACTCAGCTCTGCTACACAGACACACACACACAGCACTACTACACACAGACAGATTAATCTCTGCTACACACAGACATTCAGCTCTGCCACACAGACACACACTCAGCTATGCTACACAGACACACACTCAGCTCTGCCACACAGACACACACTAAGCTCTTCTACACAGACACACCGCACTACTACACACAGACACACTCAGCTCTGCTACACACAGACACACACAGCACTGCTACACACAAACACACTCAGCTCTGCCACACAGACACACACACTAAGCTCTTCTACACACAAACAGCAGTGCTACACACAGACACCCTCAGCTCTGCTACACACAGACACACACACTCATCTCTTCTACATAGACACACCACAGTGCTACACACAGACACACTCAGCTCTGCTACACACAGACACACACTCAGCTCTGTAAAAAGACACACACAGGACTGCTACATACAAACACACTCAGCTCTACTACACACACACACACACACACACTCAGCTCTGCCACACAGACACACACACACTCAGCTCTGCTACACAGACACACACAAAGCACTGCTACACACAGACACACTTAGCTCTGCTACACACAGACACACTCAGCTACGCTACACAGACACACACACACACACACACACAGCACTGCTACATACAGACACACACATTCAGCTCTGCTACACAGATACACACACACTCAACTTTGCTAAACACAGACACACAGATAACTCACACGTAGCCCAAAAATCTACTTTTGCTAAATATACATACAGTGCTACAGTGGCAAAAAAGTAAAATTACACTGATACTTTTAGAGCATCAAGGAAAGATGGCCATAAAAACAGAGCTAAATATAAAACAGTAAATGAAACAAAGTAGTTACCAGCTATAGTGTGTGATGACTACTTAAAAGCACACACATTGCATGCCAATATATCCTGTAATATAAATATGTGCACACAGCATTGTGGCAATAACCCAAACAAACATATTTAGACAGGGGGGCCCGAGTGGGGGGTCAGTGAGAGAGAGAGAGGGGGAGATAGAGACACACACTTTACCTGCAATGCAGCCGGTCTTCATAATGGCGCCTGCTATCTCTCTACAAAACAGCTTCTCTGCTGGGTGGCTCTGAACTACGCCTGCGCAGTACAGAGCCAGATGCCAGATGAAATTAATGGCTCACGTTCATTGTGTCCTATGCACTGAGCTTCCGTATTCCATCTATGTATGTGTCGTTAAGAAACACATACACAAATTAAATAAAACACAGCAGCCCCCAGTAAAGTAAGAAATTTTGTGTGTGAAAAATTCGATAAAGTCAATATAATATTTTATTAAATAAAAACACATAAATTAATTAAATAATCATGACACTGTCCCTTTAATAAAAACATCTGGCGCCTAATTTGTTAGTGTAAGTTATTGGAACCACCTTTTTTTGTGGACTCTTAAGACAACGATTGTTGCATCCAATTTTGAAAATGCTCTGTTCATGTCTATCTGTTATCAATATATAGAAACCACGAAATGACACGAACAGTTTAAAGCTGAGCTATTTTTGAGTATCTCTAAAAGACAGCGACAATGATGATTTTTTTGTATTCCTTAACTTAAAAAAGCAAGACCGACTAAGACTTTAGCTGGGCAAATTTTTTCTAGCAGGAGTCACATTATAGGCTCTGTGGCTCAATGGATAGTGCATTGGATTTCTAGAGCTATGTAGCAATTCAAAGGTTGTGGGTTCGAGTCTTTCCAGTGTCGTGGTTTATTTGGGTTTCATGTAATACGTTTTCAGTTGTTAGAATAATGCAATAGAAAATAATGGCTTATAACAGGCTTTATAGTTAAGGGATTAGATCGCTGGTCTTGTAGACCAGGTGTCTTTAGTGAAGGCCACCGAGCCTTAAACTTTATTGCTATCCACAATTATTTTCCGGGTACAGTCTAAATGGGTTTTGCTTCTTGTATGGAAGTACTAAATAATTATAGGTTGGACTATCTTTTAGAGACCTTACAGAAAACCTCAGCTTTAAATTGTTCATGTCAGTCCTTTTTTTTTCTAGAAATTAATAACAGACCTACATGAAAAGAGCTTTTT
This sequence comes from Rhinoderma darwinii, assembly GCF_050947455.1. Lineage (NCBI taxonomy): Eukaryota > Metazoa > Chordata > Amphibia > Anura > Rhinodermatidae > Rhinoderma > Rhinoderma darwinii. The sequence continues at coordinate 30,929,807 of NC_134690.1, read as the reverse complement.
TTAAAATTGGATGCAAAAACAGTTATCTTAAGAGTTAACAAAAGATGGTTGTCCTGTTATTTTGACACTAACAAGTATGGACCCTGGGAGGTGCTATAAAATTAATGTTATTTATCCTGCATGGTAAATGGCATAAAGAAAAACTAAAATACAATGCCAGGATAGCTGTTTTTTTTAATGTTCATCTCGCCTCCCAAAAACAAAACAGAACCAGAGTGTTGGAATGCGGTGACACAAATAAATTGTAAAGAAAGTGCTTTTATTGTGAAAAATTAGTAAAACATAGCAAGAACTATATAATTTGATGTCGATATAATCAAAACAACTCATAGAATAAAGTTAGCATATTATTTATAAGGCACCATGAATGCCTTTAAAAAAAAAACAATTATGGCGAAATTGCTATTTCCCACCATTTCCCCCCAATAAAAGTTGTTTGATATGTATTCTCAAATAGTTCCAATAAAAACTACAACCCATCCCACAAAATCCAAGGTCTCATACAGCTAAATTTAACTAAAAATGAAAAAGTTATGACCGCTGGATCACAGTGGGGGGACAATGTTTTTTTAATTTAGTTACATCGTTAAAGAGATAAACTGCACCTAAGGAACTTGCGTTATGTGCCGACTATATGTACTTAAAAAATAAATTCAAATTCTACACAAGAGCAACATTTTCGATAGGGTTTTCAAATTTTAATGTAACTGTAGGGGTATGTGCACACACAAAATCAAAAACGTCTGAAAATACAGAGCTGTTTTCAAGGGAAAACAGCTCCTGATTTTCTGTCGTTTTTTAAGCCAATGAAAAACAGCTCCAAAAAGGACTCAAGAAGTGACAGGCAATTATTTTTTCCGCAGGCGATTTTTTGCGCAGCCCTTTTTAAAAACGTCCGTGTAAAATAACGGCCCATCGGAACAGAACACCGTTTTTCCTATTGGAATCAATGGGCAGATGTTTGGAGGTGGTCTGCTTACGATTTTTCAGGGGTTTTTCAGCTGTTTACGGCCCAAGAAACGGCCAAAAATAAGCCGTGTGAACATACCCTTAAGGCCGGATTCACATGAACAAGTCCGTTTTGCGCGCGCAAAACGCAGCGTTTTTTGCGTGCGCAAAACGGACACTTTTGTGCAAAAGTTCAGTGCGGCATCTGTATATGGTACGTGGCTGCGTGATTTTCGCGCAGCCGGCATCATTATGACGCTCTGTTTTTATGTTTACAAACATAAAAGCAGGAGGTGCTTTTCTGTTTTCATTCATTTTTTACTACTGTAGCGCGAATCACGCGTGGCACCCGGAAGTGCTTCCGTGTGCCAAGCGCGATTTGCACTCACCCATTGACTTCAATGGGTGCGTGCTGCGCGAAACACGGGCAAATATAGGACATGTCGTGAGTTTTACGCAGCGTGAAAATCACGACCTGTCAGAACAGCCCCATTAACTTACATAAGTCCGTGCGACACGCGTGGAAATCACACATTCGTGTGAATAAGGCCTAAGAGTTTAAGTTCTCATGCACATTGCCATGCCCGTAATCACGGCCCACAATTGTGGGCACAGTTGGCCGTCAGTGGCCGCGGGCCGCAGCCCGCATTTTTTCGGGCCATTCTCCCATACAAATTATGGGAGCACGGCCCGTAAAATACAAAAAATAGGAAATGCTCCATAATTTCCGGCACAGTTTTACGACACTGACACCTATCTGTAGCGATGTGGATAGGTATGCGCGGCCAAAAGAACTGAATGAATCTGTAATTGCGGACCGTATTACGGTACACAATTACAGAGATTTTTTACGGTCGTATGCATGGGGCCTTAAAAAGGAATCAAACAAGATTTGCATTGAGAATACCAGAGAACAGGTGTGTTTTTGTCAAAATACTTGAAATAGTATTTTCTGAATTGCTCTGTACATGTTTGCTGATATCACCAGGATCCTTTATCAGTTTTTTGTTTCGTCATTTGTATTTGTTTGCATTTTTCTAAGAACAACTAATACTATCGATAGAAATTTAATTTCGGGTGTGATACAAAAGAAAGACCGCTGGTGGGACTCAAAGTCACAGCCATTGAAGTAGTGCAGTTTCCTAGAAGCCCAATGTACTATCCATTGCACCACAGAGCCTTTAACGTTATTGTTATCCACAGTTGTTTTCCGGGTACAGTCTTAATGGGTTTTGATTTTTGTAAGGAAATACTAAATGATTGTAAGTTGGACCATCTTTTAGAGACATTAGGGTATCTTCACACGCAGTGGCTTCAGACATAATTTGGGTGTTTTACGCCTCGAATTACGCCTGAAAAAACACCCCTAATACGCCTACAAACATCTGCCCACTGCTTTCAATGGGAATTACGATGTTCTGTTCCCACGAGCCTTTATGTTACGCGTCGCTGTTAAAATACGGCGCGTAAAATGACGGCTCATCAAAAGAAGTGTTTTGGACACTTCTTGGGACGTTTTTGGAGGCGTTTTTTATTGACTCCATTGAAAAATAGCTGAAAAAACGGCCGTAAAAAACACAGGGAAAAAGGCGAGTTGTTAAAAAAAACTTCTGAAAATCAGGAGCTGTTTTCGCCTGAAAACAGCTCCTTATTTTCAGACGTATTTTGCGTTTCCGTGTGAACATACACTTACAGAAAACCTCAGCTTTAGGCCGGATTCACACGATCGTGTGCGTTTTGCGCACGCAAAAAACGTGGCGTTTTGCGTGCGCAAAAGGCACTTAACAGCTCCGTGTGTCATAATCATATGGTGCGCGGCTGCGTGCTTTTCGCGCAGCCGCCATCATTATGACACTCCGTTTGCATGTTTGTAAACAGAAAAGCATGTGGTGCTTTTCTGTTTTCATTCATACTTTTCACTGCTGGTGCGCGAATCACGCGCGTCCCCCGTGTGGTGCGCGTGATTTTCACACACCCATTGACTTCAATGGGTGTGTGATGCGCGAAATACGCACAAATATAGGACATGCTATGAAAATTCATGGACTGTCTGCAAGGCCCCATAGACGAATATAGGTCCGTGCGAGGCGCGTGAAAAATCACACGCGTTGCACGAACGTATATCACGTTCGTGTAAATAAGCCCTTAAATTTTTCATGTCAGTCCTTGTTCTCTAGAAATTAATGACCTACATGAACAGAGCATTGCATGCAAAAACAGTTATCTCAAGGCTATGTTCACACGGCCTATTTACGGACGTAATTCGGGCGTTTTTGCCCCGAATTACGCCCGAAAATAGCGCCTCAATAGCGTTGACAAACATCTGCCCATTGAAAGCAATGGGCAGACGTTTGTCTGTTCACACGAGGCGTAATTTACGCGCCGCTGTCAAAAGACGGCGCGTAAATAGACGCCCGCGTCAAAGAAGTGACCTGTCACTTCTTTGGCCGTAATTGGAGCCGTTATTCATTGACTCCAATGAATAGCAGCGCCCATTACGCCCGTAATGGACGCGGCGTTCAAGCGCCTGCACATGCCGTTACGGCTGAAATTACGGGGATGTTTGCAGGCTGAAACATCCCCGTAATTTCAGCCGTAACGGACGCCCTCGTGTGAACATACCCTAAGAGTTAACAAAAGAAGGTTGTCCTGGTTTTTTACACTAACAAGTATGGACCCTGGGAGGTGCTATAAAATGATTATTTATCCTGCACGGTGAATGCCTTAAAGAAAAACTAAAATCGCTAGATCACAGAGGGGGGAAAATGTTTACTTAAATTAGTTACGTCATTAAAGAGTTAGGGTATGTTCACACGCTTAACAAAAAACGTCTGAAAATACAGAGCTGTTTTCAAGGGAAAACAGCTCCTGCTTTTCAGATGTTTTTTGAGCAACTCGAATTTTTCGCTGCATTTTTTTACGGCCGTTTTTGGAGCTTTTTCAATAGAGTCTATAAAAAAACGGCTGCAAAAACGTCCCAAGAAGTGTCCTGCACTTCTTTTGACGAGCTGTCATTTTACGCGCCATATTTTGACAGCGACGCGTAAAATTAGGGCTCGTTTGTACAGAACACCGTAAAACCCATTGAAAGCAATGGGCAGATGTTTGTAGGCGTATTAAGGGGGTTTTTTCATGAGTAATTCGAGGCGTACCCCTCAGGGTATGTTCACACGCACTGTTTTCAGACGTAATTCGGGCGTTTAACGCCTTGAATTACGCCTGAAAAAATGGCTCCATTACGCCTACAAACATCTTCCCATTGCTATCAATGGGTTTTACGGTGTTCTGTTCCCACGAGGTGTAATTTTACATATCGCTGTCAAAATACGGCGCGTAAAAAGATGCCTGCGAAAAAGAAGTGCATGTCACTTTTGGAGCCGTTTTTCATTGACTCCATTGAAAAACAGCTCCAATAATGTCCGTAAAATACGGCGCGAAAAACGCGAGTTGCTACAAAAACGTCTGAAAATCAGGAGCTGTTTTTGCCTGAAAACAGCTCCATACTTTCAGACGTATTTTGCTAAGCCGTGTGAACATATCCTTAGGGTATGTTCACACGCTGAGTCAAAAACATCTGAAAATACGGAGATGTTTTCAAGCGAAAACAGCTTTTGATTTTTAGCCGTTTTTTAAGATACTCGCGATTTTTGATGTTTTTTTCATGGCGTTTTTTTACGGCCGTTTTTGGAGCTGTTTTCAATAGAGTCTATGAAAAACGGCTCCAAAAACGTCCCAAGAAGTGACCTGCACATCTTTTTCGTGGCCGTTTTTTTACAAAACGGGCGCGTAAAAAAACGGCCCGTTGGAACAGAATGCCGTTTGTCCCATTGAAATCAATGGGCAGATGTTTGGAGGTGTTCTGCTTCCGATTTTTCGGCCATTTTTCGGGCGTTTATGGACCGAAAAACGGCCGAAAACACTGTGTGAACATACCCTTAAACTGCACCTAAGGCATACGCCGCTCCCACACAGACCAAAAGGAAGGTCTTTGGCAGAGCGACATCCGGCGCCATTTTCATGTGGACCGGAAGCCGCGGCCGGACAGTAAGATGACGACTTCCTGTCGTGGCTTCCGGCCATATGTTGAGACGCAAGGACTAGGAGCGGAGGCAGCGGCGGTGGCAGCGGCAGTGGCGGCGGCTTGAGCAGGTAAGTTATGTTTGTGTATGTGATGTGTGCGAATGTTCGTGTTATACTGTCTGATTACCACTGTATCTAATTCTCCTACACTGTGCATTTGCTCAAAAATTGGCGGCACACAGTGTAGGGGGTTTAAACATTCAACCCCCTCCTTTCTCCTGGCACTAGCCAGGATAAAGGAGGGGGGATTGTGTGAGGACACTAGAGCGAGTGTGTCATCTCCAATTTTGCAGCATAAAGCAATGAGGTTGCTTTACCACATGCCAATGCTGCATTTTTGGAATTGCTCCCTTTAGTGACCAGCACATGGAAATGTTATAAATTAGAATCTAATTTATAATATTTCCTGACTTGTGAAAAAAATGTAAAAATTAAAACAATGTGTAATCATTTATATACTAAGTGTTTAACTAAAAAAAAAATAATAATTCTAGCGACACATTCCCTTTAAGGGTTTAACCCCTATCTGACATTTGCCGTATGGATACGTCATGGAAAGCCAGTGCTTCCCGCATTTTGCCGTAGCCATACGACAAATGCATGGCACCGGCTCAAAAGCTGATCCGGTGCCATCATCAATGGATGTCAGTGGTGTATTACAGCTGACATCCGACTGTAATGGCGGAGACTGAAATTAGCTTAGATCCCCACCATTAACCCCTTTAATGCAGCAGTCAAAAGCGATCGCTGCATTTAAGTTGGTTACAGCTCATCGGCACCCCAACAATGAAACACTGTGTGAACATACCCTTAAACTGCACCTAAGGCATACGCCGCTCCCACACAGACCAAAAGGAAGGTCTTTGGCAGAGCGACATCCGGCGCCATTTTCATGTGGACCGGAAGCCGCGGCCGGACAGTAAGATGACGACTTCCTGTCGTGGCTTCCGGCCATATGTTGAGACGCAAGGACTAGGAGCGGAGGCAGCGGCGGTGGCAGCGGCAGTGGCGGCGGCTTGAGCAGGTAAGTTATGTTTGTGTATGTGATGTGTGTGAATGTTCGTGTTATACTGTCTGATTACCACTGTATCTAATTCTCCTACACTGTGCATTTGCTCAAAAATTGGCGGCACACAGTGTAGGGGGTTTAAACATTCAACCCCCTCCTTTCTCCTGGCACTAGCCAGGATAAAGGAGGGGGGATTGTGTGAGGACACTAGAGCGAGTGTGTCTTCTCCAATTTTGCAGCATAAAGCAATGAGGTTGCTTTACCACATGCCAATGCTGCATTTTTGGAATTGCTCCCTTTAGTGACCAGCACATGGAAATGTTATAAATTAGAATCTAATTTATAATATTTCCTGACTTGTGAAAAAAATGTAAAAATTAAAACAATGTGTAATCATTTATATACTAAGTGTTTAACTAAAAAAATAATAATAATTCTAGCGACACATTCCCTTTAAGGGTTTAACCCCTATCTGACATTTGCCGTATGGATACGTCATGGAAAGCCAGTGCTTCCCGCATTTTGCCGTAGCCATACGACAAATGCATGGCACCGGCTCAGAAGCTGATCCGGTGCCATCATCAACGGATGTCAGTGGTGTATTACAGCTGACATCCGACTGTAATGGCGGAGACTGAAATTAGCTTAGATCCCCACCATTAACCCCTTTAATGCAGCAGTCAAAAGCGATCGATGCATTTATGTTGGTTACAGCTCATCGGCACCCCAACAATGAAATTGCAGGTGTTCTGGTGGCTGCAATGGCAACTGGAGGCCTAATACTGGCTTCCCGGTCTGCCTAGCATGGAAACATTGCAGGCCCCTGCCCAGAGGCGGGGCATGAAAGGCTTCCTTAGCCGACGGCAAGATGGTGCTAGCCCAGGTGCTGAGCCGGCATCATCAGCGGTGGATCTCAGCTGTATGTTACAGCTGACTACCACCTGTAACGGCGGGAAATGGAGCTAGCTCTGATTCCTGCCATTATCCCCTTATATGCAGTGATCGTAAGTGATTGCTGCATCTTAGAGGTTGCTAGCAGATCAGAAGCCCTGCCATGCAATCAGTGCTGCCGACTTCTGCTATGGCAACAGGAGGCCTAACATTGACCTCCTGCTCTGCCATTACGGAAGCCGATTAGGCCCAGCCGGGAGACAAAGCCTAATCGGCTCGCTGTCTGTGAACGACTGACAGAGCTAATACATTGCACTACATAGGTAGTGCAATGTATTGGAAAAAAAAGTCAGACAGTTGGACCTTCAAGTCACCTAGTGGGACTTGAAAAAAAGTGTACAAATAAGTGAAAAAAAAGTTTTAAAACATATAATAAAAGTTTCAAGTAATAAAATAAAACACAATCGCCCTTTTTCCCTTATCAAGTCCTTTATTATTGAAAAAAATAATAAACCAATCATATTTGGTATCGCCGCAACCATAACAGCCTAACCTATAAAAATATGATGTTATTTATTTCACGCGATGAACAGCGTAAAAAAAAATTCAAAAATGATACCAGAATTTCAGTTTTTTGGTCACTTTGCCCAACAAATACTGGAATAAAAAGTGATCAAAAAGTCGCATGTATCCAAAAGTGGTACCTATATAAACTATAGCTTTCGCAAAAAAACAAGCCCTCATACAGCTCCATCGACAAAAAATGAAACCGTTATGGTTCTCACAACTTGGAGACAGAAAGAATACATTCTTTTTACAAAAGTAATTTTATTTTGCAAAAAGTTGTAAAACATAAAAAAGTGCTATAAATTTGGTATCGCTGGAATCGGACTGACCCGCAGAATAAAGTTAACATGTAGTTTATAATGCATGGTGAACGCTGTATAAAAAAAACTAAAAAACTATGCCAGAATTGCTGTTTTTGGTTACCTTGCCTCACAAAAAATAGGATAAAAAGTAATAAAAAAGTCGCATGTACCCCAAAATGGTATCAATAAAAACAATAGCTCATCCCGCAAAAATAAACAGTCCTCATACCACTACATCTATCAAAAAATAAAATTAGTTAAGGCTTCCATAAGTCAGGAAATAAAAAATTTCTTCTGTTTCATTAGGCAAATTATCAAGGCCCTAAAATTAGGGAACCAGGAAGTGGAGGGCCCAAACATCCCCTGGAAGCGAGGGCGCCCATATTATACCAGGACAACACTTCCCAGTAAAATTCCCCAAACTGCAAAGGTACGGAGTGTGGATCAAAAGGGGGATAAGTAAGTACCACTTATTAGTGCGACACTGGCCTGTGCAGAAAGGATTGTGTCACAGATTAGCACACATATATGGATTATTTTATTGTTTACCCCATTATTATACCACCTGACTATGCCCCTTATATACCCCTACCCGGCTTACATATGCCCCCACATTATAAACTGAAATACCAGCAATACTCAAACAAAACTACTACCAAGAAAAATCCATGCTCCAAAAGCCAAATGGCGCTCCCTCCGCTCTGAACCCTACAGCGTGCCCAAGCAGCTGTTTACTTCCACATAAATGTGGCACAAGCTGGGCACGACATATTTGCAACTGAAATGGCATATCTAGGTGAAAAATATTTTTTTTTACTCTGCACCATCCGCAGCACAATCATTTATGGAAAAGTCCTGTAGGGTGAAAATGCTCACTACACCTTTTAATAAATGCCTTGAGGGGTGAAGTTTCCAAAATGGGGTCACTTCTCATGGGTTTCTTTTATTATTTCACGTCAGAGCCTCTGCAATTGTGAACTGTGTAAGTTGCCAAATTAGGCCTCAATTTTACATGGTACTCTTTCACTCCTGAGCCCTGTCAAATGTCCAGGCAAAAGATTAGGGCCAAATGTAGGGTGTTTCTAAAACCAGAAAACACAGCATAATAATTAGAGAGCTGTCTTGTTATGGTTTCACAAGCTGGGCACCACCTATTGGCATATCTATGGAAAAAATCCCATTTTCACTCTGCAACATCAAGTGCACACTAATTTCTGCAAAACACCTGCAGGGTTAACATGACCATTACACCCCTAGGTGAATACCTTGAGGGTGTAGTTTACAAAATGTGGTCATTTCTGGACGGTTCCCACTATTTTTCGTCCCACAGGGGCTTTGCAAATGCGACATAGGGACCAGAAACCAATCTAGCAAAATCTGCACTCCAAAAGCCAAATGGCGCTCCTTCCCTTCTGAGCCCTACTGTGTGCCCAAACAGCAGTTTATGACCACATATGGGGTATTGCCATACTCTGGAGAAATTGCTTTACAAATGTTGGTGTTCTTTTTTTCCTTTTTTTGTTTTTGAGAAAATGAAAAATTTTGAGCTAAAACTAAGTCTTATTGAAGAAAACGGATAGTTTTTATTTTCACTGCCCAATTCTAATAAATTCTATGAAACACCTGTGTGGTTAAACTGCTTACTACACCCCTAGATCGATTCCTCAAGGGATGTAGTTTCCTAAATGGAATAACTTTTTGGGTGTTTTCATTGTTTTGTCCCCTCAGGTGATTTGCAAATGTGACATGGCCTCCGCAAACCATTCCTGCTAAATGTGATCTCCAAAAGCCAAATAGCGCTCTTTCCCTTCTAAGCCCTGCTGTGTGTCCAAACAGCAGTTTATGACCACATGTGGGGTATTGTTTTAATCAAGAGAAACTGCTTTACAAATTTTACGGTGCTTTTTGCCCTTTAGTCCTTGTGGAAATGAAAATAAAATAGCTAAACCTACATTTTCTTTGAAAAAATGTAGATTTTAATTTTTACGGTCTAATTCCAATAACTTCTGCAAAAAACATGTGGGGTCAAAATGCTCACTATATGCTTAGATAATTTCCTTGGGATGTGTAGTTTCCCAAATGGGGTCAGTTTTGGGGGATTTCCACTGTTTTGGCACCGCAAGAGCCCTTAAAAAAAAAGCAACATTTTTTTAAAGTGTTTTTCTAATTTTAATGTAACTGTTAAGGGTTTAAGGCCTCATGCACAAGGCCATGCCCGTTATCAAGGCCCGCAATTGCGGGCACGGTCGGCCGCCGATGGCTACGGGCCACAGCTCGCATTTTTGGGCCATTCTCCCATACAAAGTATCGGAGCACGGCCCGTAAAATACAAAAAATAAGACATGCTCCATCATTTCCGGCACAGTTCTACGGCATGAACAGCTATCCATAGCGATATGGATAGTTGTGCACGGCCTAAATAACTGAATGGATCCATAATTGCGGACTGTATTACAGAGATTTTTTTACGGTCGTATGCATGAGGCCTTAAAAAGGAATCAAACAAGATTTGCATTGAGAATACCAGAGAACAGGTGTGTTTTTGTCAAAATACTCGAAAGAGTATTTTCTGGATTGCTCTATACATGTTTGCTGATATCACCAGGATCCTTTATCAGTTTTTTGTTTTGTCTTTTGTATTTTTTTAAAACAACTAACACTATCGATAGAAATGTAACTTTGGACGTGATACATAAGACAACTATGATGGGACTCAAACTCACAACCTTTGCATTACCACAGCTTTCTAGAAGCCCAAAGTGCTATCCATCACACCACAGAGCCTTAAGTGTTGCTGTCGTCCACCATTATTTTCCGGGTACAGTCTAAATGGGTTTTGCTTTTTGTAAGGAAATACTAAATAACTATAAGTTGGACTATCTTTTAGAGACATTGCAGAAAACCTCAGCTTTAAATTGTTCATGTCAGTCCTTGTTCTCTAGAAATTAATAACAGAGCATTTTCAAAATTGGATACAAAAACAGTTATCTTAAGACTTAACAAAAAGAAGAATGTCCAGTTTTTTTACACTAACAAGTATGGACCCTGGGAGGTGCTATAAAATGATTATTTATCCTGCACGGTAAATGCCACAAAGAAAAACTAAAATACAATGCTAGGATAGCTGTTTTTTTATGTTCATCTCGCCTCTCAAAAACAGAAAAATAAAAGTAATTATAAAGTCATATGTAACCAAAAAAAAAAAATACTAATGAAATCTACAAGTCATTTTGAAGAAACAAATCCTCACAATGCTCCATCGAGGGGAAAATTAAAAATGCTGAGTGTTGGAATGCAGCAACACAAAAAAGGTGTAAAGAAAGTGCTTTTATTGTGAAAAAGTAGTAAAGCATAGCAAGAACGATATAATTTGATGTCGATATAATCGTAATGTCTCATAGAATAAAGTTAGCATATTATTTATACGGCACCGTGAATGCCTTAAAAACAATTATGGTGAAATTACTATTTTCTTACATTTGCCCCTTAATAAAAGTTCTTTGATATGTATCCTAAAATTGTTACAATAAAAACTACAACCTGTCCTGCAAAATCCAAGGTCTCATACAGCTACATTGAACTAAAAATGAAAAAGATGACCGCTAGATCACAGAGGGGGGAAAATGTTTACTTAAATTAGTTATGTCATAAAGGGGTTAATAGGCACCTAAAGAACCTGAGTTATGCGCCAACTATATTTACTTAAAGAGTTAATCCAAAATCGAAACAAAAAAAGCAACATTTTCAATAGGGTTTTTCCAATTTTAATGTAACTGTTAATGGTTTAACCGCTAAAGGACGTGGACTAGTTGGCACGTTCAGGACATTTTTCCAATCTGACGTGTCACTTTATGCGGTAATACTTTTGGAATGCTTTTACCTATCCAAGCGATTCTGAGAATGTTTTCTCGTGACACATTGGATTTGATGGTACTGGTAAAATTTGGTCTATACATTCTGTATTTATTTGTGAAAAACACAAAAATTTAGGGAAAAATTTCCAAAATAAGACTTTTTCCACATTTCTTGGTGTAGAGGAGAAGGCTTTGGGTTCCTAGACACTGGGCTGACTTTTCATTAGGGTACAAACTGTATTCTGCAGATTATTTGCACCTAAATGGAAGGGGGTCTGCTGTGCTGGGGGAGAGAATTCTAGCTGGGGTGGCGGAGTGTTAAACCTAGGGCAGAGGAGGGAGGCCAATGTAGAAAATAAAGGGGTAGTTAGGTTAGAGAGGGGTCAGACTATATTGGTGGGGAGAGAAACAGACGGTGAGGAGAGGACTAGGCAACAAGATAAGGAGATCCTTTCGTTACAAAACAGCAGTGTAAATAAAAAAGCCCAAATAACGTCAAATAATCACATTTCTGATACTGAAAGTGAAACATTTAAAGGCAAGTTAAAATGTATATTCACAAATGCCAGAAGTCTAGCAAGCAAAATGGGGGAGCTGGAGGCCTTGATACTGGAAGAAAATATAGATATAGTTGGTGTTGCTGAAACATGGCTAGACTCTTCTCATGACTGGGCTGTAAATCTACAGGGTTTTACACTTTTTCGGAAAGACAGGGCGAATAGGAAAGGTGGTGGTGTATGTCTGTATGTGAGAAGCGATATGAAGGCGAGTGTGAATGAGATATTAGAGGGTGAAGATTGTGCGGAGGTTGAAACCTTGTGGGTGGAACTAGAAAGGGAGGTAAACACTAAAAAAATTACTTTTAGGGTATTCTATAGACCCCCAATATAACTGATGAAATGGAAGGTCAGCTATATAAACAGATGGGGTGGGCTGCACAGGCGGGTACTGTAGTGATAATGGGAGATTTTAATTACCGGGATATTAATTGGTGTCATGGTTCGGCTTCAACTGCAAAGGGGAGAAATTTCCTCAACCTGTTGCAGGAAAATTTTATGGGCCAGTTTGTGAAAGACCCAACTAGAGGTGAAGCTCTGTTGGATCTGGTCATTTCTAATAATGCAGAGCTTGTTGGGAATGTCAATGTTCGTGATAACCTCGGTAACAGTGATCACAATATAGTTACATTTTACCTATACTGTAAAAAACAAACACAGGCTGGGAGGGCAAAAACACTTAATTTTAAGAAGGCCAATTTCCCCAAGATGAGGGCTGCAATTCAGGATATAGTCTGGGAAGAACTAATGTAAAATAATGGTACAAATGATAAATGGGAGATTTTCAAATCTACTTTGGGTAATTATACTGCAAAATGTATTCCTATAGGTAACAAGTATAAACGACTAAAATTAAACCCCACATGGCTTACACCTTCTGTAAAAAGGGCAATACGTGACAAAAAAAAGGGCATTTGAAAAATACAAATCTGAGGTTACAGCTGTAGCCTTTGTAAAATATAAATAGCTTAATAAAATCTGTAAAAAGGTAATAAAATCAGCAAAAATACAAAATGAAAGGCAGGTGGCCAAGGATAGTAAAACATATCCCAAAAAATTCTTCAAGCATATAAATGCAAAAAAGCCAAGGTCTGAACATGTTGGACCCCTAGATAGTGGTAATGGGGAGTTGGTCACAGGGGATCAAGAGAAGGCAGAGTTACTAAATGGGTCCTTCCACTCTGTATATACAACAGAAGAAAGAGCAGCTGATGTAGCCGCTGCAAGTGCTGTTAATATATCAGTTGATATACTGAATTGGACGAATGTAGATATGGTGCAAGCTAAATTAAATAAAATAAACATACACAAGGCCCCGGGACCAGATGAGTTACACCCTAGAGTTCTTAAGGAGCTTAGTTCAGTTATTTCTGTCCCCCTCTTCATAATATTTAGAGATTCTCTCGAGACTGGTATAGTGCCAAGGGACTGGCGCAGGGCAAATGTGGTGCCTATTTTCAAAAAGGGCTCTAGCTGTTCGCCGGGTAATTATAGACCAGTAAGCTTAACATCAATTGTGGGGAAAATGTTTGAGGGGATATTGAGGGACTATATACAGAATTATGTGACAATAAATAGTATTATATGTGACAGCCAGCATGGTTTTACTAAGGACAGAAGCTGTCAAACCAACCTGATTTGTTTTTATGAAGAGGTGAGCAGATGCCTAGACAGAGGGGCCGCTGCGGATATAGTGTTTTTGGACTTTGCAAAGGCATTTGACACAGTCCCCCATAGACGTCTAATGGGTAAATTAAGGACTATAGGTTTAGAAAGTATAGTTTGTAATTGGATTGAGAATTGGTTCAAGGACCGTATCTACATGGGATTAATAGCACTATTTGCACTATTTGCTATTAATATGACACCAAGCTATGTAATATAGTTCAGACTATGGAAGATGTTCGTGAATTGCAAGCAGATTTAAACAAACTGAGTGTTTAGGCGTCCACTTGGCAAATTAAGTTTAATGTAGATAAATGTAAAGTTATGCATCTGGGTACCAACAACCTGCATGCATCATATGTCCTAGGGGGAGCTACACTGGGGGAGTCACTTGTTGAAAAGGATCTGGGTGTACTTGTAAATCATAAACTAAATAACAGCATGCAATGTCAATCAGCTGCTTCAAAGGCCAGCAGGATATTGTTGTGTATTAAAAGAGGCATGGACTTGCGGGACAGGGATGTAATATTACCACTTTACAAAGCATTAGTGAGGCCTCATCTAGAATATGCAGTTCAGTTCTGGGCTCCAGTTCATAGAAAGGATGCCCTGGAGTTGGAAAAAATACAAAGAAGAGCGACAAAGCTAATAAGGGGCATGGAGAATCTAAGTTATGAGGAAAGATTAAAATAACTAAATCTATTTAGCCTTGAAAAAAGACGACTAAGGGGGGACATGATTAACTTATATAAATATATGAATGGCACATACAAAAAATATGGTGAAATCCTGTTCCATGTAAAACCCCCTCAAAAAACAAGGGGGCACTCCCTCCGTCTGGAAAAAGAAAGGTTCAACCTGCAGAGGCAACAAGTCTTCTTTACTGTGAGAACAGTGAATTTATGGAATAGACTACCGCAGGAGCTGGTCACAGCGGGGACAGTAGATGGCTTTAAAAAAGGCTTAGATAATTTCCTAGAAGAGAAAAATATTAGCTCCTATGTGTAGAAATTTTTTACTTCCCCTTTCCTATCCCTTGGTTGAACTTGATGGACATGTGTCTCTTTTCAACCGTACAAACTATGTAACTATGTAAATGCATCTGCTTGTAAGATAGATAGTTATACCACACTAAATTGTTGCTAAGTAACATTTTCCATATGTCTACTTCAGATTGGCATCTTTTTTTTTTAACATACTTTTTTTTTTCAAGGAGGTTACAAGGCTTATAACTTTAGCAGGAATTTCTAACATTTTCAAGAAAATTTCAAAAGGCTATTTTTACAAGGACCAGTTCAGGTGTAAAGTGGCTTTTAGGAGCCCATACGATGCAAATCCCATAAGCCACCCATTGTAAAAACTGCACTCCTCAAAGTATTTAGAACAGCATTTAGAAAGTGTCTTAACTTTTTGGGCGTTTCACAAGAATTAAAGCAAAGTAGGGGGTGACATTTATACATTTCATTTTTCTTGCAGAAATTCATGTGTAATCCTTTTTTTTTCTGTAACACAGAAGGTTTTACCAGTGAAACGCAACTCAATATTTATTGCCCATATTCTGCAGTTTTTGAAATATCCCACATGTGGCCCTAATGTGCTAATTTACTGAAGCAGAGGTCTCAGAAGCAATGAAGTACCTAGAGGATTTTGGGGACTCCTTTTTATTAGATTGTATTTTAGGCATCTTGTCAGGTTTGAAGCGGTCTTGTTGTAGCAAAACAAACACCCCAAAAAATACTCCAGTTTGGAAACTACACCCCTTGAGGAATTAATCTAGGAATGTAGTGAGCATTTTTACCAAACAGGTGTTTCATAGATTGTATTAGAATTTAGATGTAAAAATGAAAAATGTAATTTTTTTTCTAATAACGTCCTTTTAGCTCTAAAAAAAACCAAACTATTTCCACAGGGAATAAAGAAGAAAAAGCCCACAACATTTGTAAAGCAACTTCTCCAGAGTACGGAAATCCCCCTCATGTGGTCCAAAAATATTGTTTGGGCACATGGCAGGACTCAGAAGGGAAGGAGCGCCATTTGGCTTTTGAGCACAGATTTTGCTGGAATATTTTTCAAGTGCCGCAGAGCCCCTGAGGTACCAGTACAGTGGAAACCCCAAGAAGTGACCCCATTTTGGAAACTACACCCCTTAAGGAATTTATCTAGGAGTGTAGTGAGCATTTTGACCCTATAGGAATTTTCCAGAATTTGATGCAAATAATGAAAAATTACACATTTTTCATAATTATGCCATTTCAGTGCCCAATATGTTGTGCCCAGCTTGTGTTATCGGAGATACTCCCACGATAAACAGTTATGCAGGTTCTCCCGGGTACGGCAATAACCCACATGTGGCCATTATCTGCTGCCTGTGCACACGGCAGGGCTCAGAAGGGAAGGAGCACCAGTTAGTTTTTGGAGCTTAGATTTTGCTGGAATGGTTTTTAGTATAAAAATTTGCAGAAAATATATACTGAAAAGTTTGTATAAATTTATATACGTTTGCATAAAATTTGGATAAAGTTGGAAATCTGGATAGTTTGGATAAAGTTTTATAAAAGTAACTGATCAGCCACAGGAATACAGGATTAAAATATGTACAACTGTGTTCAGCTGGTACTTCTGGGTATGGCCTAGGCTCTTCTTGAAATTCTAATAAAGTTCCCCACTGGCCTGATGATCTGAATAGATTATACAATGCTTTCTGCATGTTGTACACGGCCAGCTTCTTGTACCACACCCTTGATTTCCGCATGACATTGTATGGCTGCAGCACTTGATCTGAGCGATCAACCGCTCCCATGTATTTATTGTAGTCAAGAATGCAGTTGGGTTTGAGAGTCTCTGTACTGGTACCTCGTACAGGTATTGGGGTGTGGCCATGCCCATGTATTGTTGTCAATATAAGGACATCCCTCTTGTCCTTATACTTGACACACAATAGGTTGTCGCTGCATTGTGCCCTACTCTCACCTCTTCTGAGTTTTTGCCCGAGCAGCGACCTAGGGAGGCTTCTCTGGTTCTTGCGAACTGTGCCGCATGCCACTGTACATCTGGAAGCGAGGCTCTTGAAAAGTAGTACGCTGGTATAGTAATTATCCAGGTAGAGGTGGTAGCCCTTGTCCAGCAGTGGATGCACCAAATCCCACACTACCTTGCCGTTAACTCCGATGAAGGGGGAGGGCATTCTGGGGGTTGAATAGTGGTGTCCTTCCCTTCATATATTTTAAATTTGTAGGTATACCCTGATGTACATCTTCACGCCATACCTTGCCCGTATTGGAGGAATTGAAGCCTCCCTTTGAAATGAACTAGTTACTTGTCAACAGCAATTCACTTCTCGGGGTGTATACCTGGGCAAATTTGACATTGAAATGGTCTAATAGAGGTCTAATTTGAAATAGGCGTTCAAAGCAGGGGTCACCTTGGGGTAGGCACTGTGTATTATTGCAGCAATACAAAAATCTGGGAATTATCTCAAAACAAGTCCTGGCCATTGCCATGTGGTATATGGAAGTGTGGTACAGTATATCTCTGCTCCAGTATGTTCTTATGGATTTTTCAGATGCCCCATACTGAGCACAATACTCCAGAACTTCCTCATTTCCATGGTGTCTACAGGGGTCCACCTTTGGTGAATGACTTATCAGTTTATGTTCCTAAAAACGCATAAAAAAACCCAAACGCTTGATTAAGCTTTCCATTTACATCAATGGTAAAGCGCGCTACTAGTACATACAACATGCTTTTTTACGCGAGAGTTGTTAAAAAGCGTGTTGCGTAAAATAGAGGTGTCGGGTCAATTTTTTGGTGAGTAAATTGCTCCGAATGTTCCCATAGTCAGTGGGAGTCATAATTATGCATCAAAATACATGAAAAAAGCACGCACAAAACCGTAAAAGGAAACTGCTGCAGGTACGTTTTTTTATTTTTCATATTACTAACTTAATTTTTTGGGTTTTCAGGTTCCGTTTGGTCTATCTACTTTTTTAAAAATAAATAAAATGTTTACCGAGTTTTGTGTAGGGAAGTTTTTATTTAATTTTTTGTAAGGGTGTAGTCACACAGTGCGGATTTGCCACGCTTTCGCTGTGCGGGCGAATGCCGCATAGAAAAAAATTGCTGTAAAAACGCATGCATTTTTCTATGTGCTTTTTGGCCACGTGGGAAAAACGCGACACAACCGCACTGTGTGTATATACTCTTAGGCCCTGTTCACACAGTTTTTTGAGGGAAAAGAAAAAATATCAGCCTCAGAATTCTTTCAGGAATTTTGAGGTAGATTTTGAACTGCCTGCGCTTTTTTGTCAGTGGCTTTCGATGCGGTTTTTGCCCACGGCCATTAAATCGAATCAAGGACATTGGGCAAAAAACACCACAAAAAATGCTTTTAGACGAGCACTGCGGTTTTTTTCCCCCATTATTACCCCACTACCAAACGCCACTAGGGGTTTTGGGAATAGCCGGGTATAATATGGTACCCGACCATCTGTAGTGACAGACGGGTAGCGGGGCGGCCGCAGGCTGGTATTATCAGGCTGGGAAGGGCCAAAAATAGTGGACCTTCCCACACTGGTAATGCTAGCCTGCTGCTGCTGTGCTGGATCTGGCTGGTTAAGAAAATGAGGGGGACCCCAGGTCATTTTGGTCAATTAGTTAACGATTTTTTAAAAAACAACGACATGGGGTCCCCCCTATTTTTCATGTCCAGCCAGATACAATAAAACAGCCGTAGCCTAGCATTACCAGGGTGGGATGGGTAATACCAGCCTGTGGCCGCCCCAGTGCCCACCCATCATGACAGATGGTCGGGTACTGAATTGTACCCAGCTTCCCAATACCCCTGGTGGCGGTGGGCAACGGGGTAATAATGGGGGGTTACTGCTTGCCTTTTTAGGCCCCTTTCTAATGGATGTTTTCAAACAGACAACCGCCATTACTAAGGCGCTAATAAAGTACTAAAAATAAACAGAGACATAAGAAAATATTTTTTTTATTAAATAAAAACTCCCCCACAAGACCCTCATTAACCATTTTATTTATTTACAAAAAACAATGTAGATCATCGCAGTAGTCCACCGAATCTACGATGCAGTCCAACAAATCTACGATATAGTCCAATAGGTCCAGCGGAACCTGCAAAAAAAATAAAAATAAAGTTAGTAATATAAAAAATAAAAATAATTATACTCACCTACAGCAGACGTCTGTCTTCTCCCCTGTGCCGCAAAAGAAACTAGAGGTCAATGAACTAGGTCGGAAACTGGAGATGCAGCAGAAATATTAATAGTTATTAATAATTCTGGCACATCTTGGAGCTCCTCCTCACAAACCACCACCACACATGCAGCCGCTCCAAAAAAAAAACACACCACCCCCCAACGCAACGCCCTACACACACTTGTACCCTCCCAGGCACAAGCACACCCTCCCCACAAACACACACATACACGTATCCTCCCACATACACAAGTACCCCGCCACACATGTACCCCCCATACAAACGCGTGTACCCCCCCCATACACACATGCACCCCCGCGCACACACACCCCAGCCCCACACACACATACCCCCCACACACCCCGAAAACATGCAGCTGCGCCATGCACCCCCCCACACACCCCTGCACAAAAACCCTCCCAAACATGCAGTTGCGTCACACACAAAGCCCCCAAACATGCAGCTGCGCCACACACAAACCCCCCCGCCTTGCCCCACACTCAAACACCCCCACTCAGAAATCCTTCCCCCTTCACGCGTGTGTGTGTGTGTGTGTGTGTGTGTGTGTGCGCGCACACACACACGCACACAGTCTTCAGCAAAATGGTGCCTGCTTTCCAGTTACAAACCGGTTTCTATGCTGAGTTGCTCTGAACTGTGCATGCCACAGAGCATGCGCAATACAGAGCTAGATGGCAGAAGCACAGGACATAAGAATGGGAACCGTTCCTATGTCCTATGCCCTGTAGCTACCATATTTCGTATGTGTCATGAAGAGACACATACACAGATTAAATAAAAAATGGCAGCCCCCACTACAGTAAAAAAGTGTAAATGAAAAAAAACATTTTTTGACAAACAAATAAAGTAAATATAATATTTTATGAAATAGGAACACATAAATTAATTTGAAAAATAAATCACAATAACTTTCTTTTAAGGCTCTATGGTGCAATGGATAGCGCATTGGACTTCTGGAAAACTGTAGTAATTCAAAGATTGTGGGTTTGAGTTTCACCACAGTTGTGTTTTATATTAACCCTGAAATTACATTTCTGTCGATCATATTAATTGTTATTAAAAAAAAAAAAAAAATGAAACAAAAGACTAATAAAGGATTCTAGTTATATCAGAAAACATGTATGGAGCAATCTGAAAAATATTTATTTCAAGTATTTTGACAAAAACACTCCTGTTATCTGGTATTCTCAATGCAAATCTTGATTGATTCCTTTTTAAACCCTTAAGGCCTTATTCACACGTGCATATTGCGCACGCAAAAAATGCAGCATTTTGCATGCTTTGCAGGTCCGTGTGGCAACAGTATATGCTGCGTGTCTGCTTTTTTTACGCGCGTATAGCATATTTATGGAGAGCCAACCCTTCAAAAAGGCTCCCTTGACCAACACATGCTTGCTCTGTGCACATGTTATCAGCCTTTTGCAGCTTGGTAAGAGTTTGTGGAGTTGACAGAGTTTACTGCCTTCATGTATTATAAGCCAAATTATGGCGTATACGCCGCTGGCCCGTGTGCTGTTAGCGTGGCTGATTTCACGGAGATTTGGCGATCGCCGTCCCATACTAGAGGACGAAACGCAGAATAGAAGGAGGCTTTGGGTTCATCCTCTTGTGTCCCAATGCACCTCCAAAGGCCACTTTCATACCCTCTATGATGACCTCCGGTGTCACCCTGAGAAATTTAGATCCTTTTGCTGCATGTCTGTGGCCACCTTTGATCTGCTGCTTGAGGAGATTCGTACAGGAATCACCTACCAGGTCACCAACAAGCGGCCATGCATTTCCCCAGAGGAGCGACTCCTTGTGACCTTGAGGTATTGCTGTTTTATTTATTGTGCTTACAGGATGATTTGTGTGTGTCATGCCCTACATAACATGTGTTCTTTGTTTTTTGTGTTTTTGCCGTCATGTATATTTCTGGCCTCGTTACATTTTGAATTTCTTCTGGCCACCATTTCATACATTGTGACATCCACATGTGTCATGCTGTGGCAGAGATTAAAAGGCGCGGTGATGCCTCAGCCCACGCCACAACAGTGGATTAGTATTTTGCAAGCATTTTCTAATGCAACCCAATTTCCTCATTGTATTGGTGCACTAGACGGGAAGCACATTCGTGTGAAGAAGCCCCCCCACTTCGGCTCCAGATACTTTAATTACAAGCAGTATTTTTCCATCATCTTGTTGGCCTTGGCGGGCAGTAATTATTGTTTTACAATAGTAGACATTGGGTCGTATGGAAGCTGTGCTGATGTACGCATATTTAGGATGAGGGTTTTGGCCTGACAAGCCATGTAATGCGTCCATTTGCTAGAAGGGGCTTGGATGAGCGAAGGCGCATGTTCAATTACCGGCTAAGCAGAGTGCGAAGATGTGTGGAATGTTCTTTTGGCATAATGTCCAAGTGGAGGGTATTTCTCACAACCATGCAAATGACGCCGCATAATGTTACTCATGTCATACAAGCCTGTGTAGTTATGTATAACTTTACACGCATACATGATGCAAGTTTTGATGCTGAATATATCCAAACGAATGCAAGCACCCCAAACATTGTGAGGCCAACTCCACAAGGGAGGGCACAAACATCTGGACTCCGAGTGCGTAAAATATTTGCGGAATATTTTGAGAGCCCTGCTGGAGCAGTACCATGGCGGAACGATTCTATTTAAAGGGTGGCACAGTTATTTGTGTTTGAAAAATAGGATTTGTGATAAGAAATTATTTTGTTTTGTGGGGGGTTGTACTGTAGTGTTAGGGACTCGCAATACATGTGGACCCTTGACGTGGGTTGCGAGCTTATATCTTTTGGGGTTTAGACTTTGTATTTTGCAGGCAAACAGTCCATTGTATTTGAAAAACATTGTCGAAAGCAATGTTTTCAAATACAATCACAACTGTCCTTTGTGCGTGAAATATTACAGCACTGCACGGCCTGATTGAAATGTCTTTAGAATAAAGCCAAACCCCAACAGATCAATTAATACCTCAATGATGTTGACCAACAATGTTGGCCCGTGTAAACCGTGGTAAAACCTTAAACAACAACATGATTGCAAAACATTGTGAACCAGCAGGATTAAAAATAAGACACCAACAAAACATGACTTTATGTTATGGTACCAATAAAACAAAAGTAATAACATGTATAACCCAAAAAAAAAAAGTCGCACCAACGTGATGCAAACCAAAAACTCCCACACAGAAGGATAAATTGCAGGAAAAAGGTGCACAAAATGTCCCAACCACAAGTCCTGGTAGTGATGTGGCGGGGATGCCGAGCTGTACATTTCAGCACCACTTTGCTGTCCACCGGCCTGCTGAGTATGTTCCTCAACAGCATAGTGGTGCTGATGCTGCGTCTGGTAGATCTGACTTGCAGGGGGCGGATAGCTCTCAACTGGTCGGTTGTAGCCCTGGAAATGTCTGTCCCGAGATGCCAGAGGACCAGGAAACATTCTTGAGGACATTGGCCTATAGTAAGGGGGCAATGGTGCGGCCAAATGCGTCGCAGATGTCCTCCTCCGCGCAGCGCTGCAAGTATTCAAGAACCCTGGAGTCGACTTGGCTACCTGCCGTAGGAATCACTCTGCGCCTCCGCCTGGCTGTTGGTTGGCTTGCCGCATTTTCCTCCGGTGGCACATGTGGCTGTGACGACGAATGTGCGCCGCGTTCGTCAGCTGTCGGCTCCAGGGTTAATGGCAGGAGGGTATTGGGGTTCTCATTAGCCTGTGGCTCTTCCTGGGCAGGCTCCTCTTCAGAGTCGGCGAGATTGTCACTGGTTCTAGAAAGGAAATGTACAGTGATTTGCACCATTTCACCAAGGGACAAACAGCGTCATTTTACTGTATGACATGCGAAAACAGTCATTTGTCCAAGCGACACAATTATTACTTACGGTCTCATCTCCATGATGTCTTTTAGAAACATTAATTGTTTGGTATACAGGTATTTGCGTTTTTTAGATGCCCTATCTCCACTTTTGCCTCTGGCTGCATACTCCCTGCGAAATTGATTGTGGGTACTTCTCCGGCGGGTCTTCACATCATCTACTGACCGAGGTAAAAAAACAAATAAGTCACTAATTACGTAACAACACACAAATATACCCTTCAAAACATTACCATACCGTTACACAGCGACATACCTTACACTAGCTAATTATACAGGGACACACACTATACGTTTGCCATTTGGGAATTGTTAGCAGAGGGACACACTCTTGAAACTGGGTTAAATGACATCTATAAACAAATGTACTTACCAATTTTTTAGCAATCTCGTGTGCTGCTTTTGTCCCATTGCTGAGTGAACAGCGTCTGGCCAATCTGGTCCCATGCCACATCTTTTAGACTCTGGTCGTGGTATGCTTCACACCGAGTGTCCCACAATTCGGGCCTCTCCTGCACAAGGCAGATCAATTTCTCCATGTCAAATGCCCGAGGCATGGCTGCAATTGTGTCTGTGCCGGTCTCTATGTGCCAAACACCTTCCAAAGCACTTCCTGGTTTGTGCTTGTTTGTACAAGTTTTCAAACTGATTTACATTAAATTAGCAAGTGTTGCGTGAAAAACGTATGTCACGCGGAAGTGCTTCCGTGTGGAATGCGTGATTTTCACGCACCCATTGACTTCAATGGGTGTGTGATGCATTAAAAACGCACAAGTATAGGGCATGTCGCGAGTTTTACGCAGTGGACATACGCTGCGTGAAAATCACGGACTGTCTGAACGGCCCCATTGACTAACATAGGTCCGTGCGACGCTCGTGAAAATCACACGCATAACACGGACGTATTATACGTTCGTGTGAATAAGGCCTAACAGTTAGGGTATGTTCACACACAGTGGTTTCAGATGTAATTCGGGAGTTTTACGCCTCGAATTACGAATGAAAAACACCCTAATATGCCTACAAACATCTGCCCATTGCCTGCAATGGGTTTTACAATGTTCTGTTCCCACGAGCCTTTATTTTACGCGTCGCTGTCAAAATACGGTGCGTAAAATGACGGCTCGTCAAAAGAAGTGCAAGACACGTCTTGGGACGTTTTTGGAGGCGTTTTTCATTGACTCCATTGAAAAACAGATCCAAAAACAGCCGTAAAAAGCGCAGCGAAAAACGCGAGTTGTTAAAAAAACATCTGAAAATCAGGAGCTGTTTTCGCCTTAAAACAGCTCCGTATTTTCAGACGTTTTTGCTCACTGCGTGTGAACATACCCGGGTATGTTCACACACAAACTCAAAAACGTCTGAAAATACTGCGTTTTTTACGGCCGTTTTGGGAGCTTTTTTCAATAGTCTATGAAAAACAGCTCCAAAAACGTCCCAAGAAGTGTCCTGTACTTCTTTTTCATGGGCCATCAGAACAGAACGCCGTATTTCCCATTGCAATCAATGGGCAGATGTTTGGAGGCGTTCTGCTTCCGATATTTCGTTTACGGCCCGAAAAACGGCAGAAAATAGGCCGTGTGAACCTTACATTAAAATTGGAGAAACCCTACCTAAAATGTTGCTTTTTTTTGTGTCGATTTTGAATTACCTTTTTAAGTAAATATAGTTGGCGCATAACTCAGGTTCCTTAGGTGCAGTTTAACCCCTTAATGATGTAACTAATTTAAGTAAACATTTTACCCCCTGTGATCCAGTGGTCATAACTTTTTAACTTTTTGTTCAATGTTGCCGTATGAGACCTTGAATTTTGAGGGGCGAGTTGTAGTTTTTATTGGTATTATTTTAGGATACATATCAAAGAACTTTTATTGGGGGAAATGGGGGAACTTTAGGTTTGAATGGTTCCAGAGTTAATTACTGGACGATCCCGTGTTACTCGAGAAACATGGTTTTAAAAAACATTGTTGCTTAATGAGGCATACATTTCGAAAACCTTTAGAAGTAGGATTTTGAGAGAAAAGGAAAGTTATCTTGGATGGAAGTTTTTGATTGGCTCTTTGAACTAGGGGTATGTGTGATACCCAGGAAAATTGCTGTTTATTTACTGTCATTGTACTGTTGCTTTAGTATGCAGGTTTTAATGTGCTTCAGGCCTCATTTACACGAGCGTGTGCATTTTGTGCGCGCTAAAAACGCAGC
The DNA here is from genome assembly GCF_050947455.1 of Rhinoderma darwinii. Taxonomy (NCBI): domain Eukaryota; kingdom Metazoa; phylum Chordata; class Amphibia; order Anura; family Rhinodermatidae; genus Rhinoderma; species Rhinoderma darwinii. Next base: position 30,904,605 of record NC_134690.1, on the reverse strand, counting down.
ATTTTGCGTGCGCAAAAGGCACTTGACAGCTCCGTGTGTCATCCGTGTATGATGCGCGGCTGCGTGATTTTCGCGCAGCCGCCATCATAGAGATGAGGCTAGTCGACGTCAGTCACTGTCCATGGTGCTGAAAGAGTTAACTGATCGGCAGTAACTCTTTCAGCACCCTCGACAGTGCATTCCGATCACCATATCGCGTAACCTGTTTAAAAAAAAAGAGGTTCGTACTTACCGAGAACTTCCCGGCCGTTGCCTTGGTGACGCGTCCTTGGTGACGCGCCTCTCTTGACATCTGGCCCCACCTCCCTGGATGACGCGGCAGTCCATGTGACCGCTGCAGCCTGTGCTTGGCTTGTGATTGGCTGCAGCTGTCACTTGGACTGAATTGTCATCCCGGGAGGTCAGACTGGAGGAAGAAGCCGGGAGTTATCGGTAAGTCAGTGTAATGGCAGGAAGGAGGTGAAGGGAAAGTGAGCCCTAATCTACCCACCGCCCTGTCCCTGCCTACTTGCAACGACCCGCCCTAGGCGACGAGGTACAACTGGGCGGCGGTCCCTACGCTGGCTAAGTGCACAGGAAGACAAACAGGGAACACGCAAGGGAAGGGGCAGTAGCCACGGAACGCCACGAGGAAACGGGGCGGCGAACGAACAGTCAGGACCAGGACGAAGTGAGTACACCCGAGCGGGCACGGAGACAGAAGCAAGCCAGGGGCAAAGCAAAGTAGGTAAAGCAGAACTGCAGCAAGGCAGAAGCACGGCAGAAGCAGGCTGGAGCAAGCAGCAGTGGGGCCAGGAATCCAAAAGAATTACAAGCACTGATGAGAGCACAGGGCAGGTAATAAAGGGCAGGGGGCGGAGCTAACTCCGACAGACCAGGCCGCGATAGGCTCTCCCACTCCTGAGCCTGCCACCCTGGTTGGTGGGAGATGGTGTCAGTCGAACAGGTCTGGCCTCAGGTGTGGATTGATTAATCCCAGGAGTATAGCTAGATGAAGTACCTGGCAGATCCCTAACAGTACTCCCCCTTTTATGAGGGGCCACCGGACCCTTACTAAGGGGACCCGGTTTAGTGGGGAAGAGGAGGTGGAACCTCCTGATCAATACCCCAGCGTGAACATCACGGGCAGGTACCCAAGTCCTCTCCTCCGGCCCGTATCCTCTCCAATGGACCAGGTACTGGAGGGAGCCCTGGACCATCCTACTGTCCATAATCTTGGCCACCTCGAATTCCACCCCCTCAGGGGTGAGAACGGGAACAGGAGGTATCCTCGAGGGGGACCAGGACGGGGAGCAGCGTTTAAGGAGGGAGGCATGGAAGACGTCATGTATTCGAAAGGATGGGGGGAGCTCCAGACGGAAGGATACAGGGTTGAGGACTTCAATGATCTTATAAGGTCCAATAAATCGGGGAGCAAACTTCCTGGACGGGACCTTAAGGCGCAAGTTCCTGGACGACAACCAGACCAAATCCCCGACGACAAACCGGGGGTTAGCAGAACGTCTACTATCCGCCTGAATCTTTTGTGCGCTCTGGGACGCCTCTAGGTTCTTCTGAACCTGGGCCCAGACAGTGCACAGTTCCCGATGAACCTCCTCTACCTCAGGATTATTGGAACAACCAGGGGAGACGGAGGAGAACCTTGGGTTAAACCCGAAATTACAGAAAAACGGGGAGACCCCTGACGAGTTACTGACCCGGTTATTCAGGGAAAATTCAGCAAGGGGAAGGAATGAGACCCAATCGAATTGACAGTCAGAGATGAAGCACCTTAAATATTGTTCCAGGGATTGGTTGGTCCTTTCCGTTTGGCCATTAGTTTCGGGATGGAAGGCGGAGGAGAAGGACAGATCAATCTCCAACTTTTTACAAAAAGCTCTCCAAAATAAGGAAACAAATTGTACCCCTCTGTCAGAAACGATATTGACTGGGGCCCCATGGAGACGCAGGATGTGTTTCACAAACAAAGAAGCTAACGTCTTGGCGTTAGGTAGCTTCTTAAGGGGCACAAAGTGGCACATCTTGCTGAAGCGGTCGACTACCACCCACACCACCGACTTGCCCTGAGATGGAGGCAAATCGGTGATAAAATCCATGGAGATATGGGTCCAAGGTCTCTGGGGAATGGGCAAGGAACGTAGTAGGCCCGCAGGTCGGGACCTAGGGGTTTTGGACCTAGCGCAAACCTCACAAGCGGTGACGTAAGCCCTAACATCTTTAGGCAACCCAGGCCACCAATAGTTTCTGGTAATGAGGTGTTTGGTGCCCAAGATGCCAGGATGACCAGATAGAGCGGAGTCATGGTTTTCCCTGAGTACCCTCAGCCGGTATTGCAGGGGAACAAACAGTTTGTCCCCAGGGATGTTCCCGGGAGCTGCACCCTGATCAGCCGCGATATCAGAAGCTAAATCAGAATCCGTGGCAGAGACGATTATACCAGGGGGTAAAATACAAGCAGGATCCTTCTCGGAAGGAGGATTGGCCATGAAACTACGTGACAGAGCGTCAGCCTTAATATTCTTGGACCCAGCCCTGTAAGTAACCAAGAAATTAAATCTGGTAAAGAATAGTGCCCACCGAGCTTGTCTAGGATTAAGCCTCCGGGCCGATTCTAGGAAAACCAGATTCTTGTGATCCGTAAGGACCGTTACCTGGTGTCTGGCCCCCTCCAGGAAGTGCCGCCACTCCTCAAAAGCCCATTTAATGGCTAGAAGTTTGCGGTTGCCAATATCATAGTTACTCTCCGTGGGCGAAAACTTCCTAGAGAAGTAAGCACAGGGGCGGAGATGGGTGAGGGAGCTGGTACCCTGGGACAAGACGGCCCCCACTCCCACCTCGGAAGCGTCAACCTCCACAATAAATGGCTCCTCTTGGTTGGGCTGAATCAGCACGGGGGCCGAGATAAAGCACTTCTTGAGAGTCTCAAAGGCCTGGACGGCCTCAGGGGGCCAATGGAGGACATCGGCACCCTTGCGGGTAAGGTCCGTAAGAGGCTTAGCGACGACCGAGAAGTTGGCAATAAATCTCCTGTAATAGTTGGCGAACCCTAAAAAACACTGTAACGCCTTAAGGGAGGCAGGTTGGACCCATTCCGCCACAGCTTGAACCTTGGCAGGGTCCATGCGGAATTCATGAGGAGTGAGGATTTGCCCTAAAAATGGTATCTCCTGTACCCCAAAGACACATTTTTCAGTCTTAGCAAACAGATTATTCTCCCGAAGGACCTGGAGCACCTTCCTGACATGCTCCACGTGGGAGGACCAGTCCTTGGAAAACACCAGTATGTCATCAAGGTACACAACAAGAAAATTACCCAGGTACTCTCTCAGGATTTCATTAATAAAATTCTGGAAGACAGCAGGGGCATTACACAACCCAAAGGGCATGACCAGGTATTCGAAATGACCCTCGGGTGTGTTGAACGCAGTTTTCCACTCATCCCCCTCTTTGATGCGGATAAGGTTATATGCCCCCCGTAGATCGAACTTAGAAAACCATTGGGCTCCCTGAACCTGATTAAAAAGATCCGGAATCAAAGGAAGTGGGTACTGGTTCCTTACGGTGACCTTATTCAGGTTACGATAATCAATGCACGGCCTAAGACCACCATCCTTCTTCCCCACGAAGAAGAAGCCAGCACCTACAGGAGAAGTCGAGGGGCGAATGAAACCCTTGGCCAGGCATTCTTGGATATACACCCTCATCGCTTCACGTTCAGGACATGAAAGATTAAATATCCTACCCTTAGGAAGCTTGGCACCAGGCACCAAATCGATAGCGCAATCGTAATCTCTATGGGGGGGCAACACCTCGGAGGCCTCCTTAGAAAACACATCGGCGAAGTCCTGAACAAACTCAGGAAGCGTGTTTACCTCCTCCCGGGGAGAAATAGAGTTAACGGAAAGACATGACATAAGACATTCATTACCCCATTTGGTGAGATCCCCAGTATTCCAATCAAATGTGGGATTATGCAACTGCAACCAGGGAAGGCCTAAAACCAGATCAGACGATAATCCCTGCATCACCAGTACAGAGCACTGCTCCAAATGCATGGAGCCAACCAGGAGTTCAAAAACAGGAGTATGCTGAGTAAAATAACCATTAGCAAGGGGGGTCGAGTCGATTCCTACTACAGGGATAGGATAAGGTAAATCAATACAAGGCATCTTTAGAGACATAGCAAATTCCACAGACATGATATTAGCAGATGAGCCAGAATCCACGAAAGCACTGCCCGTGGCAGACCGGCCAGCAAACGAGACCTGAAAGGGAAGCAAAATTTTATTGCGTTTCACATTAACGGGAAATACCTGTGCGCCCAAGTGACCTCCCCGATGATCACTTAGGCGCGGAAGTTTTCCGGCTTCTTATTCTTGCGCCTGGGACAGGTGTTCAGTAGATGCTTGTCGTCCCCACAGTAGAAGCAGAGACCATTCATTCTGCGAAACTCCCTACGTTGTCGAGGGGACATGGAGGCCCCGAGTTGCATAGGTACCTCCGAGTCCTCCGTGGAGGGGCGAGGAGACGGGACCTCGGGGGGGATCGCAGAAAAGTCAGAGGGGAGCACACTGAAGCGTTCTAGCTGACGTTCCCTGAGACGTCGGTCAAGTCGTACTGCTAGGGCCATAACCTGGTCAAGGGAGTCAGGCGAGGGGTAGCTAACCAGCAGATCTTTCAGGGCGTCAGATAATCCTAACCTAAACTGGCACCTTAGGGCCGGATCGTTCCACTGAGAAGCTACGCACCACTTCCTAAAATCAGAACAGTATTCCTCAACCGGTCTCCTACCCTGACGTAAGGTCACCAGCTGACTCTCGGCTAAAGCAGTCCTGTCAGTCTCGTCGTAAATGAGTCCGAGGGCAGAGAAAAAACGATCAACAGAGGAAAGTTCAGGGGCGTCAGGAGCCAAGGAGAAGGCCCACTCTTGGGGCCCTTCCTGGAGTCGGGATATGATGATACCCACCCGCTGGTTCTCGGAACCTGAGGAGTGGGGCTTTAGGCGGAAATACAGTCTGCAACTCTCCCGGAAGGAGAGAAACGTCTTACGGTCCCCTGAAAACCGGTCAGGTAACTTGAGGTCGGGTTCTAGAGGTGAGGTGAGGGGTACTACTAAAGCAGCGTCACCCTGATTGACCCTTTGGGCCAGGGCCTGGACCTGTAGGGAGAGGCCCTGCATCTGCTGGGTCAGGGTCTCAAGGGGGTCCATGACAGCGTCAGCGTAGGAGAAATGGTAGACTAGGTAAGGGCTTGTAATTATGTAATGGCAGGAAGGAGGTGAAGGGAAAGTGAGCCCTAATCTACCCACCGCCCTGTCCCTGCCTACTTGCAACGACCCGCCCTAGGCGACGAGGTACAACTGGGCGGCGGTCCCTACGCTGGCTAAGTGCACAGGAAGACAAACAGGGAACACGCAAGGGAAGGGGCAGTAGCCACGGAACGCCACGAGGAAACGGGGCGGCGAACGAACAGTCAGGACCAGGACGAAGTGAGTACACCCGAGCGGGCACGGAGACAGAAGCAAGCCAGGGGCAAAGCAAAGTAGGTAAAGCAGAACTGCAGCAAGGCAGAAGCACGGCAGAAGCAGGCTGGAGCAAGCAGCAGTGGGGCCAGGAATCCAAAAGAATTACAAGCACTGATGAGAGCACAGGGCAGGTAATAAAGGGCAGGGGGCGGAGCTAACTCCGACAGACCAGGCCGCGATAGGCTCTCCCACTCCTGAGCCTGCCACCCTGGTTGGTGGGAGATGGTGTCAGTCGAACAGGTCTGGCCTCAGGTGTGGATTGATTAATCCCAGGAGTATAGCTAGATGAAGTACCTGGCAGATCCCTAACAGTCAGAACTTTTTTTTTTGACACGTTCACGTATATTGGAATCGGAAGTCACTGCCAAGGGTGCGGAACCAGTTTAACTCTTTCAGCACCCTGCACAGTGACTGTCTCCTGCCGGGTTCGGTCAAAACGAGTTCGGCCGAACCCGGTAAAGTTCGGTTCGCTCATGTCTAAGACACTCCGTTCGGATGTTTGTAAACAGAAAAGCACATGGTGCTTTTCTGTTTACATTCAGTTTGACAGCTTTTGCGCGAATCACGCAGTTCGCACGGAAGTGCTTCCGTGCGGCATGCGTGGTTTTCACGCACCCATTGACTTCAATGGGTGCGTGATGCGCGAAAAATGCACGATTATAGAACATGTCGTGAGTTTTACGCCACGCACTCGCGCAGCGCAAAATTCACGCATCGTCTGCACTGCCCCATAGAGTAATATAGGTGCGTACGACACGCGTGAAAAGCACACGCGTCGCACGTGCGTATATTACGCTCGTGTAAACGAGGCCTTATTCTGTAATCATGGTTGGTACTGAATTCACTTCCCTATATGACTCAGCAGAAACATAAATGGGCTGCTTCACCTTAAAGGGAATGTGTTGCCAGCAAAACATGTTTTTTTTTTTTTTAGTTAAACAATTAGTGTGTAGGTGATTAAACATTGTTCTAATTTTTTTTTTTTTTTCACGAGTCAGAAAATATTATAAATTGGATTCAATTGGATTCTAATTTATAATATTTTCCATTGCTGGTCACTAGATGGAGCCATTCCCAAAATTGCAGCATTGCATGTGGTAAAGCAACCACATTGCTTTATGCTGCAAAATTGGGTAAAAATCCCTCGCTCTAGTGAGCTCTCAGAATCCCCCCTCCTTTATCCTGGCTAGTGCCGGGAGAAACGAGGGGTTTGAACGGTCAAACCTCCTACACTGTGTGTCGCCATTTTTTGAGCTAACACACAGTGTAGTAGGTTTATATACAGTAGTAAACACACACTGAAACACAAACATACATAGAAATCCCTTACCTGCTCCAGTCGCCGCTGCTCCCTCCGGTCCATCCGCTCCGTCTGCTGCCGCTGCTCCATGTGCACAAGTCCGGAAGCCGCGACCGGAAGTAGTAATATTACTGTCCGGCCGCGACTTCCGGTCCACAGGAAAATGCCGCCGGACGGCGCGCATTTCAAATTGAACTGTGTGGGAGCGGCGCATGCGCCGTTCCCACACAGCGGCGTACATGATAGTGGATGGAACGGGCCCCGTTCGCAGTCCCTATGGGACTGGAGCTGCCGTATTCCATGTCTGTATGTGTCGTTAATCGACACATACAGAAATGGAAAAAAAAATGGCAGCTCCCATAGGGAAGAAAAAGTGTAAAAATAAAAAAAAGTAACACACAAACACACAAATTAATCCAAACGTTTTTAATAAAGCACTAACATCTTTAACATATTAAAAAAAAATTTGTGGTGACACTGTTCCTTTAAAGATGTATTCTCCAGAGAGAGGGGAGGGGTGTAGCTAGCTGGGGAAAGAGGAACAAACCTCACCCAGTGCAGTGTGTGGAGCAGCGCAGTGCAGAAGTGAGGAGAAGTGTTCAGCAGCGTGCAGGCAGAGGAGAGCAGACAAGTCAGTGTGTAAAGTTGGATTCAGGGAGATGCTGCAGCAGACATGTGGATCTGAGAGGAATTCTGTGAGAGGATCAGCTACAGCCATGTGGAAGTGAAAGGAGTGCAGTTCAGTGTGTGTTGCATGTGGCACAGAAGCCAGACAAGGAGCTTGGACACTACTGAGAGTGCCTAGAGCAAAGCAAGGAGCTTGGACACAGCCTAGAATCCCAAAGGGACACCATTCCTCTGTGATAGTGCAACTGGATTGGGACAGTCAGCAGCGCACCTTCCTGCACAGTATAGAGAAGAAAGAGGAGCAGAGCTCACAGCACACTTGGAGGAATTACAGACAGAGTCAGGGAGGTGAAGCAGGTACCACCATTTGCAATACCCTGTGATATGTTTATACTAGTTAAAGACATTGCCTCTGTAACAGAAGAAACCACCAAGCATATTGTGCCCAGTAAAATTACTGTGAAAGTTTATTGAACCCTGTCTCCTGGAACATCCTTATTTTGGGGTACACCATATAACATCCCAGGGGACAGAGAACAGTGTATCCTACAAGCACCACTTATTTCACTGGTTCTGCAGCCCGAGGCGCGGGAGAGAGAAAGTGCGCCACCGTGACAAAAGGGCGCGAATACCAACTTCAGCTCAGAGAGCCCTGCCCACCGCGACTCGGCGCCCGCGCTACCACAAATTGGCGTCACGAAAAGGATGTACCACGAGGTGTGACCTTAAACAGGAGGTCCTGCGGCAGCCATCTTGTGAAGGAAGCCGTGATTCGCTTGGAGAGCGCAGGACTGTGAGATCGCTCTGTGTGTGTGACAGTAAGTGGATCACTGCACTGTTTTCTTGCTGCGTATTGTCTGCAGGGACAGACTGTTGTTAAGTAAAGACAGGTCTCTGATAAGATGTCGATGGAGGGAGATCATGAACTGCCTGGCAGCAGTGGGACCCCCAGCACAGCGCACGCAATTCCAATAACGATGCCGTATTATTTTGGAGCGCCCTGGCTCCCCAACTATAATGGAGATGCAAACAGCCTGAGAGACTTCAAGGAGAAGATGCAAGCAATGTTCCGGCTGTACCCGGTTACCGTAGAGCAAAAAGTGGAAATGCTGATCGGTCAGTTAGGAGGAGCAGCCTTGAGGGAGGTGAAGTCCTGGCCTCACACTGAAAAACGGACAGTGGAACGGATTTTTGAGCGGCTGAGCACTACGTTTGATACCCGGACTATCTCTGAACTAAAGATGCAGTTCTTTGGCACGAAGCAACAGCCTGGTGAGTTGTTACGTAATTTTGCCCTCAGTTTGCAGGAAGCGTTGCATGCTATTAAACAAGTGGATCCACATGAAGTGCTGAATACAGACAGAACCTTGAGGGATCAATTCGTTGAAGGAGCAAGGAAAGAAGCTACAAAGACGCAATTGAGAATCTTAGCACTGCAGAACCCTGACAGCTCGTTCCTAGACTTTAAAGAGATGGCCATCAGAGTCCTAGGGACCGAATCAGAGTCCAACCCAGTCCAAACCCGCCCTGAACAGAACCCCAACAGTGCAGCACCAATGTCTGGGATCAATGAAATTGTCACGCAGTGCGCTCAGACACAGGTGCAGGATGTGGTAAAGGAGTTGCAAGTGCAGGTTGCAGAACTGGCTAAAGATCTGACAGAAATGTGCCGGGAGCTGAGAGAACTTAAACAGCAACGCCGACAAGATGAAGATCGCTGGTCTCCGAGAGTTAGGCAACATTACAGCCCCGGTGGGGAAAGTTATAGAAATTTTGGGAGAAGGCCCACTGACCAGTTTGATTCCCAAGGAAGACCCATTTGCAGGCGGTGTAGGAGAAGTGGTCACATTGAGCGAGAATGCCAGCATTTAAATGTGAATCTCCCCAGGCCAAGGACCAACCCTTGGGAGGAGAGCGCATAGGTCCAGATCAGTCTGAGTGGATTCCCTGATACATTGGGCGCTGTCCTGTGGTCACTATCCAGATAGATGGAATCCCGTTTGCAGCATTGCTAGATACCGGTTCGCAGATGACAACAATACAAATGTCACATTATGAACGACATTGGAAGCTAGATCAGCTATTGAAACCTCCACAAACATGGATTAATGTTATAGCCAGTAATGGACAGATCATTCCCCATCAAGGATATTGGGAGCCAACAGTCAGAGTTGGACAGACCGAACTCCCACAACAAGGCCTGATAGTGGTTGACGTTCATGATGACGAATTTCCCCCAGTGGTGCTAGGCATGAATGTGCTGCAGAACTATTTTGAAGAACTTATGGTGGCCCTGAAGAAGGATCTGGGCTTAGCCCCATCGTCAGAAGGAAGAGTAATCCAGCAAACTCTCCGCTTGTCGCATGGACACCAAAAATTTGCCAACCCAGATGGAGAAATTTGCAAGGTCCGAGTGACTGACAGACGACCAATATTGCTGCAACCAGGTACAGAGACTATGATACGGTGCAGGGCACAAATGGGTCTGCGTGGTCATGCACAATTTGCCAACCAAAATGCCATGACAACAAGGAGAGGAACCCCGCCCCCATCTAAACAAGTGCCTCTTAATCTACAAACAGAGAAAGTACATTGGGCTCAGGTCCAGAAAGAAAGCAGAGTCTTGGAAAGTTTAAAAACCCTTCTTGAATCTGGAAGAAAACTCAGCAGGAGTCAGCTTATCAGTTCCGATCCAGAGTTGGTCAAACTGTTAAGGCAGAGAAGACGGCTATTCATAGGGAAGGGTCAGCTATACAGACGCACTCTAGATCCAATCGCTTATGAACGTGTGAATCAGATTGTGGTGCCCCGGCAGGATGCCAGCATAGTCCTCGAGGCTTACCACGACCAGTCTTGTCATTTTGGGTGTCAAAAGACTGAAGCCACTATAAGAAGACGGTTCTTCTGGATTGGAATGAGAGAGGACATTGAAAAATGGTGTCGAGAATGTACTTCATGTGCAGTGAGCCGAAGAGAGCAACCTGGCCAGAAAGCGCCACTACATCCTAATGTGAGTCATAAGCCGCTGGAATTAGTTGCACTTGACCATGTGAAGCTGGAGCCAAGCAAAACTGGGTTCACCCATGCTCTGACCATCATTGACCATTACACAAAGTTTGTTGTAGCAATGCCCGTGAAGGATTTTACAGCCAAGACCACAGCTGAAGTCTTCTGGAAAACCTTTGTTCTACCTTATGGATATCCTAAACAGATTTTGACGGACCAAGGGTCTGCGTTTGAGTCACAATTGTTTCAAGAGTTCTGCACCCTCTATGGCTGTAAGAAGTTACGAACAACTGCGTACCATCCACAATGCAATGGACTCTGCGAAAGAATGAACAAGACACTGATAGAAATGCTGAAAACTGTGCCTACACATCGAAGAGCAGATTGGCCCATTTTTCTTCCAGAGCTAACTTATTTGTACAACAATACCGTCCATTGTTCCACCGGATACACTCCATACTTCCTGATGTTTGGTCGTCAAGGCAAACTACCATCTGATATAGCTATGGAAGTTCAAGTCAGCGATACCATCAATCCACTACCACGAACAGACTGGGTAGCAGACCATCAGCGTCGCCTGAATGAAGCCAATGAAATGGTTGAGAACCGGATGAAAGTCGTACACCAGAGACAAGAAGAGGACTATAATTCCATTGCCAACGCTGAACCTTTGAAAGTTGGAGATCGAGTCTGGTTAAAGACGAACCACAGAACCAGCAAGCTAGATGACTATTGGGAACCAAGGCCGTACACTGTGAAAGCCATTCCTCATCCATAAATAGAAATCTACAAGATTGGAAAAGAAAACGTAGAGAGAAACCAAGGTGGTACACCGTAATCAGCTGAAACTTTGTCTGTTGAAGGACTCTAGAGAGGAAACCATTCCAGATGAGACACCCTCTGAGGGAAGACTGGAGTCACCCATGGAAACTGCAGGTAATATGTTCCCGTTTGACTGGCCTTTCGGTCCTTGGATGCAACTAGGTGTCCCACAAGTTGTCCCTAGCCAAAGTGTGCCGATTGAGTCCCACCCACAAGTTGTTCCAAGCTACTGTGAACTTATTGACTCTAAGCCCCCTACTACTTGTGATCCTCCTAGAAGGTCAGAGAGAGCCACCAAAGGTAAAATGCCTGAACAATACTGTGACTGAATAGACATTTCTATGCTACAGACTATTCCTATGGAGCCCTATAGTTACATTTGACCCCCCCAGTTGGCTGATGCAGCCTTGATTTGATTTTTGAGACCCAGAGACTGTCCTGAACTTTATTTTGAAACCCATGTTGCGCACATTGCGCCACATCTCTATTGAGTCTATTGAAGTGCATCGCAAGGATTGTCGGCTGTACCATGCGCCTTGCAAATGGCGCCAGAAGATGTCTTGCCATATGGACGTTGTTGCTGGATATATTGAGACACTAGTTTTACAGTATTGCCTTAATATTTTTGCCTATCAGGAATGCACTATGGACATTTGCCGTTATGATGCAAAGTTTACCTTTGATATGTGAATATGTCATATTGCATATTTTTGTCCCGTTTTTGTTGCAGGAGAGACAGTGTCGGGGACGACCCTGATTTTACCGGGGACGAATGTGATACCCAGGAAAATTGCTGTTTATTTACTGTCATTGTACTGTTGCTTTAGTATGCAGGTTTTAATGTGCTTTATTCTGTAATCATGGTTGGTACTGAATTCACTTTCCTATATGACTCGGCAGAAACATAAATGGGCTGCTTCACCTTTAAGATGTATTCTCCAGAGAGAGGGGAGGGGTGTAGCTAGCTGGGGAAAGAGGAACAAACCTCACCCAGTGCAGTGTGTGGAGCAGCGCAGTGCAGAAGTGAGGAGAAGTGTTCAGCAGCGTGCAGGCAGAGGAGAGCAGACAAGTCAGTGTGTAAAGTTGGATTCAGGGAGATGCTGCAGCAGACATGTGGATCTGAGAGGAATTCTGTGAGAGGATCAGCAAAAGCCATGTGGAAGTGAAAGGAGTGCAGGTCAGTGTGTGTTGCATGTGGCACAGAAGCCAGACAAGGAGCTTGGACACTACGGAGAGTGCCTAGAGCAAAGCAAGGAGCTTGCACACAGCCTAGAATCCCCAAGGGACACCATTCCTCTGTGATAGTGCAACTGGATTGGGACAGTCAGCAGCGCACCTTCTTGCACAGTATAGAGAAGAAAGAGGAGCAGAACTCACAGCACACTTGGAAGAATTACAGACAGATTCAGGGAGGTGAAGCAGGTACCACCATTTGCAATACCCTGTGATATGTTTATACTACTTAAAGACATTGCCTCTGTAACAGAAGAAACCACCAAGCATATTGTGCCCAGTAAAACTACTGTGAAAGTTTATTGAACCCTGTCTCCTGGAACATCCTTATTTTGGGGCACACCACATAACATCCCAGGGGGCAGAGAACAGTGTATCCTACAAGCACCACTTATTTCACTGGTTCTGCGGCCCGAGGCGAGGGAGAGAGAAAGTGCGCCACCGTGACAAAAGGGCGCGAATACCAACTTCAGCTCAGAGAGCCCTGCCCACCGCGACTCGGCGCCCGCGCTACCACATATGATTCTCACTTTATGTCTTGTTGCTCAAGAAGCATAACTTTAGATAAGTTTTAGAAGTGTCTTGAATGAAAGCCCTACATTGGCTCATTGGCCTAGGAGTATGATTCTTTGTTTAGGTGTGAGAGCTCCCAGTTTTTAAATCTCGGACAAGCCTGTGTTTTTGAAAGAGTTGTTGCTCAATAAGCATTAAAAAAAAACAAAAAAAAAAACTGCCTTGGATGTAAGGGTGTGAGAGTTCCCAAGTTTGTAAATCTGGGATAAGCCCGTGCTTTTAAAAACATTTGTCTATATACATTCCAACTGCTGATGCCCCGTGCAGTTGTCATGTATATAGACGTCGACAGCTTGGAACGGGTTTAATGAGTGCAGTGCTGCTTCAGTGTGAGCAGTGCTGTACTCTCATGTCGGCCGGGGCTTTGAGAGCCCCTGAAAACACCCCCCACTGTAGATAGCACCCACACAACCCCCTGTAGGTAGCTCAAAACCCTCTGTAGACAGCGCCACCTAAGCTCCCTCCAGCATCGAATTCCCCGGCCAGCTCTCTGGCCGGGGACTCCCCTCCTAAAAGGAGCCCTGCCAATTCTCTATCCCCGCTGTAAATAGTGCCACCCCCTGCAGATAGCAACCCTCTGCTGTAGATAGCATCACACCCCCCACTGTAGATAGCAACACCTGAACTCCCTCTAGGAGCGGAATCCCCGGTGTCAGATCGCACTGGCTGGGAATTCCGCTTCTAGAGAGGGCCCCTGACGTCACTGTCCATTTGGACAGTGACGTTAGTGGCTCTCTCTAGGAGCGGAATCCTTGGCCGACACTCTGGCCGAGGATTCCGCTAGTGGAGAAGCCCCTGGTGTCCCTATTTATATATGGACAGTGACGTCAGGGGCTACTAATGGAGCGGAATACCGGCTTTGGCAGGGGATTCCGCTTTTAGAGTTAACCCCTGACGTCACTTTCCATATATGTACAGATAGTTGCAGGAGAAAAATATGGATCATTCCAGGGGTGCTGCTGTGTGGTGGAAATGATAGGAGCGAAATCCAGAGATATTAATAATAAGTTCAATTTATTTGAGTGAGTGGCTACGCGTTTCAACGATGAACAATCGTCTTCCTCAGGCCATGTACACATTACAAAGAGCATAACTTATATAGCATCTAGGTTCAATTTACCATGAGTGAAAAAACCGCCAAATCTGTAAAGGTCAAGGTGCGATCGTGACGTAACTCCCGGTTTTTTTCCCCATTATTCCCACCGCGAGGCAGTGAGTACATAATATATTTAGTATACAAGCCAAATAATTATTTATAAATAAACAGTTATACAAACAAAGGGGCAAAAATGAAAAACAACGATAATAAATAAATGAATAAATAAAATATTCACAAACGTCTCAGTGTCATTAATATACGAATATAAAAACATACATTAGTCAGTTAACATAATATGGGAAGACCAATAGGATGAGTATATGAAATAGTAAAAAATCATTTGGACATAGGGCTACAGTAGAAGCCAATGTGTTGCTGGGTTACAGTGAGAGACGCCGGGACGCGGTTTCGTTACCAGGACAACCGAGCAGAGAGCGAAGCGACAGAACCAATGGAGAGATCTGCGCTTGCTATAGGTAAGTTATTGAAAGCTTAAAAATGGTTAAAATATGCATTGTTAGATTAGAGAATGTACATAAATACTGTACTCGTCTTAAACATTCTTTAGTAGCTACAAGAATAAAACAAAATTAAGAGAATTGGAACTTACACAATTCTCAAAACTGAGCAGTCCTATTTTAAGTGGAAATACACAGTGTATTTTTAGCTCTAGTGTGTAATTCTATAAGAGGAATATAAAATTTTAAATTTTAAAATAATAGTTTTGAACAAGGTTTAAAATTTGCAATTATATTGCTAGGTTGACAGTGTCGGACGACGGGACCGGAGGATCTAAAGACAGTCGGGAATAAGACGGGCAGAGCATGCTGCAGGTAAGTCGATAAAAAAAAAATATATAAATTATTATTAATCATGTTTAAAATGGTTGAATGTGCATTATTTCATATTTAGTATTTACACTAAAGAAAGAAAGACACGGCATGAATAACCTTTGTGGATAGTAAGGTAGTAGAAAGAGAACGCATAGTGTATCAATAAATTTTGTCGTTCAAATTTAGCAAATGTTTGTTGTTGTGTAATGATTATATTTATCCAGATTATTTAACTTCAAGTATTAGTTTGCGAATTTACGGATACTGAAGGTGTGGGTTAATCTAATGATGATTCAGAGATATCATTTAGACCCCCTGGGTGCAATGTCTGTAATTTAAAGATCCAATAGTTTTCCCTCTGTTTAAGCTTATCGAATCTATTGGGAACATCATGTTTTATGTCTTCAATGGGTGTAACTGTGATTTGGTTAAATTGGCATTTATGTACATGGGTGAAATGGCGAGACACACTATGTTTCAAAAAGCCTGTGTTCACATTGAATCTGTGTTTATTTATTCTGGCTCTCAGGCACTGTGTTGTTCTCCCTACGTATTGGAGTTGGCATGTACATTCCATTAAATAGATTACATAGGCACTGCTGCAACT
The DNA here is from genome assembly GCF_050947455.1 of Rhinoderma darwinii. NCBI lineage: Eukaryota > Metazoa > Chordata > Amphibia > Anura > Rhinodermatidae > Rhinoderma > Rhinoderma darwinii. Next base: position 30,888,981 of record NC_134690.1, on the reverse strand, counting down.
TAGGGGTGACTTGATTGTGAAAGACTCTTTCGTAACTGTTGATGTGTATGTGTATTTTTTGTTATTGATGCTATTGCAGCATAGACATCGTGAGTGGCCACATTTGTATGATCCATTTGGTCTAGATAGAAAGGTGGTTGATATTGTTTTCGGTTTGCGGATTCTGCTGGGGGCCAGAATATTTTTCAAAGTCAACGACCGTCGGAAAGTGATGTTCGGATGAGCAGGTATTGCATCTTTAAGGTAAGGGTCACTTTTTATAATGTGCCAATATTTGTGTAAAACTGATCTGACTGTTTTGTTACCTAGATTGAAAGTTGTAATAAAATTGGTGTTGTATTTATTTGGTTCTGATTTTTTCTGTACAGGGTTTAGGCAGGAATCCTGAGATAATAATGAGGCTTTACGTCTTGCATCTTTGATTAGTTTAAGAGGGAAGTTTTTGTCTCTGAATCTTCTCTCTAAAGTGTTGCATTCTGATTTAAAATTTCCGTTGGTACTACAATTTTTACGTACTCTTCTAAATTGGCCGAAGGATACATTTGTCAGCCAAGGGCGGTAGTGGGCACTTTTGAAGTCAATGTAGCTGTTCACATCAACAGATTTAAAGTGAGTTTTTGTGACAAAGTGCTCGGTCGTGGTGTCATAGCTGATGGTTAGGTCCAGATAATTGATTGAGATTTCGGAAAAAGTGTGCGTGAAAGAAATATCATAGCTGTTGATGTTTAGATAATTGATAAAACTAGAGGCTTCATTTTCTGATCCTGTCCACACGAAAAACAGGTCGTCGATATAACGCCTATATAAAAGGATATTATTTTTGAATAAATGTTCCCCAAGAATGTATTCCTCTTCGAATGCCCCCATGTACAGATTTGCGTAGGCTGGTGTGAATCTGGTGCCCATCGCACAGCCCCTAGTTTGATTATAGAAGCTGTGATTGAAAGTGAATGCATTGTGATGAAGAATAAAATCGATGCAATCAGTTAGAAAGGAGACTTGATTATCGGGGATTGAGGTGTTAGATGATAGAAATTATTTGGTTACCTGCATGCCTTTTTTATGTGGGATGTTACTGTACAAAGCGGTTACATCTGCTGTAAGGAAGTGTATATCGGATGTGGTCGTATCAATTTTGAGATTGAATAAGTCTTTGATTAGTTGGGTAGAGTCTTTGAGATAGGATGGTAACGTGAGCACAAACGGTTGAAGGTGTAAATCTACGAAGTGAGAAAGGTTACTGGTTAATGAGCCGATTCCTGAAATGATTGGGCGTCCGGGGGGGTCCGTGAGTGTTTTATGGATTTTGGGGAGATGATAGATGAAAGGTACGCTTGGGAATGGTACATGTAAGAAACGTTTTTCTTTTTTCGTGAGTAAGCCCTCCTGGAAAGCTTTCTCTATCATGGATGTATATTTGAGTATGTAAGTGGGAAGGGGGTTCGAAGTTAATTTGCAGTAAAAAGTATTGTCGTTTAGAATCCTCATAGTTTCTCCGAGGTAATTGTCTCTATTCTGGATCACTATGCCTCCCCCTTTGTCGGCAGGACGAATGACTATATCTCCGTTGTTTTGCAGGGATTTGATAGCCCTTCTTTCATGTGAGGTTAGATTGTCTTGATAGGGATAAGGGTTCTCTAACGACCTGAATTCATTACTCACTAATGTTGAGAAAGTTTCAATGAGGGGACCCTGGTGATGGATAGGATAGAATTCAGATTTAGAGTGGACTTCGACTGGAATGGCTTTGATATTTGAATGCAGTAGCTGTGGATCCTCTATAATAACGGATGGTGTAATGGGTTTCTGTAAGGCAAAGTGTCTGATTAGGGTAAGTTTTCTAATAAAGCGGTTGAGGTCCATGAATAAATCAAAGTCATTAGATAGAGATGTAGGACAAAAAGACAGTCCTTTATTAAGTAGATTCGTCTCATGAGTATTTAATAAGTAAGATGACAGGTTGAATATTTTTATTGCTTTGTTCGATTTTTCTTTGGGTTCAATCTCGGACAGTGGCTTATTACGGTTCTTGCCTCCTCTCCGTCCTCTATGTCTGTATTGAGTTTTCTTTTTATGGAGATTTTCTGAATTTTCGGAAAGAAGTTGGTGATGGTTTGTGCTTTGGGGCTCATTATGAAGGGTAGGAGAATGTCGTTGCTGGTGACTGTAGGTGTTAATGGAGGTCTGGTGAGTTGTGAGGGAAGGCCTAAAAAAGAGGTAGCTGCATATGTGATGTCTAATGATGATGTTGCTAACTCGATTTTGGAATGGTTGTCTTTGAATGGTAAGGATGTGGAGAGGCTCCTAGGGGGACTTTCTTGTATGTCAAGAAGGGAGGACTGGGGGGTACTGTGCACTGATAGTTGGAGTAGGGATCCCAAGCTATCTTCGATGGAGTCGTTGAGTGAGGAAGAAGGGGAATTAGGTATAGTTAGGACTTCCATTGGCTCAGATATAGGAAATAACTTGGAGAGGTGAAGCTCCAAATCAGATGCCCTGAAAGCATTCAAAGGTACTTCAGTAATTGTTACTTTGCTAGGTAAGGAAATGGCTTGTGTAGAATTGTATTCCTCCTCTAACGGCTTCATTGACGCTAAGGGGATGCGTGTGAGGTGTTTCTCAGCTAGAACACTTTTGGGTGTTCTTGTTGAGGGGCTGTCGTTATTTAGTCTATGATGGAGTCTTAGACTATTTTTGAAGGACCTACTGAAGGTGTTCCCTTCAGCAGTGGGAGCCCGAAAGTTGGGGGGGCCCTGGACCTTGAGGAGACATCCAAAGGTGCTAAGTGGTTTTGACGTTGAGTGTTATATTTGGTTGTGACAATGTCTGTTTTAGATATATGTGGTATTGATGATCTCCAATCCCCTAAATCATTAAGGGTATAATCATCACGGTCCCTCTTAAGTTTCTTGACCTTTTTCAAAATGATGTATTTTTCATATATGTTTAGTCTGTTACTAGTAGAAGTCTCTAATTTCAGAAAATCACGGTGGTCAGTAAATTTAAGGAGTTTTTCTTTGATTAGAGAGATTTCTGATTTAAAAGTCTCAATGAGTGTGTAACGTTTATTCAGAAGTCTTTCTAGAAGACCTAGGTGGCATTGGTCTAAAAATGTCTTCCAGTCATTACTGAAAGACAAATCTGTGGGGTAAGGGTTATTGATAGAAAACCTTAAACCCCTTGGGGCGATTTTTCATTGATATAGAACTGTAGAAAAAGGCAGTCTATGCTCTGTAGAGCTTCTTTTTTAAGGGTGTCCTCCAGTGTTAAATAAAGATCAGTCATTATTTTGGTCAGTTCAGGGTTGACATCGTTACTCACTGTAGGGAGTGCCCCCATCGTAGTATCAGTTCCAATCAGCTGCATGATCAGGTTCTCACGTAGGACATTCCTTTCGTCTGTAAAATCCAGCATTGTGGATGTTGATTGTAGTGATGTTGGTAGATCAGAGGGGAAGGGATCCACGACGTTGTTTCCACAAAGATGAAAATAGATCTATACACGCGGCTGCCAGTGCAGGAGAATCTTTGAGACCGAAAGTCCCAGAGGGGGTCACCACAGGGTAAACGGTCCGGGTCTCCTGGAAGCGGAGTGCTAATTCCAAGAAGGAAAAAATGCAGTCCGACCTAAAAAGAAATGATAAAGAGAAAAAAACACGGCACCACCTTGTGCAGATCAGTTGGTACAGGTGAGACAATAGAGCAAGAAATGTGCTCACCTGGATACGAAGTTTTTAGGCATGTATAATAGAAACCACAGTGCTGCTGCCAGATCCGAGTAGATAACCAGATGGGACCGCTTAGGTATAGATAGTTGCAGGAGAAAAATATGGATCATTCCAGGGGCGCTGCTGTGTGGTGGAAATGATAGGAGCGAAATCCAGAGATATTAATAATAAGTTGAATTTATTTGAGTGAGTGGCTACGCGTTTCAACGATGAACAATCGTCTTCCTCAGGCCATGTACACATTACAAAGAGCATAACTTATATAGCATCTAGGTTCAATTTACCATGAGTGAAAAAACCGCCAAATCTGTAAAGGTCAAGGTGCGATCGTGACGTAACTCCCGGTTTTTTTCCCCATTATTCCCACCGCGAGGCAGTGAGTACATAATATATTTAGTATACAAGCCAAATAATTATTTATAAATAAACAGTTATACAAACAAAGGGGCAAAAATGAAAAACAACGATAATAAATAAATGAATAAATAAAATATTCACAAACGTCTCAGTGTCATTAATATACGAATATAAAAACATACATTAGTCAGTTAACATAATAATATGGGAAGACCAATAGGATGAGTATATGAAATAGTAAAAAATCATTTGGACATAGGGCTACAGTAGAAGCCAATGTGTTGCTGGGTTACAGTGAGAGACGCCGGGACGCAGTTTCGTTACCAGGACAACCGAGCAGAGAGCGAAGCGACAGAACCAATGGAGAGATCTGCGCTTGCTATAGGTAAGTTATTGAAAGCTTAAAAATGGTTAAAATATGCATTGTTAGATTAGAGAATGTACATAAATACTGTACTCGTCTTAAACATTCTTTAGTAGCTACAAGAATAAAACAAAAGTAAGAGAATTGGAACTTACACAATTCTCAAAACTGAGCAGTCCTATTTTAAGTGGAAATACACAAAATAGGACTGCTCAGTTTTGAGAATTGTGTAAGTTCCAATTCTCTTACTTTTGTTTTATTCTTGTAGCTACTAAAGAATGTTTAAGACGAATACAGTATTTATGTACATTCTCTAATCTAACAATGCATATTTTAACCATTTTTAAGCTTTCAATAACTTACCTATAGCAAGCGCAGATCTCTCCATTGGTTCTGTCGCTTCGCTCTCTGCTCGGTTGTCCTGGTAACGAAACCGCGTCCCGGCGTCTCTCACTGTAACCCAGCAACACATTGGCTTCTACTGTAGCCCTATGTCCAAATGATTTTTTACTATTTCATATACTCATCCTATTGGTCTTCCCATATTATGTTAACTGACTAATGTATGTTTTTATATTCGTAGATTAATGACACTGAGACGTTTGTGAATATTTTATTTATTCATTTATTTATTATCGTTGTTTTTCATTTTTGCCCCTTTGTTTGTATAACTGTTTATTTATAAATAATTATTTGGCTTGTATACTAAATATATTATGTACTCACTGCCTCGCGGTGGGAATAATGGGGAAAAAAACCGGGAGTTACGTCACGATCGCACCTTGACCTTTACAGATTTGGCGGTTTTTTCACTCATGGTAAATTGAACCTAGATGCTATATAAGTTATGCTCTTTGTAATGTGTACATGGCCTGAGGAAGACGATTGTTCATCGTTGAAACGCGTAGCCACTCACTCAAATAAATTGAACTTATTATTAATATCTCTGGATTTCGCTCCTATCATTTCCACCACACAGCAGCGCCCCTGGAATGATCCATATTTTTCTCCTGCAACTATCTATACCTAAGCGGTCCCATCTGGTTATCGACTCGGATCTGGCAGCAGCACTGTGGTTTCTATTATACATGCCTAAAAACTTCGTATCCAGGTGAGCACATTTCTTGCTCTATTGTCTCACCTGTACCAACTGATCTGCACAAGGTGGCGCCGTGTTTTTTTCTCTTTTTTTTCTCTTTATCATCTCCATATATGTACAGAGACATCAGGGGCTTCCTGTAGGAGCGGAATCCCCGGCCAGAGGGATTCCTCTTCTACAGGGAGCTACAGTGGTGCTATTTAAAGGAAGGTGATGCCATTCACGGAGTGGCGTGGCGCTAACTGCAGGGGGATGTTGCTAAATATAGGGGGATGTTGCTATCTACAGTGGGGGTGCTATGTACAGGGGGTGGCGCTATTTGCAGGGGTTGACACTATATACAGGGGGTGTGGTGTTATTTACAGGAGGTGCTATATACAGGGGGTTTAGCACTATTTACATGGGCACTGCAGCATTATATGGGCACTACCTACAGGGGACACTGTGGCGCTATCTACATGGGAACTGTGTGTGGCACTATGTGGGCTCTATCTACCGGGAGAACTGTGTCACTAGGTGGGCACTGTGGCACTGTTTACGGTGGGCACTATCTATGAGGGCACTGCCCCTCCCTATGTGGGCAATGTGGCACTATCTACAGTGATATTGTGTCACCATCTACATGGGCACTGTGGTGACGCAATGAAGATGTGTGGCTTCACGTCCATGAAAAACGGATGGCAAATGGCAGTTAATAACGGTCAGACGGCCGGGAAATGAATTCAAATTTTGAGACACATTGATGCAAAACAGCCATTAAAAAGTGACAGTTGATCTGTTGTAACTGCCATTTTTTTCACTGTCGTGTGTATATAGCCCTCTTCGCTCTCCCCTCACAGCAATCCAAGGTGACGGGGAGAGAAGAAGGCTAATTGTTACAGAGCTATACAGTATATATATATATATATATATATATATATATATATATATATACATACACATATATAAATAAATATATCAAGAAAATTACAAAAAAGTGTTTCTTTTTACATTTTTTGTCATTTGTCTGCTCATAATAAAAATTAAAAACACGAAATTAATTAAACTAATCTAGAAAATGAAAGCACCATAAGTATTGAAAAAAACAAAATAGTTGTGATATTCAAAGCGGTTGCAAAGATATTATTGTTTAAAGAAGTGCATTTCAAAAATGGAAAATGTGACTTGGACACACGTGCATCAATGACCCTTGGTCATGAAAGGGTTAAGAAGCATACATTTAGAGAACTTTTAGAAGTAAGATTTTGAGAAGAACGTTATCTTGGATGGAAGTTTTTGATTGGCTCTTTGTTCTAGGGGTATGATTCCTACTTTAGTTTTGAGAGGTCCCAAGATTTATTACTGGACGATCCTGTGTTGCTCGAGAAACATGGTTTTAAATAACTTTAGAAGTAGGACTCTGAGAAAAAACAAAAATGTTGCCCTGGATAAAAAAAAAATGCAAAACTGCACTTGCTGTAAGTGCTTCAAAGGTGTGTTGGGCTAGGGGTATGATTCATGTTTTGAAAGATGTGTTGTTTAAGAAGCATCTTCTTATAGAAAGCAATAAGTGTAAGACTCTGAGAAACACTGGCAAAGTTGCTTCAAATAGGCACCCTCCATTGGCACGTTGGCCAAGGGAAATGATTCTCATGTTGGGTACAAGAGGTCCTGGTATCAAATCCCAGACAAGCGAGGTGTTCCTTGGGAATCGTGTTTTTTTTAAAAAAAACTTTAGAAGTAGGACTCTGAGAAAAAAACAAAAAATGAATTTGTATTGAGCATTTTGACCCGACAGGTTTTTTGCTGAATTTATTCAGTGAAAATGAAAATCACATTTTTTTCCTATAAAACGTAGAAATGTTCAATTTTTACAAGGTATAAAAGACCAAAAACACCCCAACATTTGATAAGAAATCTCCCCCTGACACTTCTGACTCTTTTCTTTGAGATTTCCAGCAAGGGAAATGAAATCTCGTTTACCTCCGTAATCTCGCGAGATTACGCGTGGCTTGCTGGAATTTCACAGAAAAGAGTCAGAAGTGTCAGGATTCTGAATACACATGACGTCCAGGCTGGATTTCATGTGTATTCATTATCAGGACACTTGATTTACGTTAATCTCTGTTTATGTGGCTGCACATCGCTGCTGTGTAAATCAATGGATATGAGTGTATGATGCTGACTGGTCACTGATTGGTCAGCGTCATACACGTAAACACGCACAGTTAAAAACACAATACACGCCCAGTTGGACATAACGAAAAAAACGCCCAGTTGTCCATTTCAAAGCTCATTTGCATATATATAAAATAGCTCATAACTTGGCCAAAAATGAACGTTTTAAAAAAAAAAAAAAACTTTACTGTTATCTACATTGCAGCGCCGATCACATGCAATAGGAGATAGGGATTTGAGAATCTGGTGACAGAGCCTCTTTAAACTGTGCGGAGTACATAAGGGTATATCTTTGACTTCTTCACTATCCCTATAAGCAGCACAAGGCCCTAACGTTTCCTCATCTCCGCTGCATCTACGGGGTCCACCTGTTGGGTCTAGCAAATGACGATGCGGGGTTTTTAGTGAAAGACTACTGGACCTAAAAAATTTGTCTGGGCCGTAATTTTGCATCTTTTTGCTTCATTGCATTCTGAGAGTTAGGGCTTATTCAGACGAACGGGATATACGTCCGTGCAACGCGTGTGATTTTCACGCGCGTCGCACGGACCTATATTAGTCTATGGGGCCGTGCAAACATGTGCGTGATTTTTACGCAGCGTTGGTCAGCTGCGTAAAAGTCACGACATGTCCGTTCTTTGGGCGTTTTTAGCGCATCACGCACCCATTGAAGTCAATGGGTGCGTGAAAACCACGCATGCCACATGGAAGCCCGTCCGTACGAACTGCGTGATTTGCGCAACAGCTGTGAAAAGGATGAATGAAAACTGAAAAGTACCACGTGCTTTTCTGTTTACAAACATCCAAACGGAGTGTCATAATGATGGTGGCTGCGTGAAAACCACGCAGCCGCGACTCATATGATGCTGCCACACGGAGCTGTCAAGTGCCTTTTGCGCAGGCAAAACGCCGTGTTTTTTGCGTGCGCAAAAGGCACACGCTCGTGTGAACCCAGCCTTATAGTGTTCACCGTGCAGTATAAACAACACTCTTTTCTAAAAAAAAATCATGTTTTAGTGTTGCCATTTTCTGACAGCCATAAATTTTTATTTTTCAGTTGATATCGCTGTGGGAGGGCTTGTTTTGCGTGACGAACTGTATTTTTTGAGGGTACCATTTTGGGTTACTTGCGACTTTTTGATCACTTTTTATTAAAAAAAAATTCTGAGATAAGGTGACCAAAAAATTAATTCTGTTATTGATTTTTATTTAATTTTTTTACGGTGTTCATCGTGCGGTAAAAATAACACAATCTTTTTATAGTTCAGGCCGTTTCAAACGCGGCGATATGGATTATGTATAGTTTTTTAAATGTTTAGATTTTTTTCTAATTTTAAAGAACTTGATCAGGGAAACAGGACAGTTATTGTTTTTATTACTTAAAACTTTTATTTATTTATTTTTCTTAAAAAAATAGTTTTTACTTTTTTTATTACACTTGCTTGGGGACTTGAAGATCTGATCTTCTGATCCCCACTACAATACACTGCACTACTTGTGTAGTGCAGTGTATTGTAACTGCCATTTTTCACTCTGACAGTTAAGCCTATTAGGGCCTGCTATGGGCAGAACATAGTAGGCTTTTGCACCTTGCCGACGAGGAAGCCGTTGCTAGGCTTCCTGGTTGTCAAAGCAACCATCGGCACCGGCGATCGCTCCCTTGGGTTGGGTGCCGGTGTGGTACAGAGGGAGCCCCTTTCCTCTGTCAAACACTTCAATGCGGCGGACTCCATTGACCGCCGCATTGAAGGGGTTAAAAGGGGCCGCCGATGCAGCGGAATGTCAGCTGTATATTACAGCTGACACCCGACGAAGATGAAGCGAACACAGCTCGTGTGCCCACTTCATCTACAGGATGTGTCGGGTACGTCGAATTGCGGTAAGTTACTTGCAATGCCGACGTACCAGACACGTTATTTTGTGGGAAGGGGTTAAGAAGCATAGTTTCAGAGCACCTTTGGATAAAGGATTTTGATAACAAATGGAAAAGTTATCTTGGATAAAAGTCATTTATTGGCTCTCTGTTCTAGGAATTTGATTCTCGCTTTGGGTTCGAGAGATCTTAGGATTAGGGGTATGATTCAAGCATTGGGTGTGAGAGGTCCTGGGTTAAAATAATGCTCAAGTATATAACTATATAAATAATGACAAGCTCAAGTCCTTAACCCCTTCCTGACATTTTAAATACCTGGTCGTGACTTGTTCTTTTTTCTGGTTTTGTTAAAATTAGTCACTAGGACCACTAGTACCAATTGGGGTATTGTTCGGTTTGTTGAATTGGTTAGTACCTCAAAACAGGTGCAGGGCGATGTTCAAGTAACCGATGTGGTTTTTCGGGATAGTGGGCTGAGAATAATGTTGTATCATTCCAAAACTGACAGGAAGGGAAAAGGTTTTGAGATTTGTTTGACTAAAATTCATGAAGGGGAATCGTGTCCAGTGGGGTGTTTTCTACGTTTCATGGCTGTGCGTCCTCAGGGTTATTGCTCTTTGCTAGTGCATGCGAATGGTTCAGCGTTGTCCAGATATCAATTTATTGCTGTCTTTAAGAAATGCGTAGAGGGCTTGGGCCTTTCACATCTGGATTACAGCTCTCATTCTTTTAGGATTGGAGCTGCTACTGAGGCTTCTCGTTTTGGGCTTGACACTGCATCAGTTAAGAGGATTGGTCACTGGGAGTACAGCCGCCTTCGTTCCTATGTTAGGCCGTATTTGCTGGAATGTTGATTCCAATGTGTGGTCTGACTTCTTGGCTATTCCTATATTTACTGGGCTGAAAAGCGTGCCCGTGTGCGTCCGAATGGTAGGTATTTGGGTTTAGATAAGGATGAGGTGGAGGTACACTGGTTTGGAGTTTGTGGCCTGACCTGGGATCAGGTAAGGCCTTTGTTTCAGGATGCGGTTAGGTCCTGGGGTCTACCTGATATTTTGATAATTCATGCAAGGGGTAATGACATCGGGAGATATCCCATGCGGAACCTCATTAAGAACATTAAGAGGGTCTTTTTATGTTTTTTAGACGCCCATCCTGAACTTTTGATTATATGGTCCGGAAATGTACAGCGGGTAAAATGGCGCAATGCGCTGTCAGTGTCGGCGCTGAAAGGACCAGGGTTAAGATTAATAAGACAGTGGTCAAGTTTGTTCACTTGAATGGTGGGTTGGTAGTTCGTCACCGACTGGTGGAGGATCGTGGAGCGTACATTTGGAAGGATGGGGTTCACATAACGGATGTGGGCCTGGATGTTTTTAATTTTGGCCTCCAAGAAGGCCTGGAGTTGAGTTTTCAAGTGTGGTGGCGCATGAAAACGTAAGGAGTCAAGTTTTCATGCTGTGGCGCGTCCTTGGCAACGCTATTTATGTTTTTATATATTGCTGTCTTTGACACAATATATTGGTTTTATTTTAAAGCGATGGATTTGGGCTTCTCTAAGGGGCGGACCCTGGGAAGCGTGGTGCTTTAGCATACCCTTGGTGACGCCACTGTAGCTTATATGGTCACGGCTAGTGGTTTAAGTTCTTTATTGCTTTATTTATGTTTTGGAGGTTGTCAACGACTTAGCCACATAATGTTAATATGTTAATCATGTTTATAATATGTTTATACTTGTTTTTATATATTCTCAGGTTCTGTAAAAGAAAACATCTAATAAAGCTGTGACAAGCACCTTCCAATTTTAATTGTGTTGTTGTATATTTATTAGATAGGAGGGTGTTTGTGTGGCCCCTTGTCGCCCTTGTACCGTCATGAACAATTTGGCTGATACTTTTAAAGGTATACATAAATTTTTTTGTACATCAAATTGAGATCGTCAATCCTGATGGTCTACTGTGTAGTATTGAGGTTGTGCAATCATGAGCTCAAGCTATTACATTTCCATGAAATTGTTGTTTAACCCGTTAGTGACCGGCCCATAGTCTTTTTACGTTGGTCACTAACGGGCCTTATTCCGATGCCATAGACTTTTTACGTCGCGGCATCGGAATAAGTAAACAGAGCAGGGAGCTGTCAAATCTCCCTGCTCTCAGCTGCCAGAGGTAACTGAGGACTGGGGGCTTCCCTGTTCTGCCGGGTGAGATCGATATCAGTATCAATCTCACCCGTTTAACCCCTCAGATGCGGTGCTCAATAGCGAGCAATAGTGAGCACCGCATCTGAGTGGTTTTGGAGAGAGGGAGGGAGCTCCCTCTCTCTCCCACCGACACCCGGCGATACGATCGCCGAGTGTCTGTGTCTCCCATGGCAGCCGGGGGCCTAATAAAGGCCCCCATGTCTGCCTGTAATGAATGCCTGCTAGATCATGCCGCAGGCATGACCTAGCAGATGCCTGTCCGTTTTAAACGGACAGGCAGTAATACACTGCAATACAAAAGTATTGCAGTGTATTATAATAGCAATCGGAGGATTGCATAGTGAAGTCCCCTAGTGGGACTAGTAAAAAAGTAAAAAAAAAAGTTTAATAAAGTTAATAAAAAAAATGTGAAAAAAAATGAAAACCCCACTTTTTCCCCTTACAAACTGCTTTACTATTAAAAAAACAAAATAAAGTTAAAAAGTTACACATATTTGGTATCGCCGCGTCCGTAACGACCCCGACTATAAAGCTATTACATTACTTAACCCACACGGTGAACGCCTTTAAAAAATTAAATAAAAAACGATGGAAAAATTGCTGTTTTCTGTGAATCCTGACTTTAAAAAAAATGTGATTGAAAAATGATCAAAAAGTTGCATCTACTCCAAAATGGTACCAATAAAAACTACAAGTCTTCCCGCAAAAAAAAACCCCTCATACAACCGCATCGGCGAAAAAATAAAAACGTTACGGCTCTTCAAATATGGAGACACAAAAACAAATAATTTTGAAAAAAAAGCGTTTTTACTGTGTAAAAGTAGTAAAACATACATAAACTATACAAATTTGGTATCTTTGCAATCGTAACAACCCGCTGAATAAAGTTATTGTGTTATTTATACCACACGCTTAACGGCGTAGATTTAGGACGCAAAAAAGAGTGGCGAAATTTCAGATTTTTTTGGGGAGGAGTATTAGCTATATCAACTCTGGGTCCCGAGTGAAGCGTGCCGCTGACATCCATGCGTGCACACTTCCGTGTTGTACAGCAGAATATCTGCTAATGTTTGAATATCGCTGGCACCATAGCCAGAATGACCAAGTTACAGACCCCTGATGATATGTATAGAAACGCATAGGGTCAGGTTAGTGAGGGATCATAGCGTAGGGAACAGTGGCATTGTTGTTCACCCTAGCACCAGGAGATTTAGGAGCGGTAACTGCAGGCTCCGGTGTGTTTTAGGGTCTAATCCACTGTTACACCAATGTTAAAACGCTGATCCCAATTTGTATCTTTCAAGTATACCCAGTTAGAGAGGGTTCACAATTGAACCAGTAATTGGAGTATGTGTTTAATACGTTTTTAATGCACACGGTGGGGCTTTTTCACAGTGATGATTGTACCCCTGTTTTTAGAGAGTTATGAAATAAAATTGATACGTTGTACTCGTTTTACTCATTCATCACTTCAGTGAATTACAATTTTCCTATCTTGTGGGAGCACAAGTGAATATATCATAGAATACAGTGAATTACAATCGTAACAACCCGCTGAATAAAGTTATTGTGTTATTTATACCACACGGTAAATGGCGTAGATTTAGGATGCAAAAAAGAGTGGCGAAATGTCAGATTTTTTTCTATCCCCCCCCCAAAAAAAACGTAATAAAAGTTAATCAATAAATAATATGTACCTCAAAATGGTGCTATTAAAAAATACAACTATAAAAAGTTATAGCTCTTGGAATGCGACGATGGAAAAACGTAAAAAATAGCCTGGTCATTAAGGTTTAAAATAGGCTGGTCATTAAGGGGTTAATACATTTTTTATTGCAAAGTCAGTTTGTTAGTATTATTATTTTGTATAACGGTCGTATACTAAAATATCCAAATATGATTAAAAATGAAATTTACATGTGGCGTCTTTACTTGACAGTAGATAGATATGAGACATATAGATATTTCATTTATTTCCTGTTGCTTATATAGTGCCAACATGTTCCAAAGCGCTGTACAGAGATTGTTACCAGTTACTTCAGTCCCTGTCCCCAATGATATCAATCTAAATATTAGTATTTTGCTGGAGTATGGGAGAAACTGAAGTACCTCCAAAATAACACAGGGATGAGATGGATAAGAAAAGATAGATAGATAGATAGATAGATAGATAGATAGATAGATAGATAGATAGATAGATAGATAGATAGATAGATAGATAGATAGATAGATAGATAGATAGATAGATAGATAGATAGATAGATAGATAGAGCAAAACAGAAAGTCAGTCCAGCAGCACCGGAAAAGATGTAGGCGCAAGCCCTGGGGAGCAGACCAAGATCCCAGCTATACAGTAATCCAAAAAACAGGCAGCACACCGTAGTTGAAGTGTAGAAAATGAGGGTACTTTATTGCCCCATGTGCAACGTTTCAACTCTATCCTCTAGAGCCTTTCTCAAGCAAAAGACATGTGAACACACAGCAGTATATAACAAGGTGCCAATCAGCAATACACAATCAGTAATCAAGGAAATAAAGTGTCAAAATACAAAGACAATGTAGCAAATTGCAGTGTAGCAGGTCAAATGTGAATAACAGCACAGATTCAATAGTGATTTACAACAGTAAGTGTAACTGTACTCAGTATATGTGCAATATAGATTAAAGTATCAATAAACATTAATACAAACATCTGTGTAATTGTGAAAGGAATACAAAATGGATTAAAAAACCGATATCACTTGAGGAGACATGATCACCTAAACGCAATGGCGGCGTCCACGAAGCACTACTGCGCATGCGCAGATGCATTACTCAATAGGTCGGTGTCCCGGACGTGAAGCACGATTTCGCGCATGCGTACTGAGCCAATGAATACTACGGTCGCCATGCAGACTACTGGCAAAGAGGTAAATACATTAGCGCAGCATTGCGCCTGCGCTCTAATGGAACTTAATCATAGTATTAACTATATATAGGGAAAGTATATATCTGAGGACAGTTTCTAGTTGTAAGGCACCGGAGCGCAATAACCGTAGGAATCCAGACACTATACGGCTGCAGTCTAGTTAATGGGGATCACACTCGTTTTAAAATAAGGGGACGGGAGGAGGTCGATAACCGCTGTCAGCAGTCATCAACCATTACCCAAGGGGCAACACTGGCGCATGTATATGTGGATAACACATATACGTGTTTTAGTGTAATCTCATAACCCCAAAGAGATAGATGTATGGAGGAAAAACTCTAGAGAGCACCTATGTCATAATGGCTCCAAACAGTATGAGGGTATGCATGCCTATAGCCAACATGAAACCTATTCAGGTACAGATGGCGACCAATATAAACAATAATATCAATAGTACAGTGTTAACACAGTCACAGGGTAACCAGCCATAGAGAAGGAAGAAAGTCTACATGGCGGTGATTCCTTGAGTCCACAGAGGTGATATCCACGTATATGTAACTTCATCTATAATAAAAAAAATAGTTAGTATTCAGTAAGTGAAATTTAGTTATCATGTCAGTATACGTAAGGTGGTGTTAAGTCGTGCCGCCAATGAGGCTCAGTGCTGAGGGGATCTACACTAACCCACCTAATGCAAAGTCTACATTCAAACCATTTGGTTTAAAAGCGTCAAGCCTCCCTATCCATTGTAACTCCCTTAATTTTAAGAGTTTGGTCCTGTCACCACCCCTTCTAAGTGGAGGGATATAATCTAAAATCCAGAGTTAATATTTTTTTAGGCGAGAACTGGTACAGAACAAACGCTATAAAAACGCACTGTGTGTATACTGTCAAAGAGCAATACCCCATTTTTCTCAAAATTAAACATAAAGGTTTCAAAAAAATCTGTTTGTCAAACAAATCTTTATAGCCAATATTTACAAGATATATATTTTTTAGAAAAAGGCGCATCTGATATTGTTCTCCAAGGCTCCATGTAAAGAGCCGAAACGTCACACAAGGGCTAATAAAAAGGCAATTTTTTCACTATCACTTGGAGTGCTGCCTCTTATTGGACAACTATAGGAGATTTGGAGCTGTGATCGAGCTCCTGGGGTGCGCACCCATCCATATTTTGACTGGTGCTGCTGGACGGTGGACTTTCTATACGGTGTTTTACCAGTAAGCACAGCTACGTTTTTTCAGTCATGTCGACAACTGCTGAAATTCATGATCCCATTGCCCTTGAGAATTTCTGTTACATGGAGGCTGATGCCCATCACATTCTTCAAGGCCTGGAGGGAGAGGTTCGTTTCTTGAAGACACCGTCTGTTATAGATTTTAAACGCAGGATTGAAAATGAAACTAAGCGTTTAATCTCCCTGCAATTGCACCTTACTATATTAGGGACATATCATAAGTCTAAGATGATCCCCAGCGGATTGAGGTCCACCCTCAAACCTAATCTATTTTCACAAAGTGACCTCTATTGTAACCGGCTACAACAACTATCAAACTAATTTTCTCTTGATGTAATTCTATTAAATATAGAGTATCTCGGGGCGTGGCTTGGCTGCCGGAGTGAATGGCTGCTTGAGAGCTCGGCTCCTCACTGCATAGCGGCTCACAGCGACATATCACCGCCGTTCCACCGCAAAACAACCTGCTGACGACCGCCTGTGCCCAGGAACATATCCCACTGCCGCCAAGATGCCCAAGAAACACAAAGCGGCGGCCAAACCGGCCAAAATCCCGGATTTCTACCTACCTCATAGCCGCTCAGCAGAACAAGATGGCGCCGGAGGAAGCCCGCGCGCAGGATCCCTGACATCCGACCCGGGCTCACCATCCTCCTTCACCTCTGCTCCTCCTCGACGCAGCAGCTCGGTCCCTGCTCTGCCACCGACGGGAGCAACAACAAGCTCGCAGAAACAGACGCAGCTCACACAGGCAGACATCTCTGTCCCGGACCTCAGGGGCCGCCATCTTGGCCCAGCGACACGAGGTACCTCATCACAGCCCTCCTCTCCTTACAGCTCCAGACGACCTGTAACATGGGCTCCATCTCCTCCTCTCTGCGACAAAGACCAGGTAGGACATAATATCGATGTAACTCCTGACCATTTGACAAAGGGAGATACGCTTGCCAATGTACCCTCCTCCACTGACCCCATTACTGAGCAAACGCTCAAACACATGTTGCAGGCCCTACAGCAATCCATACATTCAGGGTTTGCCCAGCTGCTTAAACCATTAGCTGACTCACTTCAGGCAGTAGAGGAAAGAGTTCAGCATGTGGAATCGAAAATGGGGGTGCTCACTACATCCCATAACGAGCTTATCGATGCCCATTATGATCTTGAGACGGATCTCTCTCATTTACAAGCTAAGGTAGCTGATTTGGAGGACAGATCACGCCGGAACAATGTGAAATTCAGAGGGGTCCCGGAGGACATTGCCACCAAAGATTTAACCCTTTATATACAGGATTTCATAAAAGCTCTGCTACCCGACTGCTCCCCAAGGGACCTTATCATTGATAGAGCACATAGGCTTCCAAAGCCAAAACACATGTCCGATAATATACCACGGGACGTACTAGCCCGCTTTCACTTCTACCACATTAAGGACTCTTTCATGTCTGCATCTAGGAAGAAGGAAGCATTCCCCGCGCAATTCCGGATGGTCTCCGTATATGCAGATCTTTCAGCGGCCACGTTGCAACTTCGGAGGCAATTCGCGCCAATCACTTCTGCACTCCGAGATAATAAAATTCTCTACAGATGGGGATTTCCTGTGCGCTTGCTCGTCCACAGGAACGACTCCTTACACATCATTAGATCCGTACAAGATGGCATTTCTCTCCTTCTGCTGTGGAATATTCGGGTCGCATTGATGGAGAATACTTCGAAAGCTGTTCCGCCTCCTGTTGCACAGGAATGGAAAATGGTCCGGTCACGTAATCGTCCACGGCGCTGAGGTGGCTCGTTTACTAGGATGCAGTGCAGTCCACTGTACCGGTTTTCAAGATGACTGATTTCCCTCATTATTGTCCTGAACACAGCCGGTGTTCAGACACATTTCTTTTAATGTATATTTCTCTTTTGTTTTTGTTTGTCCTGTTTTGCCACATATATCTGCAGATCTGCCGAGGTAGCTATATGTTTTTCTATATTGCCTTCTTCTTGATGATATCTGTAATGCATTGGTATATACTCCTACTCATCCATCTTGATACACGGTTAATTTCATGTGTCCGCAAGCAACAACACACCCTATATAGTCATGGCGCTTAAATTTGCTTCCATTAACGTCAATGGCTTGAACAACCCATATAAACGCTCTACTATCTGGAAAGAAGCCCTTAAAACCTCCTGTGACGTCCTCTGCGTGCAAGAGACGCATTTATTAGAAAAGGATGCAGTTCGCCTGAAACATCCTGCATTCGATATTCACATGTCGTCATAGGTGATTTGTTCTGGAAGGAAGAAATATATGACATTTGGCGCATGCAGCACAGCACGGAGAGAGACTTCACCCATCATTCTCAGGTACACAATAGTTATGCCAGAATAGACATGTTTCTGGTAGACAAAGAATCTGTTTTCCTAGCGGAATCCACATCTATTGGAGACGTATGCTGGTCGGACCACGCTCCTCTTACCCTGACTCTCAAAGAAACACATAATGCCCCGCCTACATACCTGTGGAGGGCTAGTCCCTTTCTCCTCTCCCACCCCACACATAGAAAAACCATAGAAACTGACCTGACGGAATATTTTACTATTAATGACACAGCAGATATCGGGATTGCAGCCCTATGGAACGCTCATAAGGCCTACATTAGAGGCACCTTTATCAGACTGGGTCATATGGTTAAGAAACAAAAGGTAGCAGAGGTCTTGGGCCTGACGGAGGAAATCCGATGCATAGATGCAAAAAACAAAGTTGCTCCCTCAGATGACCAAGCGTCTCAGCTCCTTCTTCTAAGACAACGTCTTAGAATGTGTCTATTGTCAGAATATGAAAAATCCCTTAGAAAAACCAAAGCGAAATACTATTCCCAAAATAATAAGGCAGGGAAACTTTTAGCAACGCGCCTCAAACTCCAGCACCAGAAATCCAGAATTCCGTATCTTCGGAATCCACAGTCTCAAACTAAAGTTGTAGACCCTAGAGACATAGCTGAGCAGTTCCGTAAATACTACTCCTCCTTGTATAATATTAGAGATGATCCCTTTGTCGAACGGCCAAACCCTTCTGAGATACAAAAATTCCTCCAATCTGCTTCGCTGCCTAGCCTCACTCCAGAACAACTTCAGACACTAAACGCCCCTATCACCGAATTGGAAATTGTAAAAATCATACAATCCCTTCCACAAGGGAAAGCCCCGGGTCCTGACGGTCTCACTACCTTATATTATAAAAACTTTGCGTCCCAACTGGTACCATATTTGAGTACATTTTTCCAACAAGCCATGACCGGAGGTTCATTCCCTAGGGAAAACCAAGCGGCACTAATTGTCACACTACCTAAACCAGGGAAAACTACTGACACACCTCAAAACTTCCGGCCTATTTCATTGCTCAATGCCGATCTTAAACTTTATGCAAAGCTGATAGTCAATAGACTCACCCCAATATTGGCCACCCTGATAAGCAATGACCAAGTTGGTTTCATCAAAGGCAGACAAGCATCCGACAACACCCGTAGAATCTTGAATATAATACACCATTTGGAATCAACGAAAGAGCGGGCAACGCTATTAGCACTGGACGCAGAAAAGGCGTTTGACCGTATCAACTGGACATATGCCTTTTCGACCTTACGGACAATGGGGTTGGAGGGGGACATCCTGACTGCTATTCAGGCTCTGTATTCTGCTCCATCTGCCAGAGTATACACCAATGGGGTCCTTTCTCGGGATTTTGATATCTCTAATGGTACCCGTCAGGGCTGCCCCCTGTCCCCAATAATATTCATTCTCTCTATGGAGCCCCTGGCCCAGCACATTAAAAAACATAGCCTTATTCAGGGTATAAAAATTGGTAACAAAATCCATACCATTTCATTGTATGCGGATGATATCATTTTGTCCCTTTCTCAGCCTGTTAGCTCACTTGAATCGGTTATGGAGGTCATTAAATCCTTTGGCAAACTTTCCTATTACAAGCTAAACACCCTAAAATCCCAGATGCTACCCTTACACTTAGATTCTGACACGTTGTATTTTCTGAAATCGAAATATCCATTTGATTGGAGACTAGATGGCATTCAATACTTAGGCATTACCATCTCTCCCTCCTTCCGTGACCTATACAAGGCCAACTACGAACCCCTACTTCATTCCATACATGCAGAATCTGATAGACTCCTCCAACATGACACGTCCTGGATAGGACGCATAGCGGCGTACAAAATGCTCCTTTTACCCAGGCTATTATACCTATTCCGTACCCTTCCAATCAGCTTGCCCTCCAAGTTCTTTGCGACAGCACAAAAAACACTATCCCGCTTTGTTTGGGCTGGAGGTAAACCCAGAACTTCCAGACATATATTATCCCGTGACAAAAAGTTAGGTGGACTGAGTGTCCCAGACATACATAGCTACTATACTGCCACCCTAGTGGCACAGACTATGGATTGGTGGCAAGGGAATCAAGATATCCATTGGCTTCAAATTGAATCATCATACATGTCCCCGATAAGCTTAAAAACCGCCTTGTTTCTGACCTTCTGGGATATCCCACAGATTCGTGCAATATCTCCACTAACGAAGGCGACCCTACAGTGTTGGTCATACTTACATCGCACATCTACTGAACAAATCCCACTATTAAAGTCATACATTCCTATTGATATTTTTTCATTGATTGTTCCCAACTTATCATTATCTTCATGGTCCCTAAAAGGCATTACTAATGTATCTCAATTATTTAAGGATAATTACTTGGTGAGCTTTGAATATCTTGTGGCTCAATACTCTATTCCTGTCGCAGATTTCTTTAAATACCTCCAGATCAGAGACTGTGCAGCGAAGTATAACAATTTTGATGCTGTATGTCTTTTTAAAATGTTTGGGTATCTCTCTAAACGCAGTAAGGGCCTGAGATTTGTGTATAATTTACTACATTCACACACACTCTTTTCCAAAACACACCATATGCGGCTCTGGGAAAGAGAGTTGAACTGCTCTTTTTCAGAAGAGACATGGATATCTGCATTTAAATTAATTTACAAAGCATTACCCTGTATCCAACACGTGGAGGCTGCTATAAAGACCTCACTAAGGTGGTACTACACCCCGGATAGACTTCACAAGATGTTCCCTGAGTCATCTCCATTATGCTGGAGAGGATGTGGCCACATCGGCACTCTTTACCATACGCTGTGGGCATGCCCCACACTTCTTCCGTTCTGGTCCCAGGTTTTTGATCTTGTGTCCATAGTCTCCAGATGTAGAATTGCACAATCCCCCCAGATGGCCCTGTTGTTTATAGAAATGGATGCAATACCTGTAGCATTAAGATGCCTGATTTGCAAAATCCTAGTCATGGCCAAATTGGTGGTAACCCGCCATTGGAAGGAAACTGCTGCTCCTCTGTTGGGAGAAGTGATCACACTTATTAACACGACATATGCATATGAAAAAATCATCTCCTTGGGTAACTCCTCGTTCCACAAATTCACAGCAACATGGAATCCATGGTCAACTAGTGTGTATTACAATGCATAACATGAAGGTGCAATTGGCCTTGGTCATTGTTTCCCCCAACAGGGGGCATTAAGATTTATCAGGATGATGTATGTGGCTTACATGTTCTCCTTTGCCGGTTATTCTTTTTCTGTTCTTTTTTATGTTATTACACAATGTCATCTCTCCAATCACGATTGCCTCAACTCTTGCTTTGTATGAAGAGATGACTGATTGTACCAATAACATCGCAAAGTTTAATTGCGAAATGTTGTTCTGTTTTCATGTAAAAATCAATAAAAAACTATTGAAACGAAATATAGAGTATCTCAAAAAAGAGATTACCGCGGTTACAAAATCAATGGAAGATGCTGATCGCATATTGATCTCCTTAATGGAGAAACAGGAATATGAAAAATTCTCATCAGACCTACAAGTTTTTTCTGACAAATTCAGATGTGAACAGGAGGATATAAAAAGAAGGAAGTGGCAATGCAATAGTGAGGATTATCGCAAGGGCCGGATCTACAATTGGAATGATGATCAACGTGGTAGGAGTTTGGGTCAACTATATGATACAAAGAAACGAAGAAGACCACAGGAGTCAAAACAACACATTATGGATACACCATCCTCATCTTTTTTAGGAACCCCTACACTGGTTCCAAACCCACCAGGAGGGGTGGGGGGAGACATCAGCGATCAAAGAGGAGCCAAAGTCATTAGATCACAACTACCGATGACAATAGGAGCGATACCAAGGAAGAGGACTTAGTGATCAATATCTCATCTAGAAATCTGAGTCCTGAGTAAATATCGGTCCTTAACAAAGGACTTTCATTTTGTCTATCGTCCCATACGGACTGGATCGAGTTGGACAGTGATTTGAATAATTTTTTTCGATCTATAAAGCTGAAATGTTGGTTTGCTGAGCAAACACCTGCTATCAGGGTAAGAAATTCAGAAATATGTCTAGATGATGTGAAATTGTATAGCAAGAGTAGTTTCATGCCAAATAACTATGTTCCAGCACTTGATGCGTTTATTTCTGTTGTAAAGAGGGATGTTGAGCAGCTTAAATAGAACAGTATAAATATTCCTTTTAAACATCCTAATATGACTAGGGATGACATTGTTGCATTGCAGGCTCTTGTCCATGATGACCACATCACCATCAAACCCGCTGACAAGGGTGGTGCTGTGGTCGTCATGGACACGACCCAATATGAAAATGAGATTGACAGTTGAGTGATACTATTGTCTGTAAAAAATTAACCTTTGATCCTAAATTTCAAATCATGAGATGTATACAAAATATCAAAGATAAGGCTTTACAAGATGGTATTATTGACAAGAAAACATCTGAATATTTCATTATAGAAAACCCTAGGACACCAGTACTGTACACATTACCCAAGATACACAAGTCTTTGACTAATCCACCTGGGCGACCTATAGTCTCGGGTACAAAATCTATTTCCAGTCACATAGCCATTTTTTTAGACAGGATATTGAGGATTTTCTCGACAGAAGCGGTTTCTTATACTCAGAATACATCAGATTTCTTGAATAAACTGAAATCAGTGTACTTACCAAAGGAACAACATGTTATACTCGCATAATTTGATGTTGTGAGTTTGTACACGTCAATTGCACACGAAAAGGGATACAGGCCATGGGCGCATATCTACAGGACACCAGATATACTAAAGAAGCTCAACAATTCTTTCTTGATTTATTACATATTATCCTGACTGATAATTACTTTTTGTTTCGTGGCAATTTTTATATTCAAATTCAGGGTACGGCGATGGGGTCCAATGTGTCCCCCACATACGCAAATACATATATGAGATACCTTGAGGAGACGTTCGTCTATGTGTCCCACCACTTCAGTCAGGTTCTGAGGTGGTGGCGATACTTAGACAACGTCTTCCTCATCTGGACAGGTGACGATAGTGAACTTCAACTTTTTCATGATTTTCTGAATACTATTGACCCTACGGTCAAATTTACTCTGGTTAGCACAGACACATCCATTGAATTCCTTGATGTATTAATAAACATTCATGAGGGTAATTTGACCACTGAACTTTTCGTCAACACGACAGATAGGAATAATCTGTTAACGTTTAATAGTAATCATCCACATTCTATGATAAAAAGTCTCCCTACTAGTCAATACATCCGTGTCAAACGTATCACTAGCGTAGAGAGTAAACTTGATGGCACTCTCCAGAGTATTGAAAATACATTTCTTCGTAGGGGTTACCCAGTAATGTCTCTTAAACATCAGAGGTCGAAGGTGGAGCTAATACAGAGGGATACACTTTTAAAGTCTAAAACACGAGGGTTATTGCCCACCCGTATACCTTTTGTTACCACTTTTGTGGACAATAGTGACAGTCACTGGCGTAGCTATAGGGGTCGCAGTGGTCGCAATTGCGACCGGGCCCCGAAACCAGGGGGGCCCACAGCCCCCCGCACCACATCAATAAAAAGTTACTATAGTAACTCGGGCCGCGGGCCCCTGTTACTATAGTAACAGACTGTACTTACCTTCCTGGTTCCGGATCGCAGCGGAGGTCCTGACGTCAAGCGCTGTGCGCAGCGCATGACGTCACAGTGCTATGCGCCGCGCACAACATTGAGAGGACAGAACTACCGCTGCGGCTGAAGAGGAAGGTAAGATTAGTAGCCCTGACTGGCAGGGTCCGACTCTCGGGACCCACCAATCAGCTGTTTTGAAGGGGCCGCAGCACTCGTACTAGAGCTGCTTCACCTTCATTCCGGTCACACTGTGAATCCGTGTCGGCGATTCAGAGTGTGAGCGAGTGGTGAAATGAAGGGGAAGCAACGAGTGTTGCGACCCCTTCAAAACAGCTGATAGGCGGGTCCCGGGAGACGGACCCCGACACATCAGCTATTGATGGCCTATCCTTGTAAATATTGGCTATAAAGATTTGTTTGACAAACAGATTTTTTTAAACCTTTATGTCTAATTTTGAGATAGATGGGGTATTGCTCTTTGACAGTATACACACAGTGCGTTTTTATAGCGTTTTTTTCTGTACCAGTTCTCTCCTAAAAAAATATTAACTCTCCTTTATTATTAGGTGATTCTCTCACAAAGATACACTAACTTTCTTTATTTAGATGATTATCATCTATCCTAACTATATAAACATATTTGGGCTATTGAGTTTTATATGCCTTCTTTATGATAATCACTTACCCTTTCTCTTGAGTCGATAGGAGATCGTTGTTAGATATGTACAGCGCAGGCGCTGTATTATACAGCACACTCTGTCCGAGTCAAAGTTCCCTTTTAAAAAAAATGGCCACTGCTGGCCTCAAAATCATTACACGCATGCGCTGAATAGCGCTTTATATTTTATATGGTTGGTCATCTAGGCTGATATATACTCCACATCTGATCATTGAGAATAGCTACTATATCATCTTATAGCTATAAATAGGTTACAATGTTCAATATGTTTACGTGTGCGCCGTTCAATACAATATGATTATTATAAACCGAGATTCCTGTATAAAGATGGTTGCCGTCGGCAACAAAATTGTCATGCGCATGTGCGGAAGAGCGCTTCAACTCTACTGATATGTGTCACAGATAAGCGTCGCTTACTTTCTAAGGCGCCGGAAATGCGCTCTGGTACATGGACCCAAGGTAACACATGGTCAATGTTTTTAATTTACTATATATTGTTTACACATGTGAACATTTATTGTTATGTACACTAATCAGCACTTATGTTTTTATGTACATGGTGATCTCAATTGTTGTGAGGATTACTATGCGCCTTTTGTCACGTTATTTCATACTTTTTCATATTCATACTTTTTCATATTTTATCAGAAATATTATGACTGTATTTTAGTCTATTTTTAATATTTTATGCTAATCACTTGTTAATGAGATCAATTGTCTGGTCTCCATATATTGCACATGTTTTTACACTGACTATATGCTTGAAAAAGGCTCCATGTAAAGAGCCGAAACGTCGCACAAGGGCTAATAAAAAGGCAATTTTTTCCACTATCACTTGGAGTGCTGCCTCTTATTGGACATCTATAGGAGATTTGTAGCTGTGATCGAGCTCCTGGGGCGCGCACCCATCCATATTTTGACTGGTGCTGCTGGACGGTGGACTTTATAGATAGATAGATGATAGATAGATAGATAGATAGATAGATAGATAGATAGATAGATAGATAGATAGATAGATAGATAGATAGTTAGATAGATAGATAGATAGATAGATAGATAGATAGATAGATAGATAGATAGATAGATAGATAGATAGATAGATAGATAGATAGATAGATAGATAGATAGATAGATAGATAGCTGTAAGAGTGAGACAGATGGAAAGAAACAATAAGGCTTTGTTCACTTCTGCGGCACTTTGTTCACTTCTGGGACCCTGACTGAAACAAACGGAAACCAAAGGTTTCCGTTGGCATCACCATAGATTTCAATGGTGACGGATCCAGCGCCAATGGTTTCCGTCTGTCTCAGTTGTGCAAGGGTTCCATCATTTTGACTAAATCAATACTGTAGTCGACTACGCTATTAACCCTTGCACAACTGAGACAAACGGAAACCATTGACGCCGGAACTGTCACCATTGAAATCTATGGTGATGCAAACGGAAACCTATGGTTTCCGTTTGTTTCAGACCGGGTCGTGTTCTGACGGGAAGCTCAGACCAGGGCCAGCCTTAGGGTAGATGGCACCCCGTGTGAGATTATCTTTCGACGAATATAGCCCCCGTTCCTACGACGAACTGAACTGCTCCACGACAGGATCCTTGCGTAGGCCGGTGTGATCCTGTATCCTGGTACAGAGTTTTCCAACCTTTTTGGACTCGAGGCACCACTGGAAAAATTACATTTCCTCAGGGCACCCCTACCAAAAATTGTTTGAGAAAGACAGAAAATGGCTAAAAACAAGCACTACACTCGTAGCGTATGTTCACACAGCGTTTTTTTGTAAGGCAAAGAAAATCTGCCTCAAAATTCCTGAAGGAATTTTGAAGCAGATTTTGTATTGACAGCGTTGTTTGACCTTTTTTTTTTTTTTGTTTTTTTTAAGCCGTTGAAGCTAATGCAAAAGACACAGGCAAAAAAGCACCAAACGAGCACCACAGGTATTTTCTGCCTCCTATTAATTTCGATTGGAGGTCAGAGGTAAAAACCACTTGAAGACCATCAGCCCCCCACTAACAGTAAAATGACCATCAGCCCCCCCACTCACAGTAAAATGACCATCAGCCCCCCACTATCACTAAAATGACCATCAGCCCGCCATTTACAGTAAAATGACCATCAGACCGCCACTCATAGATTCCCCCTGTAGATAGTGCCACACATCTCCATGTAGGTAGTGCCGCACAGCCCCTTGTAGGTAGTGCCGCACAGCCCCCTGTAGGTAGGGCCATATAGCCCCCTGGTCGGTAGTGCCACACAAACCCCTGGTAGGTAGTGCCACACAGCCCCCTGGTAGGTAGCAGCACACAGCCCCCTGGTAGATAGTGCCACACAACCCCTTGGTAGGTAGTGCCACACAGTCCCCTGGTAGGTAGTGTCACACAGCCTCCTGGTAGGTAGTGCCACACAACCTCCTTGTAGGTAGTGCCACACAGCCCACTTGAAAGTAGTGCCACACAGCCCACTTGAAAGTAGTGCCACACAGCCCACATGAAAGTAGTGCCAGACAGACCACTTGTAGATAGCACCCCCCCTTCTTGTAGATAGTGCCACTGTAGCTCCCTAAGGAGCGGAATCCCCCTGTGGCTGGGAGCACTCAACTTGAGATCTGTGTCCATATATGGACAGTGACATCAGGGGCAACTCCTGAAGAGAAATCCCCGTCCAGGAGAAGCCCCTGTCGTCTGAGTCAATTTATAGACAGTGACGTTCAAGAACGCAATCCCCGGCCACACGGGGATTCCGCTCCCACAGGTAGCTGCAGTGGCGCTAGTAGATAGCAGAGCAGGGAGATACCTCCCTGCTGTGCTATAGTGGCGTCGCTAACACTGTAGCAGCCGCAGCGGCTGCAAGCGGCGCTGCAGGCCATGGGGGGGACACGGCACGGGCACCCTCATGCCCAGTGTTGCCGCTAGCAGCCACCATGGCTGCTACAGCAGTAGCGACGCCATTGAGTGAAGAAGTGCCCAGGTGGAAAGGCGGCTGCTGAGTCGCTGGGACTGGGCGCCTCTGAAACAAGCAAGGGAAGAGAGCTAGTGCAGCGACCCCTTCCACCTGTTGGAGTGATGTGCCCTGTCGCACACCCCTAAGGCCGGCCCTGGCTTAGACGTAAGGTCAGAACGGGACCTTGGCGGAGATGTGAACGAAGCCTTCAATAGACAGAGAGAAAAAAAAAAGAAAGATACCATAGATAGATAGATAGATAGATAGACAGATAGACAGATAGATAGATAGATAGATAGATAGATAGATAGATAGATAGATAGATAGATAGATAGATAGATAGATAGATAGATAGATAGATAGATAGATAGAGAGAGAGAGAGAGAGAGAGATAGTCAGATAAAATAAAGAAAGATATGTGTGTTCTTTCATAACAGTATCAGCCTGATTCAGCTCAATTCTGTAGGGGACATTCTACAGTTTGCTCCTGGTGTTTGTTCTTCTGTCTCCTTAGAGATATCATTGTTCTAAGTAGAACAATTGTTCTCAGGATTGAAAGGAGAGTCTGTTTACTAAACATGCTGCTTACTGTGCAGGAATGTGGCCAGGAGCATGGGGAGGAAGAAACCATAATCTACTGTACATATGCTGCTGAAAACGTCTTCAGGAGGGATCATGCTAGATCTACAGGAGACCCTTCCTCCCAAAGGTGACCACAATTTTCCGTAAGCTACTACAGGGGCAATGTTGTCATCTATTTAGACAAATAATTCTAGAGTTTGGGCTGGAATAAGACTTGACAGCTGTGTCAGGTTTTACTACAGGAAATATAATACAAACAGACATTCTGTAAAGTTCAGTTTTTTTGTATATCACGGGTACTGTTTGAGAGCCACATGATAGATTAGATGGATAGATGGATAGACGGATAGACGGACAGACAGACAGACGGTTATATATCTATCCTATCTATCTATCTATCGATCTATCTATCTATCGATCTATCTATCGATCTATATGCCCCTGACATATAGATAGATAGATAGATAGATAGATAGATAGATAGATAGATAGATAGATAGATAGATAGATAGATAGATAGATAGATAGATAGATAGACATCAGGGGTGTAACTAGGAAAGTCTGGGCCTCATAGCAAACTTCCCACCTCCCCTGGGTGCCAGACAGAACCCTCCTTGTAGATAGTGCCCCCTGTAGATTGTGCCATACAGCCCCCTGTAGATTCTGCTGTACAGACCCCCCTGTAGATTGTGCAATACAGACCCCCATAGATTCTGTCATACAGCCCCCCTGTAGATAGTGTCAACCCCCTGTAGATAGTGCCACACAGCCCCCCTGTAGATAGTACCCCTTCCCCCTTGTAGGCAGTGCCATACAGCCTCCTTTGTAGACAGTGCCCCCACCTCACCCTTATAGATAGTGCCATACAGCCACCCACCTCCCTCTTGTAGACAGTGCCCCAACCCCAACTTGTAGATAGTGCCATAGAGCTCCCACCTCCCCCTTGTAGACAGTGTCCCCACCTGCCCCTTGTAGATAGCGCCATACAGCCCCCCTTCCCCATTGTAGACAGTGCCATACAGACCCCATATCCTCCTTGTAGACAGTGCCCCCCAACTCCCCCTTGTAGACAATGCCCACACAGCTATTGTGACTGCTAGTAGTGCCACAGAGCATGCTGCGGGCCCCGTGGCAGCTGCTATGGCTGCTACGACGGTGGTTATGCCATTGACAGACAAACATGTGCATTCTTTCATCCCAGTATCAGCCTGATATAGCTCAGCAATGACAGTAGGAGACATTATACAGTCTTCCCCTGGTGTTTGTTCTTCTGTCCACATGGAGTTATCATCGTTCTAATTGAAACAATTATTGTCAGGATAGATAGATAGATAGATAGATAGGAGATATATAAGTAGATAGAAGGGTAGATAGATCACGGGCTTAGCTGGGGGGGGGGGGGCAGGCAGGGCATGTGCCCTGGGTGTAACTAAGAGAGAAGGTGGGGGGCGCCAGCTGCATCTCTGAGGGGGCACTGAATCCAGCTGCCGCCACCCCCTGCTGCACTATAGGCAATGGATGGCAGGGTACGTTCCTTGCCCGGCCATTCAGTGCATTTCAACATCTCAAGCAGCGCGATTACTTCTTTGCGTCACTTGCATTATTGAAAAGCGCTGATTGACAGGGAAAGTCATGGTGCCCTACCAATCAGCACCTTTCATAGATGCAAGCGGCGCGACAACATCATCGCGCCACTTGCGTCTATGAAAGGCGCTGATTGGCAGGGCAGAATGACTTGCCCTATCAATCAGCGCCTTTCAACAACAGAAGTGGCTCGATGTGCTTGCGTCGTTCAATCCCAGCAGACAGTTCTGCATTGCCACCGGACGGCGCAGGAACGGGATTAAGGTGGGTATGTATCTTTTTTTATCTTAATAAAAATGAGTGACATTATCTACAGGAGGGGCTCTATCTACAGAGGTCGGTTCTATCTACAGTGGGGGGCTATATACAAGGGTGGGCTATTTGTGGAGCAATATAAGGGGAGCTATATGTGAGGCACTATATAGAGGGGGGGCTATATACAGGGGTTGGCTATATGTGGAGCACAATAGGGGGGCTTTATGTGAGGCACTATATACAAGGGTGGGCTTTATCTGGAGCACTTTTTATAGGGGGAGATATATGCAGGGCACTATCTACAGGGGTGGGCTGTATGTTGGACACTATATACAGGGATGGGCTATATCTACAGGGGGCTATATTCAGGTGTGGGCTATATATAGAGCACTATAGGGGGAGCTTTATGTGAGGCACTATATACAGGGGTGGGTTATATGTGGAGCACTATTTATAGGGGGAGATATATGTAGGGCACTATCTTCAGGGGTGGGCTATATGTTGGACACCTATATGGGCTACTTGTGGAGAACTATCTACAGGAGGGGCTACATGTGGGCCACTATTTTAAGAGGGGGCACTATATACAGGTCGCTATATGTAGGGCACTATCTACAGGGGGCTATAAGTTGGCACTATCTACAGGGGTGGCTATATGTGTGACACAATCTACAGGGGGCTGTATGTGGGGCACTATCTACAGGGGCTCTATGGGGATCACTATCTATAGGGGGATCTATGTAGGGCACTATCTACAGTGGGCTATATGGGGGGAACTATCTACAGGGGGCACAGTGTGCACCCCCTTAGAAATGCAGTGTATGTTGCTATTATATTTAGGGACACAGTGCCTGCCACCATGAGAACTTTATCTTTGTTTACAAGTGCAGAAATGTTTGAAAAGTGAGAAGCTGAAGACATCTGATTTGCAAACTGCATAAATGGGCTGTTGTCGGGAGAAGTCGCCATAGAGGTCTGGACCGGATGGAGAAGAAAAGAGAAAAAGAACAACTAGAATCTGACATCACCTGTGAGTCACTAATGTAAATGTTTATTCTGCCTCTAATCAGCACTGTAGTAACTATATGATCTGCAGCGAGATGATGGGTGGTTTGATCATGATATGATTATTTTTGGGAAACAGCATCTCCCAGCATATCCTTACCATTGTTCGGGCCATGCTGGAAGCTGTATACAATTTAGTGCAAACCTATGTGCTGGTGTTGTATTTATGTACTGAACTTGGTCCTGGTGTTGTATATATGTAATGAGCTTGTTCTGGTGCTGTTTTTATGTACTGAGCTTTGTTCTGGTGCTGTATATATGCACTGAACTTTGTTCTGGTGCTGTATATATGTGCTGAGCTTTGTTCTTGTGCTGTATATATGCACTGAGCTTTGTTCTGGTGCTGTATATATGTAATGAGCTTTGTTCTGGTGCTGTATATATGTAATAAGCTTGGTTCTGGTGTTGTATATAGAACTATATTGCTTGAAAAATGTACAAATGGCTTTATGCTCGAGTTACATAAAAAAATGTGAAATGTTTTTTCCACCTCATTGATTGGTAGAGAAAACAAATATGGCGAGGGGGAAGGAGATGTCGGGAAAGAGGTACGGGGGGGGGAACGGAATATTTTCCTCAGGTGCTGGAGAACCTAGTTACGCCTCTGGATAGATGATAAATACATACATGCATACATACTAGATAGATAGATAGATAGATAGATAGATAGATAGATAGATAGATAGATAGATAGATAGATAGATAGATGGATAGATAGGATAGATAGGATAGATAGATAGATAGATAGATAGATAGATAGTTATTTCCAAACGAATAGGCAGCACAACACATGTTCCAATTCAGTGAAAAAAATGTTTATTCACCCATACGTCAGTGCAACGTTTCAGCCCACATGGGCCTTTCTCAAGCATAACAAACAATGTGAATAGCAGGTTTAAATACAGCATGACATGTGATTACATGATTGTGATAGTTAAGTAAAATATTAATACTAAGATGGAATTAATCCAATATTCCAAAGATTAAAATATAACCACAAAACAATGGTTAAATAAAGTGTCAAGTGCAGTTGAAAAAAAATGTTTAAAAACATATACAGTTCCAGTGATAACACATTTCATATACATGATTAGCTTATTACATTATAACAATATACATGTGTTTCATATTAAGAACCTACCACTCAGAGTTCCCAGCTGGACACAGTGTCTCATATTACCATGCCATCTATGGCCTCTAGTCATACTTTGCGTTTATATGTGCTGCTCTTATTTTTTTCTACTAGATACAAGTTAGATAGATAAATAGATATATACGCGATAGATATAGATAGATAGATAGATAGATAGATAGATAGATAGATAGATAGATAGATAGATAGATAGATAGATAGATAGATAGATAGATAGATAGATAGATAGATAGATAGATAGATAGATAGATAGATAGATAGTTGATAGATAGATAGATAGATAGATAGATAGATAGATAGATAGATAGATAGATAGATAGATAGATAGATAGATAGATAGATAGATAGATAGATAGATAGATAATGTGAGTTCTTTCATTCCAGTAACAGCATGATTCAGCACAGCTATGAGACTAGGAGACATTCTACAGTCTGCTGCTGGTGTTTGTTCCGCTGTCTCCATGGAGATATCATTGTTCTAAGTGAAGCAATTATTGCCAGGAAGGATAGATAGATAGATAGATAGATAGATAGATAGATAGATAGATAGTGTAACGACGGGGGTAGCGAAACGGACAAGTGAGCCCTAATCTACCCGCAACTCTGTCCCTGACTACTTGCAACGACCCGCCCTAGGCGACGGGGTACAACTGGGCGGCGGTCCCTACGCTCAGTAAGTGCACGAGACAAACATACAAGGCAATACAAAGCAAAGGGAAAGGGGCAGTTGCCCACGGCAACACCGTGAGCAACCAGAGTGGTGAACGAGCCAAGTCAAACCAGGAGTGCACGAGGTACCAAACGCAGAGCAGGAGAGTAGTCAGTAAGCCAGGGTCAGTATGGAGCAGGATCAAATAGTTAGGAGCTGAGCTGGGCCAGGAAACCACACAAGAAGAATCACAAGCAAAGGAGGAACAGGAAAGGCAGGTATAAATAGACAGAGGGCGGGAGCTAGCTCCGTCTGCGCAGGCTGCGATAGGCTCTCCCACTCCTAAGCCTGCCATCCTGAGTGGTGGAAGATGGAGTCAGTCTCAGAGACATAGATTCAGGTGCAGACTGATTACCTATGGGAGTTGTGATCGCAACTTGGGTCATGTTACACCTTGATCTCCATGCAGGTTCAAATCGATAGGTAGGACGAGCTGCTCGGAGAAGTAACAGATACACTGAGACGTTTCTCAAGGTAAAATACTTCTAATTTATTGAACTACAAACGTTCATACTTATAGCATCAGACGAACAAAGAACATTCCATAACATATGAGTCATCTGTATATTCAAGCCTTACAGCTTCCTTTCCCATAAAGCTCATTGGTGGAGCACCAGGTATTCCCTTATGTTTCCATTATGCTTAGGGGGGTGGTCAAGTGATTGACCACCATCTGTTTGCAATTTTCAAGGGACGGCAGAGCATCTGCAAACTATTTCTTCTCTTAACCTTTCTAAAATACCCATTATATTGTAACACATGTTCTCCTTTATAACATTTCACTCCTTATGGTCCCAAATACATTATATATGTATATTTATACCATAACAATCCCTCCTTTTGTGATTTTACCAACACCTAAATTCCAATGATACTTCTATCTCCGGATAGCAAGGCTTCGATCCATTTCTTCACTTGATTCACACAGGTATGTAGGTGGGGTAATCTCACAACATTCTTTCATCATAATGTATAGGCCTCTGATTGAATGCTTCCCTTATTTTACAAAATGCATAACAATTAAAACATGTAAGCAATACAAATAATATCATTAAACAAATCAATGGTTGGAAAAGCACATGTAATATTTTAGTAGCTGTAGGTGAGAATCCTGTAAAAACGTCATACCAGTGATGGGCACTAGCATCTTTAATTGCTGATGACAAATGTATCACTTCCCTAGCTGCTATTGTAGCCAATATTTTCACCCTACTTAGAGTTACATTATGGGCTTGGATTAGTTTTTCAACTTCTCCTGATCGTTGTAACACCTTTTTCAATTCGTCTAAAGATAAACTAAAATTTCCATAGGGCAAAGGTTCAGGTACCCATATAGTGGATATTATTTCTTCTAAAGTAGGCAGGAACACTATAGTTTGGTTCCCCCAAGTCAAATGTGTCACATTGTATAGACATCCTGAAAATGGTCCTGTGAGTTTAAACTGGCTAAGGGTCTGCTTGTTGTTAGTTATTAAACATACATGCTGTGGACCTACTTCAATATAAACCTGTAGGTTAGCTTCTGGGATTATAGTGAGTGCGCATACATTATCCAGGTGCTGCATTAGACAGGGTTCATATATCCCTGACTGTTGATTACATACATATCCTTGCTCTGTTAATTGGCACAAATCTATATTCCTTGTCTTATTTTGAGAATCTTTGTGTGTTCCTTTCATTTCCGGCATCCAATATTGTCCTAATAATGTCACCGGATCAATCATTACCATTGGCATAACAATAAATTTGCATAATAGAGTAGGATTTTTCACATTAAATGCTATTAGTCTTCCTGCACACCATTTA
The DNA here is from genome assembly GCF_050947455.1 of Rhinoderma darwinii. NCBI lineage: Eukaryota > Metazoa > Chordata > Amphibia > Anura > Rhinodermatidae > Rhinoderma > Rhinoderma darwinii. The sequence goes on along the minus strand of NC_134690.1, from coordinate 30,854,234 downwards.
GGTGTACACTCAGTATACTCAGGCTGTAACAATAACCACGTATCATTTCTCTTTCCTATGGGCAGAATGTCTGTCCATTGCCTAACATGACTACTAAACAATTTATTCTTAAAATTATTCATCTGTTCTTGTTGCCACATCGTTTTAAGCGTACATACTGTCCAATTTACAAAAGTTGATACATTCTGTAATGTTCTATATTCGGTTAGCATACTTTCATTAAAAACATTTAGAAACAGTTCATCTATAGCTAACCCTTTTTGCTGTAAGTCAAAGGTAGTAGGTAACCATGACGCACCTATCCTTAATGCAGTAGATGTGTCATCTCCCACTGAGTTTAATTTGTTCATAACTGTTTCTAACTGTATACCATTCAATACTCCTAATCCCGTTCCTACCCCTCCTAATAGCGTGTCATACCATTCTCTTTTTTGTCTATGACAGCTGGGGGATTCAGGGAAGGGAATATTGAAGTGTACATTCTTTTTCTGCTGTTGGGTTACAGCGCTCTTACAAGTGTGTGGGATTCTTTCCAGACTTTGTACTATTATATGTGGCTTAAAACTATCTCTTAAAATTGTTATCAAGAATACAAAATATATTCTATTTCTTATTTCGCTATTATTCATACATAATATCATCCCATCAGTTTCTTTTATTACAATCGTAGAGTTGAGCCTCTCCTTGTTGCATCTTTCATAAGTCTTATTTATCATTTTGTTTCTATTTTTACTGGTTGTATATTTCTGTAGATACTGTAAATCTGGTTCATAACAACAAAGCAACAGCCCCGGCGTCTCTTCTTGTATGCTAATGTTGGCTGTTTTGTCTATGTGAAGGTACACAGTCCCTCCATGTGGTCCTTTTTTCCAAGTCCCTTCGGTTGTAGTCACATTTGTAGTATAACACGGGGCATTGGCCTTACAGGTGTAGTTACCCTGCTTTCTATCCACTGTGGCATTCGCCCACCCTGTCCTGAACTGTTCCAGTCAGGGGCGGACATACCGCATGTGCAGCCGGTGCAGCTGCACAAGGGCCCCGCGTGGGAAGGGGGCCCGTTCAGTGGCGTAACTACCACAGTAGCAGCCGTAGCAGCTGCTACGGGGCCCGCGGCATGGGGGGGCCCGTGTCGCCCTGACAGGCACATTACATTTTATGTACCAGGCCTGGCGGCACGGGCCCCCTCATGCCTAGTAGCATCACAACACTAGGCATGAGGGGAGGGAGGGGGCGGGGGCCCGGTGATAGCCGCCACACTGCACTACCAATCGGGAGGGAGGGGGCGGGTGCCCGGGCCCGGTGATAGCCGCTACACTGCACTGCCAATCTGGCACAGATGAATAGGACAGGACGGCGATGCTGGTGGTAGGAGGAGCGCTCAGGCAGGGGAGAGGACAGGGGGCGGTGCGACGTAAGACTTCGGGCGGCTGGACAGTACAGTCAGGACTGCCGGAGAACTCATAGGATGAGCGGAGGACAGACACAGGACGAGTGGAGGACGTGCAGACTGCAGAGGACAGGTAGATGAAGTTAAAAAGTTCATGTCAGAAGGGAGAAGTTTTTATGTAGAAAAATCTGCCTCATAATTCCTTCCGGAATTTTGAGGCATATTTTGACCTGCCGGTAGAACACTTCCCGCGTTTTTCATTGCGTTTTTTTGTGGCGTTTTTCGGCCATCGGGCCGTGGGCAGGGAAACGCAGCAAAAAACGCATTTTCTGCCTGCCATTGTTGTCAATGGGAAGTCAGAGACAGAAACGCCCGAAGAAAGGGCATTGCGCTTCTTTTTCCCGCATGCGGTTTTTACTGCTCGCAGGAAAAATTTCATGGATTTCAATGGGAGGCACTTTCTGACGTTTTTCGCGAAAAAAACCTCAGTGTGAACTCCCCCTAACACAGGGGCGTAACTACTGCTATAGCAGCCGTAGCGGCTGCTACGGGGCCGCGGCATGAGGGGGCCCGCGTCACCTGCCGGCACGGGCCCCCACCTTGGCCGGAATCTCCGCTAGCTGCCGCTATGGCTGCTACAGCGCGATGCCACGGAACACTACGGCAGAGCAGGGAGTATCTCCCCGCTCTGCCATTAAACATAAGACATGTATCCCCTATCCACAGGATAGGGGATACGTGTGTGATCGCTGGCATTGATAGGGAGAACGGGGGACCGAAAGTCCCCTGAAGTTCTCCATCACAAACCTCGGACTTCCGGGGTCTGTGTCGGCAGCTCCGTAGAAATGAATGGAGCGCCGGTCACACTTGAGCTGCGCAGACACCGGAAGTCAGAGGTGAGTGATGGAGAACTTCGGGGGACTTTCGGTCCCCCGCTCTCCCTATCAATGCCAGCGATCACACATGTATCCCCTATCCTGTGGATAGGGGATACATGTCTTTTGTCTTTTCACACTGTAGGTCGCATTTTTTTGAGTGATTGGGGGTGTATGGCGTTCCCTACAGGGGGGGGGCTGTATAGCGTTCCCTACAGGGGGGGGCTGTAAGGCGTTCCCTACAGGGGGGGCTGTATAGCGTTCCCTACAGGGGGGGCTGTATAGCGTTCCCTACAGGGGGGTCTGTATGGCGTTCCCTAAAGGGGGGTCTGTATGGCGTTCCCTACAGGGGGGGGCTGTATGACTTTCCCTACAGACCCCCCCTGTAGGGAACGCCATACAGAACCCCTGTAGATAACGCCATACAGACCCCACTGTAGATAACGCCATAAAGTCCCCCCTGTAGATAACACCATACAGCCCCCTGTAGATAACGCCATACAGCCCCCCTGTAGATAACGCCATACAGCCCCCTCTGTAGATAGCGCCATACAGTCCCCCCTGTAGATAGCGCCATACAGTCCCCCCTGTAGATAGCGCCATACAGTCCCCCCTGTAGATAGCGCCATACAGTCCCCCCTGTAGATAGCGCCATACAGTCCCCCCTGTAGATAGCGCCATACAGACCCCCCTGTAGATAGCGCCATACAGACCCCTCTGTAGATAGCGCCATACAGTCCCCCCTGTAGATAACGCCATACAGCCCCCTCTGTTGATAGCGCCATACAGTCCCCCCTGTAGATAACGCCATACAGCCCCCTCTGTAGATATCTTGAGATTCAGTCCTGCTTGATAGGTAACAGTGCAGTAAGCTAAGCATGATAAGATCATCTAAATTATTGCATCTCAGTTACATGAGTGCTTTGTGTTATATTCAATGATTCAATTTAACCTAAGTCTCTAAATGTGGGCAAAGAAAATAAAAAAACTATACTCACCTCCTCCCTCGCCTCCGTTCACCCGCCGCAGCCCCCATCCTCCTGTCTCGGTCTGTGTTACAAGTGTACAAGGCTGCACTGGTGACGCGCTGCCGATGGCACGTGACCGCTGCTGCCAATAACTCCTCATTGGTGTGCTGCTGAGGACAGTAGTTCCACAGCAAATCGCTGTTGAGGGCATTGATTGGCTGCAGCGGTCATGTGCCATCGACCGCGCGTCACCACAGCAGCTTTGTAAACACAGAAAGGGATAGGGGCTGCGGAGGGGGAACGGAGGCGCCGGAGGAGGTGAGTATAGGTTTTTCATTTTCTTTGCCCACATTTAGGGACTTAGTTTAGATAAGAATTTAACCCGGAAAAAAATGTGTTACTTGTGTTCTAAACTGGTAATAAAATGTACAATATAAATCTTCCTTCATAATTTTTATTAGTAAGGTTTATTTTTATATGCATATATATGTTTAGGTAACTTTGTCGGTATTGGGGGGGGGGGGCGGGGGGGCCCTGGCACATTATCTGCACAGGGGCCTTTTGCAGTCTGTGTCCGCCACTGGTTCCAGTGATTCTGTACTGATTACGTACGTGTACAGGAGTAGCAGTTCTGCCTTTTTGTATAAGAGCACACGCAACAACCGCCGCAACAACCGCAAAGATCTTCATTCTTCTGGCTGAAGAACCTTTTTACAATGACTGGCGTGAATCCAGCTTGCCTTTCCTTCGAGCTTCACTGAGGTGCTTGTTGTGAGTAGGACTTGAAACGGTCCGTCAAATCTTGGGTCTAGACTTTTCCTCACGTGTCTCTTAACGACCACCCAATCTCCCGGTTCTAACTTATGCGTCCCTTCAACTGAATCAGGATCTGGAATGGAAGCAAAGACTTGTGCATGCACCTTGGTCAATTGCTTGTTCAGCGTTGATACATAATCTGTTAGTCTACCATACTGCATTTGGAGCTCCTGTGGAAAATAACATCCTAATCTGGGAGCCGATCCAAATAAGATCTCATATGGGCTGAGACCTGTTCTTTTTGTTGGAGTGTATCTTACTGAGAACAAGGCTAATGGTAGACACTCGGTCCATGGTTTCCCGGTTTCTACCATTGCTTTTTGGATTTTCAATTTGAGAGTCCCATTTAGTCTCTCAACCTTCCCACTGCTCTGTGGATGGTATGGTGTATGTAGGGCTTGACTTATGCCTAGAGCTGACAACACATGGTTCATGATTTCACCCGTAAAATGAGTTCCTCTGTCGCTCTCGATCACCTCTGGAACTCCATATCTGCACACCACCTCGTTGATCAGTTTCTTTGCTGTGGCTACGGCTGTAGCTTTGGTTACTGGAAATGCTTCTGGCCATCCTGAAAAGAGATCAATACAAACAAGCACATACTCATAGGTACCGACTTTTGGTAATTGAATATAGTCTATCTGTAGTCTCTGGAATGGGTAAATTGGCTTTGGGGTGTGTTTTTGTGGCACTTTCACTGTTCTCCCCACGTTATTGGTGGCACATACCATACACCCTAGTACAAACTTACTCGCTACAGTTCTAAACCCTGGAGCATACCAGGTTTTGTTAACCAAGTCCATCATTGCTGTTTTTGACTGGTGTGTCTGTCCATGCATTACCTGTGCCATCATAGGAAACATTGTTTGTGGCAGACACAGCTTATTTTGTTGTTGCCATAGTCCATCCGCTCTCAGGGTAGCTCCCTGATTCTGCCATCTAGTTATTTCTTCTTTGGATATTTGGTTTTGCAGATTTTGTAGTATTGTGGGGATGATGTTGACCACGGAGTCTTCAGGATGTTGGTACATCATAACTGTTACTGGACCTACTGGCTTTAAGGCTGCTGCTTTTGCAGCTTGGTCTGCCAAAGCATTTCCTTTTGTCTCTGGTGAACTCACCTTAGCGTGAGCTTTAATTTTTACTACTGCTACTTCTGTGGGTAACATCAGGGTCTCCATCAAGTATTTTACAAAGTCTGCATTCTTTACAGGTGTACCTGCAGAGGTCAAAAACTGTCTAGCCTTCCATATAGGGCCATAGTCATGTGCAATGCCAAAAGCATATCGAGAGTCAGTGTATATATTTGCTGTCTTTCCTTCTGCATGTTGGCATGCTGCTGCCAGGGCCTTAAGCTCCGCTTCTTGTGCTGAGCGGGACGCTGGTAAGGAGGCTGCTTCTAGGACTACATCTTCGGTGGTTACTGCATATCCTGTAAGAAAAGATCCTTCTACAAAATACCTTGAACCATCCACAAAGAGTATTAGGTCTGGGTTTTGGAGTGGGGTATCTTTTACATGTGCAAACCCCACTGTTTCCTGGGCCATAAGGGCCATACAATCATGTTCATCAGTTTCAGGCAAAAATTGTGACCATACTTTACCTACGTCTTCTCCCCCTTGCTCCAAAGGCAGTAAGGTAGCTGGGTTCAATGTAGTACAGCGGTGTAAAGTAACCTGCTCAGGAAGAAGAAGTGCACAGGTTAATCTCAAATGTCTTGCTGTTGACAAGTGCTTCGGCTGTACTTGAGTAAGAATAGCAGTAATATCATGTGGTACAAAAACTTGGACTGGAAATGCCAGAACCAAATCTGAGGCCTTGTTTAACATTGAATTTACAGCAATGATAGCTCTCACACATGATGGGGAACCTCGGGCCACAGGGTCTAGTCTAGCTGAATAATATGCTACTGGGCGCTGCTGTGGTCCATGACTTTGTGTGAGAACTGCAATGGCATGTTGCTGAATACATTTTCTGAATTTGTTCTATATATCTCCAAAAAGGGACAGGCTCTGTCTCCGGGTCGGGGGCTTTCTGAACTAAAGTCAACGCATCCCTAGGGTTCCATGGCTTATATTTATGTTCCTTATCTTTATTAAAATTCTTGTCAGCTTCAGTCGCAAACAGGTCTGGAAACACTTGTAACCTTTTTCCCACGTTTTCTAATGCTTGCGTCGTATCTTTTGACTCGGGAAGCTTCCTTGCTGCTTCTGCCTGATCCATATTACGCTGATGTCTTTCCCTTTCCTCTTTCTCTTCTGCCTCCTCTTTTTCCCTTTTCTCTCTATACGCTCTAGTTTCTACTCTTTCATCCGTTGAGCCCTCGGCTCCTCCTGTTACTGGGGTTATTCCTGCCAACACTACAGGGGCCAACTCTATTGTTTGTTTACATGGTTCTGGTACTTGTTGAGGTGAGGGGGCAAAGGGGTTTGTGCTACTCATTTTTGGTACCACTGGATATATCCCTAGGGGATTTTTGTCCCTAGGTCTGGGAGCGCCACATGCATAACACACGTCCATCCTTCTGGACCATTTGCCGTTCTGTCTCCATACCCCGGGGGTCTACCTACTTTCTCTGTCATTTTTCCTGGATTTTTATTATAACAATCATAATAAAACTTTTTCTTACATTCTGTTTCCATGCATCCCTCCTCGTACTACTTCTTCTGACACTTTTCTCCATGCTTCTGCTTTCCCCTGTAACTTTTTATCTTTCAACCATCCACGTTTTGTGTCACAACATTCATTCCATTTGTCTGCATCTAACCGTCCATGGGATTCTAGACCACATGCTTTCATTAATTTTTTTATTCCCTGTGTCGCCTTTTTTACCTTCTCTTTCTGCTACTACCTGTTTGGCGGTTTGTCCTTGTGGGTGCTCATCTCGTAATAGGGACACCAAGTTCCCCATTGTTGCCTAGTTATAAGTGGTCGCCTATGGGCAGACCCTAAGTTATGTAGGGGGTAATTTTCCTGATAGGTGAATTCCTTTCTCACCTATTTGAGACAGTTACTTATTCCCTCGAAACTTCTTTTTAAAGAGGGTAACCAAGTTTCCCATCTTGTGACTGTAAGTGGTGGCCTTAGGCACACCCGTATTTTGTTACAGATTTTAGCTACTGACAGATGAATTCTATTCTCATCTATTTTAGACAGTTTCTAGTTTCGGTAATTACTTTCTACTCTGGCCAGAGAATCTTCCTTTTACAGTCCTTTTATAACTAGCTTACTTTCTTCGTCTGAGACACCACTCGAGTACGTGCCCTCCGCACCATAAGAGTAATATGACAAATATTCCTAATCCAAATAACAAGGCAAACGTAAAATCAAGCTGTTCATTTGACATGCCGGTTTATCGGACTGCAGAAAATTCTGGAATTTTGAGCTGAAAATCAGCGCATGATAATCCCCGCAAGTACTCCAATCGTGTACACACGTTCTCGGTATTTTGCCGGATTATCGGACTGCACAAAATTTTCGATTTCCGGGCTAAAATTTAGCCTATCATAATCCCCGTAGTCACCTGAAGCATGTACACATGTTTCTGCTAATTTGCCGGATTATCGGAATTATTTTTTTTTTCATCTTTAAAAAATTTCCTTATTCTAAAATGCATTTGTGACACAAAACTGGGTTTCTACAACATTCATACAAATACTGCCATAGAGATCAGGCACTTTATCCTGAGGGTAGGATTTATTTTAGACTTGACCAGATTTTTACACTAAAAATACCCTCATGTGTCCCCTCTATTCCTTAGGAGTACTACCGGGAAGGTGACCTACCAGACAGGAAGGTGCAGAGCAGAGTTTGTAAGAATTAAGTCTTCTTACCTTGCTGCAGCAGTGGTCTGCACGTTCCTTCGTCCGGGAGGTCGCCACTCTAGTCCCGGGAGATCCCCTAGTTGGGGTGCCGTCCTTCTGGTCAAGTCTTTGTTCGGGCGGCAATTTCTGTGATCGCAACTTGGGTCACGTTACGCCTTGATCTCCATGCAGGTTCAAATCGATAGGTAGGACGAGCTGCTCGGAGAAGTAACAGATACACTGAGACGTTTCTCAAGGTAAAATACTTCTAATTTATTGAACTACAAACGTTCATACTTATAGCATCAGACGAACAAAGAACATTCCATAACATATGAGTCATCTGTATATTCAAGCCTTACAGCTTCCTTTCCCATAAAGTTCATTGGTGGAGCACCAGGTATTCCCTTATGTTTCCTTTATGCTTAGGGGGGTGGTCAAGTGATTGACCACCATCTGTTTGCAATTTTCAAGGGACGGCAGAGCATCTGCAAACTATTTCTTCTCTTAACCTTTCTAAAATACCCATTATATTGTAACACATGTTCTCCTTTATAACATTTCACTCCTTATGGTCCCAAATACATTATATATGTATATTTATACCATAACAGAGTTAACCCCGAAGCTGTGCCTGGCAGATCCTTTACAGATAGATAGATAGATAGATAGATAGATAGATAGATAGATAGATAGATAGATAGATAGATAGATAGATAGATAGATAGATAGATAGATAGATAGATAGATAGAAGGCCGGTGTCAGCCGCTGGGTGCTGACACTGCCGTCATTGCTCCTCCAGGAGTGGAATCCCCGGCCAGAGTGTTGCTGACGGGATTCCGCTTGTAGAGGGAGTCCCTGTCTAGGAGGTGGAGTAATAGCCATAGCAGCTGTTACGGGCCCCCCATGCCCAGTGACCCCAATAATAGCAAATATGGCTGCTACAGCGGTATCGGCGCCACATACAATAGTATCTGCGTCCTATTGAACGCTTTGGTAGAGCAGTGAGGTAGCTCCCTACTCTGCCATTTACTAGGCTACAGACTCCTAGGCAGAGTGCTAATAGCGCTCTGCCTGGGACTCGTTCTCTGGGGTTGCCCCTGACATCACTGGTCATATATAGACTGTGATGACTGTCCATATATGGACAGTGATGCCAGGAGCAGAGAAGGAGTCGCAGGTAGATCACTACAAGTGATTCTGCTCCGGGACTCCGTCTCTGGGGAAACCCCTGACATCACTGTCCATATATGGACAGTGATGTCAGGAACAGAGCAGTGCCCCAGGCAAAGTGCTAGTAGCGCTCGGAACTTTGGCTCTGGTATTGCCCCTGACATCACTATCCATATATGGACAGTGATGTCAGGGGCTTCCCCAGAGCCGGAGCAAAGCCTTTGCTAGTGCTCTGCCTGGGACTTCAGCTCTTCTCCGGACATCACTATCCATATATTGACAGTGATGTCAGGAGCAGAGCAGGATTCCCAGGCAGAGTACTAGTAGTGCTTTTGCCCAGGACTATGGCTCTGTGGTTGCCCCTGACATCACTGTCCATATATGGACAGTGACATCAGGTGCTCCTCCTGAAGCGGAATCCCCGGCCAAAGCGTCGGCAATACTCTGGTTGAGGATTCCACTCCTAGAGTGAGCCCCAAAGGTGCTACCTACAGGGAGGGGGCTGTGTGGCACTACCAGGGAGGAGGGCTGTGTGGCACTACCAGGGAGGGGGGTTGTGTGGCACTATCTACAGTGGGCACAACATTTATGGGGGTACAAACTGGGGGCCTAACTTCTTTATGGAGGCATACATGTGGCCTAACTTTTATATGGGGGCACCAAGTGACGTTTTCTGTCATTTTACTGCCGCCGTGAGTAACCCCACAAAGGAGCCCACTAAGTCTGTGTCGCCCAAGGGCCCACACAAACCTGGAGCCGGCCCGGGATGGAAAGATGGATAGATTTTATGACAGATATGAGATAGATAGATAGATAGATAGATAGATAGCAACGCCACGTTCAATAGTATCTGCGTCCTATTGAACACTTTGGCAGAGCAGCGAGGTAGCTCCCTACTCTGCCATTTACTAGGCTACAGACTCCTAGGCAGAGTGCTAATAGCGCTCTGCCCGGGACTCGTGCTCTGGGGTTGCCCCTGACATCACTGGCCATATATCGACTGTGATGACTGTCTATATATGGACAGTGATGCCAGGAGGAGAGAAGGAGTCGCAGGCAGAGCGCTACAAGCGGCTCTGCTCCGGGACTCCGTCTCTGGGGAAGCCCCTGACATCACAGTCCATATATGGACAGTGATGTCAGGAACAGAGCAGTGCCCCAGTGCCCATAGTAGCGCTCGACCCGGGACTTTGGCTCTGGTATTGCCCCTGACATCACTATCCATATATGGACAGTGATGTCAGGGGCTTCCCCAGAGCCGGAGCAAAGCCTTTGCTAGTGCTCTATCCGGGACAGTGATGTCATGAAAAGAGCAGGAGTCCCAGGCAGAGTACTAGTAGTGCTCTGCCCAGGACTATGGCTCTGGGGTTGCCCCTGCCATCACTGTCCGTATATGGACAGTGACGTCAGGGGCTCCTCCTGAAGCGGAATCCCCGGCCAAAGCGTCGGCAATGCTCTGGTTGGGGATTCCACTCCTAGAGGGAGCCCTAAAGGCACTACCTATAGGGAGGGGGGCTGTGTGGCACTATCTACAGTGGGCACTAAATTTATGGTATTTTTGTGACAGGGAATCATCTCAGCTCTTATTTCAGCTCTCTATCCCTTTAGGAGGGTTGGCTGACATGGACAATGATGTATACTTACATTCTAGTTACAAGGGGCATTACCAGCTAGAACGTAAGTATACTGACAGTGGTCATCTAGGGGTTAATAGGTTGTTTGTCCATTGGAAAAACCCCAGCAAATCAAGCATTGCTGAATGGCTCACCTCTTATGCCATATTAATTATAAATGCAAATACATGACTATGACAAATGATGCAATGTTTCTTTTTTTTTTTTACATTTTAATGATTTGGATACCGGACAATTTCGATGCATCTTAAAATATTAAACTTTGTGATTAATGATCTTTTCAAACTATAAAGATCGCTGGATCTACGTGTTATACTACTAGTTTGGGTCTCACCATCATTTGGTTATTTCTTAACAAAAAATTGCTTTGCCTGCCAGTGTTATAATTTTTTTTGCAAAATCTGCAATTTTGGAAAATTTTAAGCAGCTGACTTGGCAAATTAAAATATGTGCAAACTTCAGCATCTTAAAGTTTACACAGAATATGACCGGAGTGAGAGGAAAAGAAACATCACCCAAAATAATGTGCCGTATAAAGACATTCATCAAAGAGATAATTTTTTTATTAATGTTGTTAGCTTGTTTTAGTAAGATATTTTATATATATATATATATATATATATATATATATATATATACTATATGGACAAAAGTATTGGGGCACACCTTTTTAACAGTCGCATTGCCACAGGTGTACAAAATCCAGCACCTCACCATGCAGTTGCCTTTACAAACATTTGTGATAGAATCGGTCATTGTAAAGAGATCACTGAATTCCAGCGTGGTCCTGTAATAGGACGCTACCATTCTAACAAGTCAGTTCCTGAAATTTCTTGCCTCCTAGATATTCCACCATCAACTGTGAGTGGTATTATTGTAAAGTGTAAGTGTTTAGGAACCGCATCAAATCAGCCACAAAATGGCAGACCACGTAAAGTTACAGAGTGGGGGCACCGAGTGTTTAAGCACATGGTGCATAAAAGTCGCCAACACTCTACTGACCCAATAACTGCAGAGTTACAAACCTCCGCTGGTATTAACATCCGCGCAAAAACTGTGCGCTGGGATCTTCATGGCATGGGTTTCCATGGCCAAGCAGCTGCATGCCAGCCTTACATCAACAAGCACAATGCCAAGCTTTGGATGGAGTGGTGTAAAGCACACCGCCACTGGTGGTTAATCACGATTCTCTATCAGGCAGTCTGATGGACGAGTCAGGGTTTGGTGAATGCCAAGAGAATGTTACCTGCCTGACTGCATTGTGCCAGCTGTAAAATTTGGTGGAGGAGGGATAATGCTATGAGGTTGTTTTTCAGGGGGTTGGTCTAGGCCCCTTAGTTCCAGTGAAGGGAAATCTTAATGCTTCAGCATATCAAGGCATTTTGGACAATTGCTTTTATCCAACTTTGTGGGAACAGTTTGGGGTTCGGCCCTTTTCTGTTCCAGCATGATTGTGCCCCAGTACACAAAGCATGGTTCATTAAGGCATTTATAGGTGAGTTTGGTGTAGCCCGCACAGAGCCCTGACCTCAACCCCATCCAAAACCTTTAGGAAGAACTAGAACAGAGTTTGCAAGCAAGGCCTCCTTTAAATTTGGAAGAATTTATTATATGTTAGTAATTTTAACTCACTAGTTTACAGCAATCTTCAAAAAGTGCCAACGTTTTTGAACCCTGGACAAAACTCACACCAGGAGAAAGCATCATTAACCCCTTAATGACATCCAACGTATGGGTATGCTGTTAGTGACAGAGTGACAGAGTAAAGATGGCTGCTGTCCATGTCAGCAGGCCATCTCTACACATGGCCCAGGGGGTGGCACCCCCCCCCCCGCATTGGCAATCGCTGCGATTGGTCGGTCAGTTCAGACCGGCCAATCACGGCTTTTTGAGGCTATAACCTATCACTGTGCTGCAGGCAGTGGCGGATTATCATTAGGGCGGTTCGGGTGGCCGCCCGGGGCCCAGGGCTCCCAGGGGGCCCGAACCCCCTCATGCCCAGTGGCGTCGCTAGCACTGGAGGGAGCACCGGTGCCAGGACCGCACCTGTCATGAGACGAGGGGAGCTTCGCTCCTACTTAGCAGCCATGGTCTGTGCTGCTTTAGAAGCTTCCCCTCCAGCCCCCCTTCCCTGCTCTAAACAGCTCTCTTCCTGCTGCTAGCTATCGGGACATGGGGGAGGGGAGACTGTCGGCGGGCTCTGTGTCGGGCTGTGAGCAGGAGAAGAGCTGCAGTGAAGACTCACAAATCTCCTACATAAAAGGTAAGTGCATGTGTGTTTACAATGTGTTTAATGTGCATATTCATGTGTGTTTACAAGGTGTACTTTATATGTGTATAATGTGCATACTCGTGTGTACTTTGTGTATAATGTGCATACTCGTGTGTACTTTGTGTATAATGTGCATACTCGTGTGTACTTTGTGTATAATGTGCATACTTTGTGTACTTTGTGTATAATGTGCGTACTTTGTGTATAATGTGCATACTTTGTGTACTTTGTGTATAATGTGCATAATGTGCATACTTTGTGCATAATGTGCCTACTTTGTGCATAATGTGCGTACTTTGTGCATAATGTGCGTACTACGTGCATAATGTGCGTACTTTGTGTATAATGTGCGTACTTTGTGTACTTTGTGTATAATGTGCGTACTTTGTGTATAATGTGCGTACTTTGTGCATAATGTGCGTACTTTGTGTATAATGTGCGTACTTTGTGTATAATGTGCGTACTTTGTGCATAATGTGCCTACTTTGTGCATAATGTGCGTACTTTGTGCATAATGTACGTACTTTGTGTATAATGTGCGTACTTTGTGCATAATGTGCGTACTTTGTGTATAATGTGCGTACTTTGTGTACTTTATGTATAATGTGAGTACTTTGTGTATAATGTGCCTACTTTGTGCATAATGTGCGTACTTTGTGCATAATGTGCGTACTTTGTGTATAATGTGCGTACTTTGTGTATAATGTGCCTACTTTGTGCATAATGTGCGTACTTTGTGCATAATGTGCGTACTTTGTGTATAATGTGCGTACTTTGTGTATAATGTGCGCACTTTGTGTATAATGTGCGTACTTTGTGCATAATGTGCGTACTTTGTGTGTCTGTGATAGAGATAGAGTGTACATATACATACAGATGTATAGTGTATATATATAAATATATATATATATATATATATATATATATATATATATATATATATATATATATATATAAAATCCAAAAAAATTAAGAGGCAGCACTCCAAGGAAATTGGTGAAAAAAAGTGGTGTGTTTATTCACCCCAGGCAGGCAAAGATCCCATAGAGACGGATCGAAACGTTGCCTGCCTGGGGTGAATAAACACACATTCATTTTTTTGGATTTCATTAACAAGGGTTCCTAGCCTCAACCTAGGAGGCCTGCACCCACTGCTGTTGCTGTGCTGCTTTACTCTTTTTCTCATTTTATATATATATATATATATATATATATATATATATATATATATATATATATATATATATTTCAGCAGAAATTCCGCTACAGAAAAAAAGCACCATTTCCTGTGGTTTTTACTGCAGTAAGTGGTGCGTATTTTGCTGCGTTTTTCTCAATGTTGGGGGATGGTGACGTCTCCTCTGAAAAAACGCAGCAATTCAGTCACTTTCCGCAGCAGGAATTGACATGCTGCAGCACGAGAAATACGCACCGCAGGACAAAATGTCTGGTCGGAAATTTTACGCAGCGTCAGGATGAGATTTGGTAAATCTCACTCACTTTGCTGCTACCGTATTCTGGGTATTTTCCGGGCAGAAAATACGCAGCAATTCCGTTAAGTGTGGACAAGCTCTAATACAGTAACAGCAGAGTAGATTAGATGTGAACAATTCTCATCACACGCTGCGTAAATGATAAGCGGGAAATAAAAAGCTCAGAACTTGAGCTGCGGTGCGGTTTTTTATTCCGCAGCATGTCAATTGTATTTGCGTAAACGCTGCTCATTTGTTTCGGGTTTTCCCCATTTAATTCAATGGGGAGGTAAAACCCACAACAGATAGCAGATGTTATGTAAAAACGCAATTTAGAAAAAATAAAAATCTTATACTTGCCCAGAATTCTGTTTCTTGGTCCGGGCCGGCCTCCCGGGATGATGTTTCACCCCATGTGACCGCTGCAGCCAATCACAGGCCAATCACAGGCTGCAGCAGTCATATGGGATAAAATGTCATCCCAGGGCTGCACTATATACAAGGGGGGGGGGGGAGCGCTGTGTGGCACTATATACAAGGGGGAGTGCTGTGTGGCTCTATCTATAGGAGGCTGTGTGATGCTATCTATAGGGGGCTGTGTGACGCTCTCTACAGGGGGTTGTGTCTGTGGCGCTATCTACAGGGGTGTGTGGCCAGGGGCGTAGCTAAAGGCTCATGGGCCCCGATGCAAAAGTTCTTATTAGGCCCCGCCCCCCGCAAACTCCTCATGGCCGACGGTCCGCAGCTTTCAGCTGCATGGCTGGGTCTCCTAAGTGACCCAACAATGCAGCACTAGCAGCCGGGGCGTCACTAAGGCTGGGTTCACACACCCTATTTACGGACGTAATTCGGGCGTTTTAGCATTGAATTACGTCCGAAAATGTGGCTCAAAAGCGTTGGCAAGCTGTCAAAAGGCGGCGCGTAAAAAAGACGCCCGCGTCAAAGAAGTGTCATGTCACTTCTTCAGACGTAAATGGAGCCGTTTTCCATGGACTCCATGGAAAAACAGCTCCAACTACGTCCGTAATGGACGCAGCGAAAGACGCCTGCACATGCCATTACGGCTGAAATTACTGAGTTGTTTTCTCCTGAAAACAGCTCAGTAATTTCAGCCGTAACGGACGCTGCCGTGTGAACATACCCTCAGGGCTTAAAATGTCAGGGGAAATAGCCCCAATACATATGTGTCCGCCCCCAAAAAATGTGTGTGTATAGGAGACAGCATAGCATATCTATAGCACTACGACCCTATAAACTATGGATAGGATTAGATACATTGGCTCAGCAGACAGTATCACACATGATAGAATTAGATACAGTGGCTGAGCAGACAGTATCACACATGATAGGATTAGATACAGTGGCTGAGCAGACAGTATCACACATGATAGGATTAGATACAGTGGCTGAGCAGACAGTATCACACATGATAGGATTAGATACAATGACTCAGCAGACAGTATCACACATGATAGGATTAGATACAGTGGCTCAGCAGACAGTATCACACATGATAGGATTAGATACAGTGGCTCAGAAGGCAGTATCACACATGATAGGATTAGATACAGTGGCTCAGCAGACAGTATCACACATGATCGGATTAGATACAGTGGCTGAGCAGACCATATCA
This sequence comes from Rhinoderma darwinii, assembly GCF_050947455.1. Lineage (NCBI taxonomy): Eukaryota > Metazoa > Chordata > Amphibia > Anura > Rhinodermatidae > Rhinoderma > Rhinoderma darwinii. Next base: position 30,838,200 of record NC_134690.1, on the reverse strand, counting down.
CACATGATCGGATTAGATACAGTGGCTCGGAAGGCAGTATTACACATGATAGGCTTAGATACAGCGGCTCAGCAGACAGTATCACACATGATAGGATTAGATACAGTGGCTGAGCAGACAGTATCACACATGATCGGATTAGATACAGTGGCTCGGAAGGCAGTATCACACATGATAGGATTAGATACAGCGGCCCAGCAGACAGTATCACACATGATTGGATTAGATATAGGGCCCAGCAGACAGTATCACACATGATAGGATTAGATACAGTGGCTCAGCAGACAGTATCACACATGATAAGATTCGATATAGGGCCCAGCAGACAGTATCACACATGATACGATTAGATACAGGGCCCAGCAGACAGTATCACACATGATCGGATTAGATACAGTGGCTGAGCAGACCGTATCACACATGATCGGATTAGATACAGTGGCTCGGAAGGCAGTATTACAAACGATAGGATTAGATACAGCGGCTCAGCAGACAGTATTACACATGATAGGATTAGATACAGTGGCTGAGCAGACAGTATCACACATGATCGGATTAGATACAGTGGCTCGGAAGGCAGTATCACACATGATAGGATTAGATACAGCGGCCCAGCAGACAGTATCACACATGATTGGATTAGATATAGGGCCCAGCAGACAGTATCACACATGATAGGATTAGATACAGTGGCTCAGCAGACAGTATCACACATGATAGGGTTAGATATAGGGCCCAACAGACAGTATAACACATGATACGATTAGATACAGGGCCCAGCAGACAGTATCACACATGATCGTATTAGATACAGCGGCTCAGCAGACAGTATCACACATGATAGGATTAGATACACGGCTCAGTAGACAGTATCACACATGATAGGATTAGAGATAGGGCCCAGCAGACAGTATCACACATGATAGGATTAGATACAGGGCCCAGCAGACAGTATCACACATGACAGGATTAGATACAGGGCTCAGCAGACAGTATCACACATGATCGGATTAGATATAGGGCCCAGCAGACAGTATCACACATGATTGGATTAGATACAGGGCTCAGTAGACAGTATCACACATGATAGGATTAGATACAGTGGCTCAGCAGACAATATCACACATGATTGGATTAGATACAGGGCCCAGCAGACAGTATCACACATGATTGGATTAGATACAGGGCCCAGCTCGCTGACATTGCGGCTCCAGCGCTGGACCCAGGAAAGGTAAGAATAATAATTTTGCTTCTTTATGTGTTGCTGTTTATTTTTGTGTGTTTGTGTTTTTTTACAGGTTCGGTTGTTGGACTTCGGATACGAGGACTTCAATGACGGCGTTTTTTTTATTCTCAATAAAATGGTTAATGAGGGTTGTGTTTATTTATTTAAATAAAATATTTTTTCTATGTGCTTGTATCTTTTTAAACTTTATTATCACCGCCTTAGTAATGGCCGCCGGCTGATTGACAACCTCCATTACTAAGGCGGGGCTTAATGTTAGCCGGTGCAAAGGCCAACACTAGCCACCATTATTACCCCGGTACCCACCGCCACCAGGGGTGCTGGGAAGAGCCGGGTACGAACCAGTACCCGTCCATCTGTAGTGACGAGCAGGCACCGGGGCGGTCGCAGGCTGGTAGTATTAGGCTGGGGAAGGCCAAAACAGTGGCACCTACCACCCTGGTAATGCTGCCTGCTGCTGCTGTGTTGTATCTGGCTGGTTATGAAAATTGGGGGGGACACGACATCGTTCTTTCCAATTATTATTATTTATTTATTTTTTTAAATGACGTGGGGTCCCCACCATTTTTCATAACCAGCCAGATACAATAAAGCAGCAGCAGCCTAGCATTACCAGGGTGGGAAGGGCCACTGTTTTTGGCCTTTCCCCTCCTGATAATACCAGCCTGCGGCCACCCCAGTGGCCGACCATCACTACAAATGGTCAGGTACTGGATCGCACCCGGCTCTTCCCAGCACCCCTGGTGGCGGTGGGTATCGGGGTAATAATGGAGGTTAGTGTTAGCCTCTGCACTGGCTAACACTAAGCCCCGCCTTAGCAATGGATGCTGTCAATCAGCCGGCGGCCATTACTAAGGCAGTAGTAATATAGTTTAAAAAAAACCACAAAGACATAGAAAAAATATTTTATTGAAATAAAAAAAAAAACCACACAGCCCTCATTAACCATTTTATTGATAATAAAAAAAAAGCCGTCATCGAAGTAGTCTTGGAATCCGCCGTAGCCCAACGACCGAACCTGTAAGAAAACACACAAGAAAAACGATTAGTAACACATGTGTTAGGCTTAGATACAGGGCCCATGTGTGATACTGTCTGTGGGACCCTGTATCTAAGCCTACCACAACGTATACAGTATAAGATTACTGTGTGCTGGACCCTGTATCTAAACCTAGTGTGGTAGGCTTATATACAGGGCCCATCAGACAGGATCACGCATTGGCCATGTATCTAAGCCTACCATGTGATTGGCTTAGATACAGGGCCCAGCAGACAGGATCACGCATGGGCCATGTATCTAAGCCTATCATGTGATTGGCTTAGATACAGGGCCCAGCAGACAGGATCACACAATCTGTGATCCTGTCTCATGGGCCCCCTAAGCCTGCTACATCGTAGGCTTAGGGGTTGTGCAGTCCCTAAACATTGATGGCCTATCCTCAGGGTAGGCCATCAATAGCTGATGTGTCTCTCGGGACCCGCAAATCAGCTGTTTTGAAGGGGCCGCAGCAGTTGTACGAGATCTGCTTCCCCTTCATTTCACCACTCGCTCACACTGTGAATCGCCGACATGGATTCACAGTGTGACCGGAATGAAGGGGACCAGCTCTCGTACGAGTGCTGCGGCCCCTTCAAAACAGCTGATTGGCGGGTACCGGGAGTCGGACCCCGCCAGTCAGGGCTAATCTTACCTTCCTCTTCGGCCGCGGCGGGAGTTCTGTCCTCTCGATGCTGTGCGCGGCGCATAGCGCTGTGACGACATGCGCTGCGCACAGTGCTTGACGTCAGGACCTCCGCTGCGATCCGGAACCAGGAAGGTAAGTAAAGTCTGTTACTATAGTAACAGGGGCCCGCGGCCCGAGTTACTATAGTAACTTTTTATTGATGTGGTGCGGGGGGCTGTGGGCCCCCCTGGCTTCGGGGCCCGGTCGCAATTGCGACCGCTGCGACCCCTATAGCTACGCCAGTGTGTGTGGCTCTATCTACAGGGGTGTGTGTGTGTGGCGCTCTATCTACAGGGGGGTGTGTGCGTGTGGCTTTATCTACAGGGATGTGTGTGTGTGGCGCTCTATCTACAGGGGGGTGTGTGCGTGTGGCTTTATCTACAGGGATGTGTGTGTGTGTGGCGCTCTATCTACAGGGGGGTGTGTGTGTGGCTTTATCTACAGGGGGGTGTGTGTGTGGCGCTGTCTACATGGGGGGTTGGCAATGTGTCCCTGCACAGTGTGATACTGTCAGTATGTAGGGACACATCCCTGTGAAAGGGGAATCGTAACACCCATTTGTTAATGCTTGTGCAAAAAGGTAGTGTTAGCAATAGTTACGGCGCGGCAGGGTGGCGGTGGAGAAGGGGGGCCCAAGTTTGGGTAACAGCCCAGGGCCCATGGTCTTCTTAATCCGCCACTGGCTGCAGGGCACAGTGATGCGGTGGGGATCCCTGCCATGTACTTTTGAAGCAGTGGTGATGGTGCCTTCCCCCCCCCCATCGCTACAATCAGGGGCAGATTAAGGGTACCATGGGCCCCGTGCACTTTTTCAAGTCTGCCCCCCCCCCCCCCCGAGCTCTGAAGACAGAACTTTGAAGACACTGCACTGTATATATTTGCAGATTTCTGTTTAGGCGGCCACAGATCTGGCACGGCTTTGAATTAGCTTTAAAAGCAGAATGAGCCATACAGAAGAGAAAAAGCAGAATACTTTGAGACACTAAAGTGGTCAGGAGCTTTATAACTTTTTCATGTTTACGTCAATAGAGTGGTGTGTGAAGGATTTTTTTTTTGTGGTAGAAGTTGTAGTTTTTATTGGCACCATTTAAAGTACCATATAACGGGTGAATTGGAAAAAACTGAGATTCCTCTATGGTTTTTTGAGTAAAGTTTTTACTGTATATATTTACCTTCTCTTAACCCCTTAAGGACACGGCCAATTTTGACCTTGAGGACTGAACATATATTATATTTCCCTCTTTGCATCCCGATGCTCATAACACTTTTATTTTTTGTAAGACGTAGTTGTATGAGACTTTGTTTTTTGCAGGACGAGTTGTACTTTATGTAGGTACCATTTTTTTGTACAAATACATTATCGTTTAATTTCTATACATTTTTATTTTGGCTACATGCAGAAAAAAAGCAGTTCCGCTGCAGTTTTAATATTTTTTTTTTACACCATACAGCGATCATCATAAATAATATTATATATTTGTTGTTCAGGTTGTCATGGAGATACCAAATATGTCTATATTATTTCATGTTTTGGGACTTATATTTTAAAAAGTTTATTTATTATAAAAAAAAACAACTTTTCTTTTTTGATCCCATAAAGGGATTTATCATTTTGATTTTGATTTTTTTAACTGTAATGTACTGGCATAGATCTATATGCCAGTACATTAGCCTGTGTACTGATTGTACACAGGCAGTTGTTAGGGCATACCTCAGTATGCCCTAACAACAGGAAATATGTTCAGACAGCCCTGGGGTCCTTCAATGGCCGTACAAGTTAGGGGCTTTGATTGCGTCACAGTTATTTTCTGTGATGCAATCAAAGTGCAGTCCCCTCTCCTTGAATGCCGCGATCAGCTTTCATCGCGGCATTCAAAGGATTAACGGCGGAGAGAAGATGTTTCTCTCCTCTCCGCTGTCAGAGCGGGGCCGTGGCTGTGTATTACAGTCGTTGCCCCGCTCTCAATCGCGCACACAGGCGGCTGTCACACAGGACGAGAATGCTCCTCCTAATGCGCCAAGTACCCGCCGCTCAGGACGAGCATTCTCGTCCTGTGTTGGCAACCAGTTAAGGTAAAATTAGATTTAACATCTACTTTTACCTTAAGAGAAGGTAAATATATATACAGCACCAGAACCAAACTCAGTACAAATATACTGTAACGTCCGTAGTCACTGACCAGGAACTCCTTCCATCCAGTCGATGCCCTTCTCTCCAGAGATGTCTGCACATACGGCCATCCTGTTCCACAGTGACCACAAGGGTGAGCTCGCGAGCTCAGTCCAGACTTAAGAAGCCAAAGTGCACGCAGGTGGGAGATCTGTATCCTGTATCCCGTGCTATCCTGGTCAAGTGCCGTGCTGAGCTATAATCGTGCTGTGCTGCATACCACGCCTGCCCTGCTAGACCACACCTGATGTCTGCCTGTTGCCTAGTCCCAGCTGAGCCTGCCTTGCTACTGTCCGAGCTGCCACAGGTACCCTATACGAACTGTAGACTGTTTCCTGCGCCCTGTTGGCCAGCTTACATACTGCCAAGGCGGTACGGTCCAGTGGGTCCACGAACCCTACGTGACATATACAGACCCAGAACCAAGCTCAGTACATATATACAGCACCAGAACAAAGCTCAGTACATAAATACAGCACCAGAACAAAGCTCAGTACATATATACAACACCAAAACAAAACTAAGTATATAAATAAAGCACCAGAACCAAGCTCAGTACATATATACCGCAAAATAACCAAGTTCAGTACATAAATACAGCCCCAGAACAAAGCTCAGTGCATAAGTACAGCACCAGAACCAAACTCAGTACATATATACAGCCCTAGAACCAAGCTGAGTACATAAATACAGTGCCAGAACAAAGCTCAGTACATATATACAGCACCAGAACTAAGCTCAGTACATAAATACAGTGCCAGAACAAGCTCAGCACATATATACAGCACCAGAACCAAGCTCAGTACAAATATAAAGCACCAGAACAAATACAGTTCAGTACAGAGATTATGTGCAAGTTCAGTTTAACCCCTGCCGTATAAATTTGTATGACATAAAACGACAGCTCCCAGTATAGCCTGAACAATGGTTAGGATATGCTGGGAGTTGCTGTTTAACAAAAAAGAATACCACCAACCGTCCTCTCGCTGCAGATCATACAGTGACTACAGTACTGATCGGTCACATGGACGATAAATATTTAAATTGAGTGACTCACAGGTGACATCTCAGATTATTTTTCATTATTTTTCTCTTTTCTTCTCCATCCGGTTCAGACCTCTATGATTACTTCTCCCAGGCATGGCCCATTTCTGCAGTTTGCAGCTCAGATGTCTTCGGCTCTTTACTTTTCCAACATTTCCGCACCTATAAACGAAGATAAAATCCTCATGATGCCACACTCTATGCTTCTAAATATAATAGTATCATACACTGTGCCCCTGAATATAATAGTACTATACGCTGTGCCCCTGAATATAATAGTACAGTACACTGTGCCCCTGCATATAATAGTACTATACACTGTGCCCCTGAATATGATAGTACAGTACACTGTGCCCTGAATATAATAGTACTATTCACTGTGCCCTGAATATAATAGTACTATACACTGTGCTCCTGAATATAATAGCACTACAAACTGTGCCCCTGAATATAATAGTACTATACACTGCGCTCCTGAATATAATAGTACCATACACTGTACTGCTGGATATAATAGTACTATACACTGTGCTGAATATAAGGGTATGTGCACACGATGAGAGGCTTTTACGGCTGAAATTACAGACTGTTTTCAGGAGAAAACAGCTGCCTCGTTTCAGCCGTAAAAACTCCTCCTCGTATTATGCGAGGCGTCTGTGACGCTCGTAAATCTTGAGCTGCTCTTCATTGAGTTCAATGAACAACGGCTCAAATTACATTGCAAAGAAGTGTCCTGCACTTCTTTGCCGAGGCAGTCAATTTACGCGTCGTCGTTTGACAGCTGTCAAACGACGACGCGTAAATTACAGGTCGTCTGCACAGTACGTCGGCAAGCCCATTCAAATGAATGGGCAGATGTTTGCCGACGTATTGTAGCCCTATTTTCAGACGTAAAACGAGGCATAATACGCCTCGTTTACGTCTGAAAATAGGTCGTGTGAACCCAGCCTTATAGTACAATGCACTGTGCTCCTGAATATAATAGTACTATACACTGTGCTCTTGAATATAATAGTACTATACACTGTGCTCCTGAATATAATAGTACCATACACTGTGCTCCTGAATATAATAGTACTATACACTGTGCTCCTGAATATAATAGTACTATACACTGTGCTGAATATAATAGTACTACACACTGTGCCCCTGAATATAATAGTACTATCACTGTGCCCCTGAATATAATAGTACTATACACTGTACTCCTGAATATAATAGTACTATACACTGTGCTCCTGAATATAATAGTACTGTACACTGTACTCCTGAATATAATAGTACTATACACTGTGCTCCTGAATATAATAGTACTATACACTGTGCTCCTGAATATAATAGTACTATACACTGTGCCCCTGAATATAATAGTACTATACACTGTGCTCCTGAATATAATAATACTATACACTGTGCTCCTGAATATAATAGTACTGTACACTGCACCCCTGAATATAATAGTACTATACACTGAGCTCCTGAATATAATAGTACTATACACTGTGCTCCTGAATATAATAGTACTATCACTGTGCCCCTGAATATAATAGTACTATACACTGTACTCCTGAATATAATAGTACTATACACTGTGCTCCTGAATATAATAGTACTATACACTGCACTCCTAAATATAATAGTACTATACACTGTACTCCTGAATATAATAGTACTATACACTCTGCTCCTGAATATAATAATACTATACACTGTGCTCCTGAATATAATAGTACTATACACTGTACTCCTGAATATAATAGTACTATACACTGTGCTCCTGAATATAATAGTACTATCACTGTGCCCCTGAATATAATAGTACTATACACTGTGCTCCTGAATATAATAGTACTATACACTGTGCTCCTGAATATAATAGTACTGTACACTGCACCCCTGAATATAATAGTACTATACACTGAGCTCCTGAATATAATAGTACTATACACTGTGCTCCTGAATATAATAGTACTATCACTGTGCCCCTGAATATAATAGTACTATACACTGTACTCCTGAATATAATAGTACTATACACTGTGCTCCTGAATATAATAGTACTATACACTGCACTCCTAAATATAATAGTACTACACACTGTATTCCTGAATATAATAGTACTATACACTCTGCTCCTGAATATAATAATACTATACACTGTGCTCCTGAATATAATAGTACTATACACTGTACTCCTGAATATAATAGTACTATACACTGTGCCCCTGAATATAATAGTACTATACACTGTGCTCCTGAATATAATAGTACTATACACTGTACTCCTGAATATAATAGTACTATACACTGTACTCCTGAATATAATAGTACTATACACTGTGCTCCTGAATATAATAGTACTATCACTGTGCCCCTGAATATAATAGTACTATACACTGTACTCCTGAATATAATAGTACTATACACTGTGCTCCTGAATATAATAGTACTATACACTGCACTCCTGAATATAATAGTACTATACACTGTACTCCTGAATATAATAGTACTATACACTCTGCTCCTGAATATAATAGTACTATACACTGTGCTCCTGAATATAACAGTACTATATACTGTACTCCTGAATATAATAGTACTATACACTGTACTGCTGGATATAATAGTACTATACACTGTGCTCCTGAATATAATAGTACTATACACTGTACTCCTGAATATAATAGTAGTATACACTGTGCTCCTGAATATAATAGTACTATACACTCTGCTCCTGAATATAATAGTACTATACACTGTACTCCTGAATATAATAGTACTATACACTGTACTCCTGAATATAATAATACTATACACTGTACTCCTGAATATAATAGTACTATACACTGTGCTCCTGAATATAATAGTACTATACACTGTACTCCTGAATATAATAGTACTATACACTGTACTCCTGAATATAATAGTACTATACACTGCACTCCTGAATATAATAGTACTATACACTGTACTCCTGAATATAATCGAACTATACACTGTGCCCCTGAATATAATAGTACTATATACTGTGCTCCTGAATATAATAGTACTATACACTGTACTCCTGAATATAATAGTACTATACACTGTACTCCTGAATATAATAGTACTATATACTGTGATCCTGAATATAATAGTACTATACACTGTACTGCTGGATATAATAGTACTATACACTGTACTCCTGAATATAATAGTACTATACACTGCACTCTTGAATATAATAGTACTATACACTGTACTCCTGAATATAATAGTACTATACACTGTGCCCCTGAATATAATAGTACTATACACTGTACTCCTGAATATAATAGTACTATATACTGTGCTCCTGAATATAATAGTACTATACACTGTACTCCTGAATATAATAGTACAATGCACTGTGCTCCTGAATATAATAGTACTATATACTGTGCTCCTGAATATAATAGTACTATACACTGTACTGCTGGATATAATAGTACTATACACTGTACTCCTGAATACAATAGTACTTTACACTGTGCCCCTGAATATAATAGTACTATACACTGTACTTCTGAATATAATAGTACTGTACACTGTACTCCTGAATATAATAGTACTATACACTGTACTCCTGAATATAATAGTACTATACACTGTGCTCCTGAATATAATAGTACTATACACTGTGCTCCTGAATATAATAGTACTGTACACTGTACTCCTGAATATAATAGTACTATACACTGTGCTCCTGAATATAATAGTACTGTACACTGTACTCCTGAATATAATAGTACTATACACTGTGCTCCTGAATATAATAGTACTATACACTGTGCTCCTGAATATAATAGTACTATACACTGTGCCCCTGAATATAATAGTACTATACACTGTACTCCTGAATATAATAGTACTATACACTGTGCTCCTGAATATAATAGTACTGTACACTGTACTCCTGAATATAATAGTACTATACACTGTGCTCCTGAATATAATAGTACTATACACTGTGCTCCTGAATATAATAGTACTATACACTGTGCCCCTGAATATAATAGTACTATACACTGTGCTCCTGAATATAATAGTACTATACACTGTGCCCCTGAATATAATAGTACTATACACTGTGCTCCTGAATATAATAGTACTATACACTGTGCTCCTGAATATAATAGTACTGTACACTGCACCCCTGAATATAATAGTACTATACACTGAGCTCCTGAATATAATAGTACTATACACTGTGCTCCTGAATATAATAGTACTATCACTGTGCCCCTGAATATAATAGTACTATACACTGTACTCCTGAATATAATAGTACTATACACTGTGCTCCTGAATATAATAGTACTATACACTGCACTCCTGAATATAATAGTACTATACACTGTACTCCTGAATATAATAGTACTATACACTGTGCTCCTGAATATAATAGTACTATACACTGTGCTCCTGAATATAATAGTACTATACACTGTACTCTTGAATATAATAGTACTATACACTGTGCTCCTGAATATAATAGTACTATCACTGTGCCCCTGAATATAATAGTACTATACACTGTACTCCTGAATATAATAGTACTATACACTGTGCTCCTGAATATAATAGTACTATACACTGCACTCCTGAATATAATAGTACTATACACTGTACTCCTGAATATAATAGTACTATACACTCTGCTCCTGAATATAATAGTACTATACACTGTGCTCCTGAATATAACAGTACTATATACTGTACTCCTGAATATAATAGTACTATACACTGTACTGCTAGATATAATAGTACTATACACTGTGCTCCTGAATATAATAGTACTATACACTGTACTCCTGAATATAATAGTAGTATACACTGTGCTCCTGAATATAATAGTACTATACACTGTGCCCCTGAATATAATAGTACTATACACTGTACTCCTGAATATAATAGTACTATATACTGTGCTCCTGAATATAATAGTACTATACACTGTACTCCTGAATATAATAGTACAATGCACTGTGCTCCTGAATATAATAGTACTATATACTGTGCTCCTGAATATAATAGTACTATACACTGTACTCCTGAATATAATAGTACTATATACTGTGCTCCTGAATATAATAGTACTATATACTGTACTCCTGAATATAATAGTACTATACACTGTACTCCTGAATATAATAGTACTATATACTGTGATCCTGAATATAATAGTACTATACACTGTACTGCTGGATATAATAGTACTATACACTGTACTCCTGAATATAATAGTACTATACACTGCACTCCTGAATATAATAGTACTATACACTGTACTCCTGAATATAATAGTACTATACACTGTGCCCCTGAATATAATAGTACTATACACTGTACTCCTGAATATAATAGTACTATATACTGTGCTCCTGAATATAATAGTACTATATACTGTGATCCTGAATATAATAGTACTATACACTGTACTGCTGGATATAATAGTACTATACACTGTACTCCTGAATATAATAGTACTATACACTGCACTCCTGAATATAATAGTACTATACACTGTACTCCTGAATATAATAGTACTATACACTGTGCCCCTGAATATAATAGTACTATACACTGTACTCCTGAATATAATAGTACTATATACTGTGCTCCTGAATATAATAGTACTATACACTGTACTCCTGAATATAATAGTACTATACACTGTGCTCCTGAATATAATAGTACTATCACTGTGCCCCTGAATATAATAGTACTATACACTGTGCTCCTGAATATAATAGTACTATACACTGTGCTCCTGAATATAATAGTACTGTACACTGCACCCCTGAATATAATAGTACTATACACTGAGCTCCTGAATATAATAGTACTATACACTGTGCTCCTGAATATAATAGTACTATCACTGTGCCCCTGAATATAATAGTACTATACACTGTACTCCTGAATATAATAGTACTATACACTGTGCTCCTGAATATAATAGTACTATACACTGCACTCCTAAATATAATAGTACTATACACTGTACTCCTGAATATAATAGTACTATACACTCTGCTCCTGAATATAATAATACTATACACTGTGCTCCTGAATATAATAGTACTATACACTGTACTCCAGAATATAATAGTACTATACACTGTGCCCCTGAATATAATAGTACTATACACTGTGCTCCTGAATATAATAGTACTATACACTGTACTCCTGAATATAATAGTACTATACACTGTACTAGTGAATAAAATAGTACTATACACTGTGCTCCTGAATATAATAGTACTATCACTGTGCCCCTGAATATAATAGTACTATACACTGTACTCCTGAATATAATAGTACTATACACTGTGCTCCTGAATATAATAGTACTATACACTGCACTCCTGAATATAATAGTACTATACACTGTACTCCTGAATATAATAGTACTATACACTCTGCTCCTGAATATAATAGTACTATACACTGTGCTCCTGAATATAACAGTACTATATACTGTACTCCTGAATATAATAGTACTATACACTGTACTGCTGGATATAATAGTACTATACACTGTGCTCCTGAATATAATAGTACTATACACTGTGCTCCTGAATATAATAGTACTATACACTGCACTCCTGAATATAATAGTACTATACACTGTACTCCTGAATATAATAGTACTATACACTCTGCTCCTGAATATAATAGTACTATACACTGTGCTCCTGAATATAACAGTACTATATACTATGCTCCTGAATATAATAGTACTATACACTGTACTGCTGGATATAATAGTACTATACACTGTGCTCCTGAATATAATAGTACTATACACTGTACTCCTGAATATAATAGTAGTATACACTGTGCTCCTGAATATAATAGTACTATACACTCTGCTCCTGAATATAATAGTACTATACACTGTACTCCTGAATATAATAGTACTATACACTGTACTCCTGAATATAATAATACTATACACTGTACTCCTGAATATAATAGTACTATACACTGTGCTCCTGAATATAATAGTACTATACACTGTACTCCTGAATATAATAGTACTATACACTGTACTCCTGAATATAATAGTACTATACACTGCACTCCTGAATATAATAGTACTATACACTGTACTCCTGAATATAATCGAACTATACACTGTGCCCCTGAATATAATAGTACTATATACTGTGCTCCTGAAGTTAATAGTACTATACACTGTACTCCTGAATATAATAGTATTATACACTGTACTCCTGAATATAATAGTACTATATACTGTGCTCCTGAATATAATAGTACTATACACTGTACTCCTGAATATAATAGTACAATGCACTGTGCTCCTGAATATAATAGTACTATATACTGTGCTCATGAATATAATAGTACTATACACTGTACTGCTGGATATAATAGTACTATACACTGTACTCCTGAATATAATAGTACTCTACACTGTGCCCCTGAATATAATAGTACTATACACTGTACTTCTGAATATAATAGTACTGTACACTGTACTCCTGAATATAATAGTACTATACACTGTGCTCCTGAATATAATAGTACTATCACTGTGCCCCTGAATATAATAGTACTATACACTGTACTCCTGAATATAATAGTACTATACACTGTGCTCCTGAATATAATAGTACTATCACTGTGCCCCTGAATATAATAGTACTATACACTGTACTCCTGAATATAATAGTACTATACACTGTGCTCCTGAATATAATAGTACTGTACACTGTACTCCTGAATATAATAGTACTATACACTGTGCTCCTGAATATAATAGTACTATACACTGTGCTCCTGAATATAATAGTACTATACACTGTGCCCCTGAATATAATAGTACTATACACTGTGCTCCTGAATATAATAGTACTATACACTGTGCCCCTGAATATAATAGTACTATACACTGTGCTCCTGAATATAATAGTACTATACACTGTGCTCCTGAATATAATAGTACTGTACACTGCACCCCTGAATATAATAGTACTATACACTGAGCTCCTGAATATAATAGTACTATACACTGTGCTCCTGAATATAATAGTACTATCACTGTGCCCCTGAATATAATAGTACTATACACTGTACTCCTGAATATAATAGTACTATACACTGTGCTCCTGAATATAATAGTACTATACACTGCACTCCTGAATATAATAGTACTATACACTGTACTCCTGAATATAATAGTACTATACACTGTGCTCCTAAATATAATAGTACTATACACTGTGCTCCTGAATATAATAGTACTATACACTGTACTCCTGAATATAATAGTACTATACACTGTGATCCTGAATATAATAGTACTATCACTGTGCCCCTGAATATAATAGTACTATACACTGTACTCCTGAATATAATAGTACTATACACTGTGCTCCTGAATATAATAGTACTATACACTGCACTCCTGAATATAATAGTACTATACACTGTACTCCTGAATATAATAGTACTATGTACTGTGATCCTGAATATAATAGTACTATACACTGTACTGCTGGATATAATAGTACTATACACTGTACTCCTGAATATAATAGTACTATACACTGCACTCCTGAATATAATAGTACTATACACTGTACTCCTGAATATAATAGTACTATACACTGTGCCCCTGAATATAATAGTACTATACACTGTACTCCTGAATATAATAGTACTATATACTGTGCTCCTGAATATAATAGTACTATACACTGTACTCCTGAATATAATAGTACAATGCACTGTGCTCCTGAATATAATAGTACTATATACTGTGCTCCTGAATATAATAGTACTATACACTGTACTGCTGGATATAATAGTACTATACACTGTACTCCTGAATATAATAGTACTCTACACTGTGCCCCTGAATATAATAGTACTATACACTGTACTTCTGAATATAATAGTACTATACACTGTGCTCCTGAATATAATAGTACTATACACTGTGCTCCTGAATATAATAGTACTATCACTGTGCCCCTGAATATAATAGTACTATACACTGTACTCCTGAATATAATAGTACTATACACTGTGCTCCTGAATATAATAGTACTATACACTGCACTCCTAAATATAATAGTACTATACACTGTACTCCTGAATATAATAGTACTATACACTCTGCTCCTGAATATAATAATACTATACACTGTGCTCCTGAATATAATAGTACTATACACTGTACTCCAGAATATAATAGTACTATACACTGTGCCCCTGAATATAATAGTACTATACACTGTGCTCCTGAATATAATAGTACTATACACTGTACTCCTGAATATAATAGTACTATACACTGTACTCCTCAATATAATAGTACTATACACTGTGCTCCTGAATATAATAGTACTATCACTGTGCCCCTGAATATAATAGTACTATACACTGTACTCCTGAATATAATAGTACTATACACTGTGCTCCTGAATATAATAGTACTATACACTGCACTCCTGAATATAATAGTACTATACACTCTGCTCCTGAATATAATAGTACTATACACTGTGCTCCTGAATATAACAGTACTATATACTGTACTCCTGAATATAATAGTACTATACACTGTACTGCTGGATATAATAGTACTATACACTGTGCTCCTGAATATAATAGTACTATACACTGTACTCCTGAATATAATAGTAGTATACACTGTGCTCCTGAATATAATAGTACTATACACTCTGCTCCTGAATATAATAGTACTATACACTGTACTCCTGAATATAATAGTACTATACACTGTACTCCTGAATATAATAGTACTATACACTGTGCTCCTGAATATAATAGTACTATACACTGTACTCCTGAATATAATAGTACTATACACTGTACTCCTGAATATAATAGTACTATACACTGCACTCCTGAATATAATAGTACTATACACTGTACTCCTGAATATAATCGAACTATACACTGTGCCCCTGAATATAATAGTACTATATACTGTGCTCCTGAATATAATAGTACTATACACTGTACTCCTGAATATAATAGTACTATGCACTGTACTCCTGAATATAATAGTACTATATACTGTGCTCCTGAATATAATAGTACTATACACTGTACTCCTGAATATAATAGTACAATGCACTGTGCTCCTGAATATAATAGTACTATATACTGTGCTCCTGAATATAATAGTACTATACACTGTACAGCTGGATATAATAGTACTATACACTGTACTCCTGAATATAATAGTACTCTACACTGTGCCCCTGAATATAATAGTACTATACACTGTACTTCTGAATATAATAGTACTGTACACTGTACTCCTGAATATAATAGTACTATACACTGTACTCCTGAATATAATAGTACTATACACTGTGCTCCTGAATATAATAGTACTATCACTGTGCCCCTGAATATAATAGTACTATACACTGTACTCCTGAATATAATAGTACTATACACTGTGCTCCTGAATATAATAGTACTGTACACTGTACTCCTGAATATAATAGTACTATACACTGTGCTCCTGAATATAATAGTACTATACACTGTGCTCCTGAATATAATAGTACTATACACTGTGCCCCTGAATATAATAGTACTATACACTGTGCTCCTGAATATAATAGTACTATACACTGTGCCCCTGAATATAATAGTACTATACACTGTGCTCCTGAATATAATAGTACTATACACTGTGCTCCTGAATATAATAGTACTATACACTGTGCTCCTGAATATAATAGTACTATCACTGTGCCCCTGAATATAATAGTACTATACACTGTACTCCTGAATATAATAGTACTATACACTGTGCTCCTGAATATAATAGTACTATACACTGCACTCCTGAATATAATAGTACTATACACTGTGCTCCTGAATATAATAGTACTATACACTGTACTCCTGAATATAATAGTACTATACACTGTGATCCTGAATATAATAGTACTATCACTGTGCCCCTGAATATAATAGTACTATACACTGTACTCCTGAATATAATAGTACTATACACTGTGCTCCTGAATATAATAGTACTATACACTGCACTCCTGAATATAATAGTACTATACACTGTACTCCTGAATATAATAGTACTATATACTGTGATCCTGAATATAATAGTACTATACACTGTACTGCTGGATATAATAGTACTATACACTGTACTCCTGAATATAATAGTACTATACACTGCACTCCTGAATATAATAGTACTATACACTGTACTCCTGAATATAATAGTACTATACACTGTGCCCCTGAATATAATAGTACTATACACTGTACTCCTGAATATAATAGTACTATATACTGTGCTCCTGAATATAATAGTACTATACACTGTACTCCTGAATATAATAGTACAATGCACTGTGCTCTTGAATATAATAGTACTATATACTGTGCTCCTGAATATAATAGTACTATACACTGTACTGCTGGATATAATAGTACTATACACTGTACTCCTGAATATAATAGTACTCTACACTGTGCCCCTGAATATAATAGTACTATACACTGTGCTCCTGAATATAATAGTACTATACACTGTGCCCCTGAATATAATAGTACTATACACTGTGCTCCTGAATATAATAGTACTATACACTGTGCTCCTGAATATAATAGTACTGTACACTGCACCCCTGAATATAATAGTACTATACACTGAGCTCCTGAATATAATAGTACTATACACTGTGCTCCTGAATATAATAGTACTATCACTGTGCCCCTGAATATAATAGTACTATACACTGTACTCCTGAATATAATAGTACTATACACTGTGCTCCTGAATATAATAGTACTATACACTGCACTCCTGAATATAATAGTACTATACACTGTACTCCTGAATATAATAGTACTATACACTGTGCTCCTGAATATAATAGTACTATACACTGTGCTCCTGAATATAATAGTACTATACACTGTACTCCTGAATATAATAGTACTATACACTGTGCTCCTGAATATAATAGTACTATACACTGTGCTCCTGAATATAATAGTACTATACACTGTACTCCTGAATATAATAGTACTATACACTGTGATCCTGAATATAATAGTACTATCACTGTGCCCCTGAATATAATAGTACTATACACTGTACTCCTGAATATAATAGTACTATACACTGTGCTCCTGAATATAATAGTACTATACACTGCACTCCTGAATATAATAGTACTATACACTGTACTCCTGAATATAATAGTACTATATACTGTGATCCTGAATATAATAGTACTATACACTGTACTGCTGGATATAATAGTACTATACACTGTACTCCTGAATATAATAGTACTATACACTGCACTCCTGAATATAATAGTACTATACACTGTACTCCTGAATATAATAGTACTATACACTGTGCCCCTGAATATAATAGTACTATACACTGTACTCCTGAATATAATAGTACTATATACTGTGCTCCTGAATATAATAGTACTATACACTGTACTCCTGAATATAATAGTACAATGCACTGTGCTCTTGAATATAATAGTACTATATACTGTGCTCCTGAATATAATAGTACTATACACTGTACTGCTGGATATAATAGTACTATACACTGTACTCCTGAATATAATAGTACTCTACACTGTGCCCCTGAATATAATAGTACTATACACTGTGCTCCTGAATATAATAGTACTATACACTGTGCCCCTGAATATAATAGTACTATACACTGTGCTCCTGAATATAATAGTACTATACACTGTGCTCCTGAATATAATAGTACTGTACACTGCACCCCTGAATATAATAGTACTATACACTGAGCTCCTGAATATAATAGTACTATACACTGTGCTCCTGAATATAATAGTACTATCACTGTGCCCCTGAATATAATAGTACTATACACTGTACTCCTGAATATAATAGTACTATACACTGTGCTCCTGAATATAATAGTACTATACACTGCACTCCTGAATATAATAGTACTATACACTGTACTCCTGAATATAATAGTACTATACACTGTGCTCCTGAATATAATAGTACTATACACTGTGCTCCTGAATATAATAGTACTATACACTGTACTCCTGAATATAATAGTACTATACACTGTGATCCTGAATATAATAGTACTATCACTGTGCCCCTGAATATAATAGTACTATACACTGTACTCCTGAATATAATAGTACTATACACTGTGCTCCTGAATATAATAGTACTATACACTGCACTCCTGAATATAATAGTACTATACACTGTACTCCTGAATATAATAGTACTATATACTGTGATCCTGAATATAATAGTACTATACACTGTACTGCTGGATATAATAGTACTATACACTGCACTCCTGAATATAATAGTACTATACACTGTACTCCTGAATATAATAGTACTATCACTGTGCCCCTGAATATAATAGTACTATACACTGTACTCCTGAATATAATAGTACTATACACTGTGCTCCTGAATATAATAGTACTATACACTGCACTCCTGAATATAATAGTACTATACACTGTACTCCTGAATATAATAGTACTATACACTGTGCTCCTGAATATAATAGTACTATACACTGTGCTCCTGAATATAATAGTACTATACACTGTACTCCTGAATATAATAGTACTATACACTGTGCTCCTGAATATAATAGTACTATACACTGTGCTCCTGAATATAATAGTACTATACACTGTACTCCTGAATATAATAGTACTATACACTGTGATCCTGAATATAATAGTACTATCACTGTGCCCCTGAATATAATAGTACTATACACTGTACTCCTGAATATAATAGTACTATACACTGTGCTCCTGAATATAATAGTACTATACACTGCACTCCTGAATATAATAGTACTATACACTGTACTCCTGAATATAATAGTACTATATACTGTGATCCTGAATATAATAGTACTATACACTGTACTGCTGGATATAATAGTACTATACACTGTACTCCTGAATATAATAGTACTATACACTGCACTCCTGAATATAATAGTACTATACACTGTACTCCTGAATATAATAGTACTATACACTGTGCCCCTGAATATAATAGTACTATACACTGTACTCCTGAATATAATAGTACTATATACTGTGCTCCTGAATATAATAGTACTATACACTGTACTCCTGAATATAATAGTACAATGCACTGTGCTCTTGAATATAATAGTACTATATACTGTGCTCCTGAATATAATAGTACTATACACTGTACTCCTGAATATAATAGTACAATGCACTGTGCTCTTGAATATAATAGTACTATATACTGTGCTCCTGAATATAATAGTACTATACACTGTACTCCTGAATATAATAGTACTCTACACTGTGCCCCTGAATATAATAGTACTATACACTGTGCTCCTGAATATAATAGTACTATACACTGTGCCCCTGAATATAATAGTACTATACACTGTGCTCCTGAATATAATAGTACTATACACTGTGCTCCTGAATATAATAGTACTGAACACTGCACCCCTGAATATAATAGTACTATACACTGAGCTCCTGAATATAATAGTACTATACACTGTGCTCCTGAATATAATAGTACTATCACTGTGCCCCTGAATATAATAGTACTATACACTGTACTCCTGAATATAATAGTACTATACACTGTGCTCCTGAATATAATAGTACTATACACTGCACTCCTGAATATAATAGTACTATACACTGTACTCCTGAATATAATAGTACTATACACTGTGCTCCTGAATATAATAGTACTATACACTGTGCTCCTGAATATAATAGTACTATACACTGTACTCCTGAATATAATAGTACTATACACTGTGATCCTGAATATAATAGTACTATCACTGTGCCCCTGAATATAATAGTACTATACACTGTACTCCTGAATATAATAGTACTATACACTGTGCTCCTGAATATAATAGTACTATACACTGCACTCCTGAATATAATAGTACTATACACTGTACTCCTGAATATAATAGTACTATATACTGTGATCCTGAATATAATAGTACTATACACTGTACTGCTGGATATAATAGTACTATACACTGCACTCCTGAATATAATAGTACTATACACTGTACTCCTGAATATAATAGTACTATACACTGTGCCCCTGAATATAATAGTACTATACACTGTACTCCTGAATATAATAGTACTATATACTGTGCTCCTGAATATAATAGTACTATACACTGTACTCCTGAATATAATAGTACAATGCACTGTGCTCCTGAATATAATAGTACTATATACTGTGCTCCTGAATATAATAGTACTATACACTGTACTGCTGGATATAATAGTACTATACACTGTACTCCTGAATATAATAGTACTCTACACTGTGCCCCTGAATATAATAGTACTATACACTGTACTTCTGAATATAATAGTACTATACACTGTGCTCCTGAATATAATAGTACTATACACTGTGCTCCTGAATATAATAGTACTATCACTGTGCCCCTGAATATAATAGTACTATACACTGTACTCCTGAATATAATAGTACTATACACTGTGCTCCTGAATATAATAGTACTATACACTGCACTCCTAAATATAATAGTACTATACACTGTACTCCTGAATATAATAGTACTATACACTCTGCTCCTGAATATAATAATACTATACACTGTGCTCCTGAATATAATAGTACTATACACTGTACTCCAGAATATAATAGTACTATACACTGTGCCCCTGAATATAATAGTACTATACACTGTGCTCCTGAATATAATAGTACTATACACTGTACTCCTGAATATAATAATACTATACACTGTACTCCTGAATATAATAGTACTATACACTGTGCTCCTGAATATAATAGTACTATACACTGTACTCCTGAATATAATAGTACTATACACTGTACTCCTGAATATAATAGTACTATACACTGCACTCCTGAATATAATAGTACTATACACTGTACTCCTGAATATAATCGAACTATACACTGTGCCCCTGAATATAATAGTACTATATACTGTGCTCCTGAATATAATAGTACTATACACTGTACTCCTGAATATAATAGTACTATACACTGTACTCCTGAATATAATAGTACTATATACTGTGATCCTGAATATAATAGTACTATACACTGTACTGCTGGATATAATAGTACTATACACTGTACTCCTGAATATAATAGTACTATACACTGCACTCTTGAATATAATAGTACTATACACTGTACTCCTGAATATAATAGTACTATACACTGTGCCCCTGAATATAATAGTACTATACACTGTACTCCTGAATATAATAGTACTATATACTGTGCTCCTGAATATAATAGTACTATACACTGTACTCCTGAATATAATAGTACAATGCACTGTGCTCCTGAATATAATAGTACTATATACTGTGCTCCTGAATATAATAGTACTATACACTGTACTGCTGGATATAATAGTACTATACACTGTACTCCTGAATATAATAGTACTCTACACTGTGCCCCTGAATATAATAGTACTATACACTGTACTTCTGAATATAATAGTACTGTACACTGTACTCCTGAATATAATAGTACTATACACTGTACTCCTGAATATAATAGTACTATACACTGTGCTCCTGAATATAATAGTACTATCACTGTGCCCCTGAATATAATAGTACTATACACTGTACTCCTGAATATAATAGTACTATACACTGTGCTCCTGAATATAATAGTACTGTACACTGTACTCCTGAATATAATAGTACTATACACTGTGCTCCTGAATATAATAGTACTATACACTGTGCTCCTGAATATAATAGTACTATACACTGTGCCCCTGAATATAATAGTACTATACACTGTGCTCCTGAATATAATAGTACTATACACTTTGCCCCTGAATATAATAGTACTATACACTGTGCTCCTGAATATAATAGTACTATACACTGAGCTCCTGAATATAATAGTACTATACACTGTGCTCCTGAATATAATAGTACTATCACTGTGCCCCTGAATATAATAGTACTATACACTGTACTCCTGAATATAATAGTACTATACACTGTGCTCCTGAATGTAATAGTACTATACACTGCCCTCCTGAATATAATAGTACTATACACTGTGCTCCTGAATGTAATAGTACTATACACTGCCCTCCTGAATATAATAGTACTATACACTGTACTCCTGAATATAATAGTACTATACACTGTGCTCCTGAATATAATAGTACTATACACTGTGCTCCTGAATATAATAGTACTATACACTGTACTCCTGAATATAATAGTACTATACACTGTGCTCCTGAATATAATAGTACTATCACTGTGCCCCTGAATATAATAGTACTATACACTGTACTCCTGAATATAATTGTACTATACACTGTGCCCCTGAATATAATAGTACTATACACTGTACTCCTGAATATAATAGTACTATACACTGTGCTCCTGAATATAATAGTACTATCACTGTGCCCCTGAATATAATAGTACTATACACTGCACTCCTGAATATAATAGTACTATACACTCTGCTCCTGAATATAATAGTACTATACACTGTGCTCCTGAATATAACAGTACTATATACTGTACTCCTGAATATAATAGTACTATACACTGTACTGCTGGATATAATAGTACTATACACTGTGCTCCTGAATATAATAGTACTATACACTGTACTGCTGGATATAATAGTACTATACACTGTGCTCCTGAATATAATAGTACTATACACTGTACTCCTGAATATAATAGTAGTATACACTGTGCTCCTGAATATAATAGTACTATACACTCTGCTCCTGAATATAATAGTACTATACACTGTACTCCTGAATATAATAGTACTATACACTGTACTCCTGAATATAATAATACTATACACTGTACTCCTGAATATAATAGTACTATACACTGTGCTCCTGAATATAATAGTACTATACACTGTACTCCTGAATATAATAGTACTATACACTGTACTCCTGAATATAATAGTACTATACACTGCACTCCTGAATATAATAGTACTATACACTGTGCCCCTGAATATAATAGTACTATATACTGTGCTCCTGAATATAATAGTACTATACACTGTACTCCTGAATATAATAGTACTATACACTGTACTCCTGAATATAATAGTACTATATACTGTGCTCCTGAATATAATAGTACTATACACTGTACTCCTGAATATAATAGTACAATGCACTGTGCTCCTGAATATAATAGTACTATATACTGTGCTCCTGAATATAATAGTACTATACACTGTACTGCTGGATATAATAGTACTATACACTGTACTCCTGAATATAATAGTACTCTACACTGTGCCCCTGAATATAATAGTACTATACACTGTACTTCTGAATATAATAGTACTGTACACTGTACTCCTGAATATAATAGTACTATACACTGTACTCCTGAATATAATAGTACTATACACTGTGCTCCTGAATATAATAGTACTATCACTGTGCCCCTGAATATAATAGTACTATACACTGTACTCCTGAATATAATAGTACTATACACTGTGCTCCTGAATATAATAGTACTGTACACTGTACTCCTGAATATAATAGTACTATACACTGTACTCCTGAATATAATAGTACTATACACTGTGCTCCTGAATATAATAGTACTATACACTGTGCTCCTGAATATAATAGTACTATACACTGTGCTCCTGAATATAATAGTACTATACACTGTGCCCCTGAATATAATAGTACTATACACTGTGCTCCTGAATATAATAGTACTATACACTGTGCCCCTGAATATAATAGTACTATACACTGTACTCCTGAATATAATAGTACTATACACTGCACTCCTGAATATAATAGTACTATACACTGTACTCCTGAATATAATAGTACTATACACTGTGCCCCTGAATATAATAGTACTATACACTGTACTCCTGAATATAATAGTACTATATACTGTGCTCCTGAATATAATAGTACTATACACTGTACTCCTGAATATAATAGTACAATGCACTGTGCTCCTGAATATAATAGTACTATATACTGTGCTCCTGAATATAATAGTACTATACACTGTACTCCTGAATATAATAGTAGTATACACTGTGCTCCTGAATATAATAGTACTATACACTGTGCCCCTGAAAATAATAGTACTATACACTGTACTCCTGAATATAATAGTACAATGCACTGTGCTCCTGAATATAATAGTACTATATACTGTGCTCCTGAATATAATAGTACTATACACTGTACTCCTGAATATAATAGTACTATATACTGTGCTCCTGAATATAATAGTACTATATACTGTGCTCCTGAATATAATAGTACTATACACTGTGCCCCTGAATATAATAGTACTATACACTGTGCTCCTGAATATAATAGTACTATACACTGTGCCCCTGAATATAATAGTACTATACACTGTACTCCTGAATATAATAGTACTATACACTGCACTCCTGAATATAATAGTACTATACACTGTACTCCTGAATATAATAGTACTATACACTGTGCCCCTGAATATAATAGTACTATACACTGTACTCCTGAATATAATAGTACTATATACTGTGCTCCTGAATATAATAGTACTATACACTGTACTCCTGAATATAATAGTACAATGCACTGTGCTCCTGAATATAATAGTACTATATACTGTGCTCCTGAATATAATAGTACTATACACTGTACTCCTGAATATAATAGTAGTATACACTGTGCTCCTGAATATAATAGTACTATACACTGTGCCCCTGAAAATAATAGTACTATACACTGTACTCCTGAATATAATAGTACAATGCACTGTGCTCCTGAATATAATAGTACTATATACTGTGCTCCTGAATATAATAGTACTATACACTGTACTCCTGAATATAATAGTACTATATACTGTGCTCCTGAATATAATAGTACTATATACTGTACTCCTGAATATAATAGTACTATACACTGTACTCCTGAATATAATAGTACTATATACTGTGATCCTGAATATAATAGTACTATACACTGTACTGCTGGATATAATAGTACTATACACTGTACTCCTGAATATAATAGTACTATACACTGCACTCCTGAATATAATAGTACTATACACTGTACTCCTGAATATAATAGTACTATACACTGTGCCCCTGAATATAATAGTACTATACACTGTACTCCTGAATATAATAGTACTATATACTGTGCTCCTGAATATAATAGTACTATACACTGTACTCCTGAATATAATAGTACAATGCACTGTGCTCCTGAATATAATAGTACTATATACTGTGCTCCTGAATATAATAGTACTATACACTGTACTGCTGGATATAATAGTACTATACACTGTACTTCTGAATATAATAGTACTCTACACTGTGCTCCTGAATATAATAGTACTATACACTGTGCCCCTGAATATAATAGTACTATATACTGTGAACCTGAATATAATAGTACTATACACTGCACTCCTGAATATAATAGTACTATACACTGTACTCCTGAATATAATAGTACTATACACTGTACTCCTGAATATAATAGTACTATATACTGTGATCCTGAATATAATAGTACTATACACTGTGCTCCTGAATATAATAGTACTATACACTGTACTCCTGAATATAATAGTACTATACACTGCACTCCTGAATATAATAGTACTATACACTGTACTCCTGAATATAATAGTACTATACACTGTGCCCCTGAATATAATAGTACTATACACTGTACTCCTGAATATAATAGTACTATATACTGTGCTCCTGAATATAATAGTACTATACACTGTACTCCTGAATATAATAGTACAATGCACTGTGCTCCTGAATATAATAGTACTATATACTGTGCTCCTGAATATAATAGTACTATACACTGTACTGCTGTATATAATAGTACTATACACTGTACTCCTGAATATAATAGTACTCTACACTGTGCCCCTGAATATAATAGTACTATACACTGTACTTCTGAATATAATAGTACTATACACTGTGCTCCTGAATATAATAGTACTATACACTGTGCTCCTGAATATAATAGTACTATACACTGTACTGCTGGATATAATAGTACTATATACTGTGCTCCTGAAAATAATAGGATATATAATATAATTTTTTAAATAATAGATTTCTTATGAGTCAAAACATTAATGCCCCAGTTATTTTGCCTGGTGATCCTAAGCCCTTGGCAATCTCTACTTTGAACTGTATCCACATCTTATTAAATTGGTCGTTTAATATAAAATACACATTTAGGGGATATAGATCAGTAATAGCTGCCATCTTGAATATATTACAATTGGGTGGGTCATGAATAATAATTATTTTCCACTCAGCTGTAAGTTATTCAAAATTGTGGAAATTATGAATCTATTTTGATAATCTCTAGTGCAAATTTACTAATGTTTTACCAAAAAAAGTATTTAAATATTTTTTATTAAAAAAAAGAATTAGTGCTTTGGCTTTGGGTGATGGGCCTTTAATATCCCCCTAACTGGTAGATCCACTTTATGTAAAAAAAAATTGTCGGAACATTATTGTGGACATTTTTTAAGTTTTTTTTATCATAACCAGTTGCACCAGTAAAGGAAAAAAAATAAAATAAATATTAATGTGTTCACAGATGTTTTAGAAAAATGTAATAATTTATTACATCATGGCTGCAACTACAACCAAGACGAATGGCATTCTAATCCTGAAGAGGAACAGGTTAAAAAAAATTGTTTTCCAATTATTCACTACAGAGTCCCCACCCACCCCAAGTAAGTTGTGACTTTTTCTATGTAAAATATTGAGCTGCTAAAAAATTTCATAGCGATTAACCATGCCAAATACTTATTCGACTTGAATCGGCCCAAATCTATTCCACCTGCCCCCTAGTTCTTGCTACATGTAGTATGTAGGTTAGCAAAAAGTTTGTAAGGGAGTATGATTACAGGATCAGACTACACATGGTTTGTTTGTAGTCTGTTACCTTGGAGACACATTGGACTGCATAGGAGCCTTATCCGCAATACACTAGAGCACTTCTAATCAAGTCTATTTACAAAGGTTTTTCATTTAAAATTTTATATATACAAAGAAATTTTTTTGCAAAGATGCATATAGCATTTAACACACCTTGACCTAAGTGCACGTCATGGTGCGAAGGGGAATGTGCTGAGCGCAATCTCGTTGTTCCTGGCTGTTTAACCCTTCAAATGCTGCAGTCAATCACGACCACAGCATCTGAGGCGTTATAGAGAGGGGTCGCCCCAACTCCGACAGCTCATCAGTGGCCCCACAACGCGATTGAGGGATGCCGATGGTTGTCATGGCAGCCCAGGGTCCTAATGAAGACCCGCAGGACTGCCTTCGCTCTGCTACCGTTAATCCCTGCCTGTGGCTTAACAGAAGCTGGTAAAAATGACTATACACTGCAATACATTAGTACCAACGATCGCTGGTTCAATTCCCCTAGGGGGACAGTTAGATTGTGTGAAATAAAATTTTTTGTAGTGACATTTTTTTTTATTTAAAGTAAAAAACAAAAAAACATTTTCCTATTTTTCCTTTTAAACAATGTAAAAAATAAAAAAAATAAACAAAATTGGTATCACTGCATCCGTAAAAGTCTGAACTATTGCAATATAGCATTATTTAATGCGCACGGTGAATGCCATAAAAATAAAAAATAAAAAGCGCCAGAATCGCAGTTTTTTGCTCAACTTAGCGGTGATATTCTTTTAATAAAAAGTAATCAAAAAGTCGTATGTACCAAAAAATGGTCCCAATAAAAACCACAGCTCGTGAAGGAAAAAATAAGTCCTCACACTGCTCGATGAAAAAAAAAAAAAAATTATGGCTTTCCAAATATGGGAAAAAAAACAAATAGTTTTTTCTTTGTAAAAGGAGTAAAACTTTAAAAAACCTGTATAAATCTGGTATCGTTGTAATTGTATTGACCAGCAAAATAAAGTCAATTTGTTGTTTTTACCGCACGGTGAAAGACGTAAAGACGAAACCCAAAAGAAAATGGAGGAATCCCATTTTTTTCCATTTCCACCCCACTTAGAATTTTTTTTTTCATTTCCCCAGTACATTATATGGTACTTTAAATGGTGCTAATAAAAACTACAACTCCCGCAAAAAAAAAAAAAAAGCCTTCATTCCACTCCATTGACGGAAAAGTTATGGCTCATAGAAGACGGGGAGTGTAAAACGAAAATTAAAAGAAAAAATGGCTTGGACACTAAGGGGTTAAGCCTAGTAAAAACTTAGCATCAAGGTAATCTACGACACTTTGCTAAAAATGTGTTTAGTATATCAAGTCTTATGTGCAGAATGCATGAAGGGGGCGAGCAGAGCAGGAAGTCTGTTATGTATGGCTTTAGCCAATAGCTGCCAAGAAGGAAATTATGTCAGAAAAGGGGCGGCATCTCTTGTGCAGCCCAGCACATGTAGCCATTCAGCTATTTTCTGTGGTGTTTTGGACCTATAGTGTGCAGAGCAACTTGGAAACTTTCACTTTAATAGAGAGAGCGAAATGTACATAGTATGTGACTGATTAACCGGGACCCTGCAGTTCCGCATTACAGAGCCGGAAGCACCCCGTGTGTTTTCATTTTGTGTCACCATATGTTATAGAGTAATGTCAAAGATCTAATCAAGTCAATGGAAGCAATGCATCTAGGGGAGAATAACAACTTAAAAAGGCATCTGATGGCGCATGCCACAATTTTTACGTACTTCATCCGTCATGGCTGCAATGTTACGGCTCAATACATCTACTTGGTAATAGAGAGGCATAATATAATCTTGTGTATAAGGCCTTATATAGAATATAACACATCATACTTTTCTATGTTTCTCCACAGCTGCGATCTAGATTGTGTACGATGGCTGCCTTCTCCTCGATATTCAGAAGCTCCCCTGCCTCATATTACAGACGTAATATTTCCAGAGCGACTTGGACTTCAGAGATCGTATCCAAGTAAGCACAATAAGGGTCAGTTCACACGTTGCGTAAATACTGCGGATTTTCCGCAACGGAACTCTTTGAAAAAAAAAATGCTCAGAAAGCGACCTACAGTGTCTAATTTTATTCCGCAGCATGTCAATAATATTTGCATAAACGCTGCTTAATTGTTGCGTGTTCTCCCCATTGAATTCAAAGGGGTGTAAAACCCGCAACAACTAGCAGTTGTTGCGTTTTTTTGCAGTGGGTTTGCAGCGATTCTGCCGCAAAAAAAACGCAACTCAGAAAAAAAATAATCTTATGCTTACCCAGGAGTCTGTGTTTCTTCCTCTAGGCCGGCCTCCTGGGATGACGTTTCATTCCATGTGACTGCTGCAGCCAATCAGAGCTTGTAGCGGCGGTCACATGGGATGAAACGTCATCCCAAGAGGCCGGTCTGAATGACGTCAGAGGGCCGACCTCCTGGGATGACGCTTCATCCCATGTGACCGCCACTGCAGCCAATCACAGACTGCAGCGGTCTCTTGGGATGAAACGTCATCCCAGGAGGCCGGCCTGTAGCAGGCCGGCTAAGTGCTGCAGTTTTCAGCAGCGGACGTTGCGGGCAAAAAACTGCACCACAGTTTGGTGCGTTTTTTTGGCCGGAATTGCCTGCGGCGCACAGGGCAGATACGCTGCGTGCTCTTACACAGCGTATCCGCCCCGTGTGAACTCAGCCTTAAGATGTGCATCAGGGAACATCATCATTCCTTACTTATTACTTGACCACTGAAGCTGGTAGGGAAACATGGCATTTGACTTCATGGAGTTTAAATGTGTTAGATGAAGTAATATAGGAAACACTGATTTTACGGTTTCCGCAAATAAATGTTATTCTTTGTATGATGAAAAGTTGTACAATTTTCCAATAAGATTACTGGATTTCTCAGTTTTCAAAATCTCTGCTTGTTGTCATTCAATAGGAACCTTCATTGTTTACTACCAGCTGATAAAAATCTGTCCTGGTCATGTGATGGACACACAGGTGCACGACTTGTTACAAGACACAGTACTGATAACTATACTGTAACTATTATCAGCCCTGCACTTGTGTCCCTTGTCCCGTGACAGATTTCAAGAGACGTGACCCCAAAACAATTCCCAATGGTGGCTCCAAATTTATTATAGACTAGACCAGTACATGGTATAAAGAAGAGTACAATGAGTAGCATCAAATGAATTATTCTTCATATGCCAGCTTGATAAATGTAGTGCAATTTGTGCCAAATGAAATGACTGGCTCTCACTGAAAATGTTGTTCTTGGTGGCGCCAGGGCATTGTGGCCATATGTATCTTTCAAAATGATGGACTGGTGCATGGTCATGATGACATTATAAGGAATGGATAGATTTTGAGCTTATAATTAACCTTAACATTTGTATTTATACATTACTTTCTATCAAGACTTAACTAAGGCTGGTGGTGGCCCCTTGGCAAAAAAAAATTGGCAACTTCTTGTGTGGCCCTGTCAACTGTAGTTATCGGGAGTTATGAAGACCGTGATTCCCTTAGACTTCAAAAAGAGAGGGATGCTCATGTGAGTCCACCTTTCTACCTCTTCTGGATTGGATAGGATCGCTGAATGTCAATCAGGGAGGAATGGTGGTAGCCCCCTTGGTCCTTTGATGGTGAAAGCCTTAGGCTATGTTCACACGGGGTATTTTGCCGAGTTTTTTGACGCGGAAACCGCGTCGCAAAACTCGGCAAAAACGGCCAGAGAACGCCTCCCATTGATTTCAATGGGAGGCGTCGGCGTCTTTTTCCCGCGAGCAGTAAAACTGCCTCGCGGGAAAAAGAAGCGGCATACCCTATCTTCGGGCGCTTCCGCCTCTGACCTCCCATTGACTTCAATGGGAGGCAGGAGAAAGCGTATTTCTCGCTGTTTTATGCCCGCGGGCGAAAAATGGCGCGATAATCGCCGCAAAAATCGGCGTGCAGGGAGAGGAATATCTGCCTCAAAGTTCCAAACTGAATTTTGAGGCAGATATTCCTCCCCCAAAATACTCCGTGTGAACATAGCCTTAGGGCACATGACCAATGTGCCCTCCCTATAATCCATTCCTGCCCCCCCCCCATGTCTCTGTGTGAATAATAAATCTTCGTACAATGATAGTTAGGGTATGTTTAGTAGAGACAGAATATTTCATCCGAGACTATTGGGTTAATTCGCAGCTAAAGTGGAGCAAAACTTGCATGTGTTACATGTGAATTTTCTCAAAAATTTGCAGCAGTTTCCACCTATGCATAGTAAACAGTAAAATCTGCAGCTACAATCTGCAACATATTAGGCATGTTGAAGATTTTTAAAATCTACAGCATGCCCTCAAATCTGCAGCGGAAACTATCTGCTACATGTGAACGGCGTTTTCAAAACGTTATGCACTTGTATTGTACTTTGCAGAGTCTGCACTAAAATCTGCAACAAATCTATCATCAGAACAGGTCCTCAAGGGGGTTTTACACTGGGCAATTATCGGGCAAACAACCGTTCATAGAACACTTGTTCCTGATAATTCCCCTGTGTAAACAGGGCAGCGGTCGCAGATGAACGAACAAACGCTTGTTCATCGGCTGATTGTATCGTTTTAAAAAAGTTAAATATTATCGTTGTCGGCAGCACATCTCTCATGCCGACATGATAATAACGTATGGGGACGAGCGATCGAAGTTTCGAGCATTCGTCCCCTAACATAGCTACTTGTGACAGAAGCAAAAGAGCGCCGATCAACGAGCTATAACTTTTAAATTGTTCGTATACAGTGTTTATGTCCACCTGGACATTCTTAGTGGTAAAATCATTAAAAGTTATTTTTTAATAATATCAGTCAGCAGTTGGGAAATTGGCTTTCAGTGTACCTCGGTACACCTAGCTCCTTTTTGCCTCGTTGATATGCACTCGCTGCACCAGCCAAAATCGACCGGTGTACTAGGGCCTTAAGTCTTACTAGTACTAGTATTTCTAATAGGGCCTTTCACTGATGGTCTAACATAGTGACCGTTTCTCTTTAAATTCAGCCTTTGTGATTGTGAGCGCTCACATTAAAGTTGAGATAACATAAGTGTTGTGTCAAGCAATGCCTATAGTAAGACTGTAAAAACACATTGAAAAAGGCTAGGATAGATATCAGATTAGTGGGGGTTTGACTTCCGACACTCCCACCGATCATCTAATTAAAGGACCTGCTGTGCTCTAGCGTACGGTGCGGTCTCGTGATAATTTACGAGGCACAGTTACGTACATTTGTTAGTAGCTGTACCTGGTACTGCAAAGAGCTACAATACCAGGCACAGCCAGTACTGAATGTACGGAGCCTGGTAAACAATGAAGAGGCTGCAGATCTTGCTGGTGAGCCGTTTCCCCTTCATTTAGCTGATCGTTGGGGGTGTCGCACCCCTACTGAACTGATATTGAAGACCTATCAATATCGAAGTCCCAGAAAACACCTCTTTCAACTCTTACACAACAGGATCACTTTCCAATGACTTCTCTGGAGTACCACTATCTCGCCTCAGGCAGCGCCCTCCTACCTCTCTGAGGGGGTGGCGGCGCCACTGAAACCAGCCGTCGCCACCCTCTCCTGCAGTATAATTGTACCTGCGTCTATATGACTCTATTCAGCGCCTTTCACTGACGTAAGCGCCGCGACATCGCACCGCTTGCGTCGATGAATGGCAGGGAAAGGCAGCCTGCCAATCAGTGCCTTTCAATGACGCAACGTAGAAAGGCGCTGATTGGCCGGGCAGAATGACTTGCCCTGCAACACAGCACCTTTTGGCGATACAAGCGGCGCGATGACGTCATTGCACCGCTTGCATCATTGAATGACAGGGCAAGGCAGCCTGCCAATCAGCGCCTTTCAACGACGCAACGATGAAAGCCGCTGAGCCCCAGCAGACCTGCTTTGGAAGAAGACTGCATGGGAATGTGTTTAGGTGAGTATGTAAAGTTTTGTTTTTTTGCTAAAAGTGTGAGGGGCTATATGTGCAGCACTATCTACAGAGGGGTAGGTAGGGCTGTATGTCGGGGGCTATATGTGTAGCACTATCTACAGGGGGGGACGTGCTGTATATGGGGGGCTATATTGGCAGCGCTATCTACAGGCGGTAGGGCTGTATGTGAGCCGCTGTGGGGTCCTACACTTTTTCTCTTTATTCTTGTACATTTTGTGGCGACAATTATTGTTGCGAGCATTGGACCGTGGCTGCAGCTACACTTACTTGGATTGTTTCATGCCATTTCCAGAGTTGTGCCTGTCGCACAACTCCATAAGGTGAGAAAAACTATTGTTCCCTTCCTTTCTTCATTTCTCCTTGGATAATCTGCACCATGTGGCGCCGTGCTGTGTTTTTTCTCTTTTAGTCTTTGTGTGTGTATGGGACACAGTGTAAGGTACTATTATAATTAGAGGTGAAGTGTATTGTGCTATTATATTTAGGGGCATTGTGTGTGGCACCATAAGAATTGTATCTTCGTTTATAGGTGCAGAAATGTTTGAAAAAGTGAGAAGCTGAAGACATCTGAGCGGAAAACAGCTGAAATGGGCCCTGGACGAGAGAAGTCATCAAAGAGGTCTGAACCAAATGGAGAAGAAAACAAAAAAAGAACAACTAGAATCTGAGACGTCACCGGTGAGTCACTTAATGTTAATGTTTATTCTGCCTCTAATCAGTAATGTAGACACTGTATGATCTGCAGTGAGATGATAGGTGGTATGATTTTTTTTTGGAAGGCTGCTAGTGATGTAGAACATGCTGGGGGTGGGCGCGTAATTAAAATTTTAGCCTCAGGCAGTAAAAAAGCTAGAATTGGCCCTTACTATCACACAACCATTTTGGATTGCAGGAAATCTGCAGTCAGCTGTAACTTTTGTTGATTTGTGACACAGACGCAATGAGCTGACAAAAGTTGTGCTACAATAGTTGCCTAAACAGAACCGAGAACCGATGTCTGTACATCAGGAGCATTCTGTTCCATTTAAGGAGTTAGGGACTCACAAGTCTGGGGATCCTTGTCGTGGATTGCGAGCTTGCGTCCTTTTGGCCAAAATGATTACTAATACCCCAGGTATTTTTCATTACTACGTATATTCGCTTCTCTTGGACACAGCCTGGTCTTTGATGCTGGGAGAGCATGGTGTGTTGTTGTTTTTTGGCATAGCAAGCAGGGTAGCCCGCTCTATGAACTATCAAGGCGTCACAAATAGGCTTCTACCTGGCTATACACTTTGTGCCTCATGACGTACACACTATCCCTCCATGTTTCACACACTTGCACCCCATTATCCATTTATTTCTATTGAGGCACTTCACTCATTACTGCCCCCTATATTTCACTTATAGTATTACACTTGCACACACACTAATCATTTATTATTTCTTACTACACATCCCATGCACCACACACACCACTCCCCTCAAGACCAGTGGGAGTGGCTATTATTATTTAAAGCACCTGCTCACTCCTTCATCAGCGTTTCTGACCTGGCTGTGTCCATTTGTAAGTATGGCCTTTTTCGGTAATAGTTGCCTAAAGCCTAGAACAATGTATAATAAAGCCCATAACATCTATATTTTGTAGAAAGCAGCCTAGATGTCGGAGCTGAATGGAGTTTTTATCCCAACTATGGATGTCCCTGTACTTACCATGTTGGCAAGCGATGTATCATTGGTGGTGTCCACAGAAGCAGCCAGGTGGGAAAACATCTTCACACACTACCAACGAGCATTGGAATAAAGAAAAAAGGTAAGTCTATCTATCTCATATCTATCTATCTATCTATCTATCTATCTATCTATCTATCTATCTATCTATCTATCTATCTATCTATCATCTATCTATCTATCTATCTATCTATCTATCTATCTATCTATCTATCTATCTATCTATCTTTATCAGGAGCGTAACTAGAAAAGACAGGGCCCCATAGTAAACTCTTGACTGGGCCCCCCCAGGTGCCACAAGCAGCCCCCCTTATAGATAATGCCCCCTGTAGAATGTGCCACACAGCCCCCCTGTAGACAGTGTTATACAGCCCTCCCTATAGACAGTGTCACACCCCTCTTGTAGATAGCGCCAACCACCTCCCCCCTTAGATAGTGCCATACAGCCCCCCTGTAGATATCACCATAAAGCCCACCCTGTATATAGCGCTATACAGCTTCCACTGTATATAGTGCCACACAGCCCCCCACCCTTGTATATAGTGCCACACAGCCCCCCACCCTTGTATATAGTGCCACACAGCCCCCCTTAGTAGATAGTGCTACACACAGACCCCTGTAGATTGCGCCACACACAGCCCCTATAGATAGAGCCACAGCCCTCCCCTTGCCATACAGTCCTCCTAGTAGATAGTGCCACACAGTCCCCCCCCCTTAGTAGTGCCACACAGCCCCCTGTATATAGTGCCACACAGCTCCCCCACGTGTATAGTGCCACACAGCTCCCCATGTGTATAGTGACACCCAGCTCCCCCTTGTGTATAATGCCACCCAGCTCCCCCTTGTGTATAGTGCCACACCGCTCCCCCTTGTGTATAGTGCCACACAGCTCCCCCTTGTGTATAGTGCCACACAGCCCCCCCTTGTGTATAGTGCCATAAGGCAATGGCGCATCCGAGAAAGTTGTATCAGCCAGGGGGATGTCAATCAAAGATGGAAAGTTGGGTTTGGAGGCAGGACTATGTGACTCTTCAGGCTACCGGCACTGCCCCATGACCATTTAATGAGTAATTAGTATATAGTGTGTGCCGTTTTAAAAGTGGATTTTAAAGATTTTGCTGCAACTGAAAAAAACATATATTTGGAAATATTGTAAGGTCATGTATTCATGCCTGGTGGCGGTTCAAGGGGTTAAAACTACCAGACACGTTCCAATTAAATATACAATGAATTGAGAACAATTCCATCTGCCCTGCAATTTTGTTATTAGAAATATATTCTATATAATTACATCTCCAGAACCAAGCTCTGACATATACGGCTCCAGAACCAAGCTCAATAAATATATAGAGCACCAGAACCGAGCTCAGTACATAAATACTGCACCAGGACCAAGCTCAGTACATATATACAGTACCACAACCAAGCTCAGTACATAAATACAGCACTAGAACCAAGCTCATACATATATACATCCCCAGAACCAAGCTCAGTACATATATACAATACCAGAACCAACCTCAGTACATAAAAACAGCACTAGAACCAATCTCAGTACATATATATAATACCAGAAGAAAGATCAGTACATAAATACAGCACCAGAATCTTGCTCAGTACATATATACATCCCCAGAACAAAGCTCATACATATATACAGCACCAGAAAGAACAAAGCTCAGTACTTAAATACAGCATCAGAACCAAGCTCAATATATTTATACAGCCCCAGAACCAAGGTCAGTACATACTGTATATACAACACCAGAACAAATACCACTAAATTTAGTGCAACCCCTGCTGTATAGGTTTGTATGGCATAAAACTACAGCTCCCAGCATGGCCCGAACAATAGTAAGGATATGCTGGGAGATGCTGTTTCACACAAAAAAATCATGCCACTCATCATTTCGCTGCAGATCATACAGTGACTACATTTCTGATTAGAGGCAGAATAAATATTTAGATTAAGTGACTCACTGGTGACGTCTCAGATTCTAGTGCTTTTCTTCTTCCTCCGGTCCAGAACTCTAAAATGGATTTCTTCCGACCACGACCCATTTCTTCAGTTTTCCGCTCAGATGTCTTCACTTCTCACTTTTAAACATGTCTGCACCTATAAACGAAGATAAAACTCTCAACACCTCTAAATATAGTAAAGTTTCATACACTGCACCACTAAAATAGCGCCATACACAGTGTCCCTGATTATAATAGTACCATACACTGTGTTCCACACACACACACACACACACACACACACACCGTGCCCCCTGTAGATAGTGACCCCATAGTGTCCCACAGGTAACCCACCCCTGTATATAGTTTCCCACATAAATCCCACCCCTATAGATAGTGCCCTACAAATAGCACCCCTATAGATAGTGCTCTACAAATAGCCCACCCATGTATATAGTGTCCTACATATAGCTCCCCCTGTATATTGTGCCCCACATCCCCACATATATACCACCTGTATATAGTGCCCCACATCCCCACATATAGACCCCCCTGTAGATAGTGCCCCACATATAGACCCCCTGTATATAGTGGCCCACATCCCAACATATAGACCCCCCTGGAGATAATGGCCCAAATCCCCACATAAGGACCATCCTTTATATAGTGGCCCACATATGGACCCCCATGTATATAGTGGCCCACATCCCCACATATATAACCCCCTGTATATAGTGCCCCACATCCCCACATATAGACCCCCCTGTAGATAGTGCCCCACATCCCCACATATACACCGCATTCCAAATTATTATGCAAATGTTAGTTTTCGCTGATTTTCCTAAATAGTCAATGCAAATGACAGTCAGTATAATCTTCAAGCCATCAACCGTTGGAGTATAATGCAAATTTTATTGAACAAATCTCCTAATGACAGATTTTTTTTTAGAAGTAAAAAACTCAAAATGCACTGTTTCAAATTATTATGCACAACAGAGATCAAAACATTTTAGAGGTTGTAAAGAGAACTATAATGGTCATTTGTTGAATTTGCAGCATCAGGAGGTCATATTTACAGAAATCAAAAGCTCTTTCAATCCAAAAAAAAACGTAACAGGCCAAGTTACATGTTAACATAGGACCCCTTCTTTGATATCACCTTCACAATTCTTGCATCCATTGAATTTGTAAATATTTGGACAGTTTCTGCTTGAATATCTTTGCAGGATGTCAGAATAACCTCCCAGAGCTTCTGTTTTGATGTGAACTGCCTCCCACCCGTATAGATATTATGCTCCAAAGGTTCTCAATAGGGTTGAGGTCAGGGGAACATGGGGGCCACACCATAAGTTTCTCTCCTTTTATGCCCATAGCAGCCAATGACACAGAGGTATTCTTTGCAGCATGAGATGGTGCATTGTCATGCATGAAGATAATTTTGCTACGGAAGCCACGGTTCTTCTTTTTGTACAACGGAAGAAAGTGGTCAGTCATAAACTCTACGTACTTTGCAGAGGTCATTTTCACACCGTTAGGGACCCTAAAGGGGCCTACCAGCTCTCCCCATGATTCCAGCCCAAAACATGACTCCGCCACCTCCTTGCTGACGTCGCAGCCTTGTTGGGACATGTTGGCCATTCACCAACCATCCACTACTCCATCCATCTGGACCATCCAGGGTTGCACGGCACTCATCAGTAAATAACACGGTTTGAAAATTAGTCTTCATGTATTTCTGAGCCCACTGCAACAGTTTCTGCTTATGAGCATTGTTTAGGTTTGGCCGAATAATAGCTTTATGCACACTTGCAAACCTCTGGAGGATCCTACACCTTGAGGTTTGCGGGACTCCAGAGGCTCCAGCGGCTTCAAATACCTGTTTGCTGCTTTGCAATGGCATTTTAGCAGCTGCTCTCCTAATCCTATTAATTTGTCTGGCAGAAACCTTCCTCATTATGCCTTTATCTGAACGAACCCGTCTGTGCTCTGAATCAGCCACAAATCTTTTCACTGTACGATGATCACGCTTAAGTTTTATTGAAATATCCAATGTTTTCATAGCTTGTCCAAGGTATTGCACTATTTCACTCTTTTCGGCAGCAGAGAGATCCTTTTTCTTTCCCATATTGCTTGAAACCTGGGGCCTGCTTAATAATGTGGAACATCCTTCTTACGTAGTTTTCCTTTGATTGGACACACCTGGTAAACTAATTATCACAGGTGTCTGAGATTGATTATAATGATCCAAAGAGCCCTAAGACACAATACCATCCATGAGTTTAATTGAAAAACTAATAATTAAATGTTTATGACACTTAAATCCAATGTGCATAATAATTTGGAACACGGTGTATACCCTCTGTATATAGTGCCCCACATCCCCACATATATACCCGCTGTATATAGTGCCCCACATTTCCACATATAGACCCCTCTGTATATAGTGGCCCAAATCCCCACATATAGACCACCCTGTATATAGTGGCCCACATATGGACCCCCTGTATATAGTGTCCCACATCCCCACATATAAACCACCCTGTAGATAGTGCCCCACATCCCTACATATAGACCCCCCTGTATATAGTGGCCCACATCCCTACATATAGACTCCCCCTGTATATAATGCCCCACATCCCCACATATAGACCCCCCCTGTAGATAGTGCCATACATCCCCACATATAGATCCCCTGTATACAGTGGCCCACATCCCCACATATAGACGACCTCCCCTGTATATAGTGGCCCACATCCCTACATATAGACTCCCCCTGTATATAGTGCTTCTGAGCAGGTCTGCTAGAGCTGAACGACGCATCGTTCAAAGGCGCTGATTGGCAGGGCAGAATGACGTCATCGCACTGCTAGCATCGTTCAAAGGTGCTGTTTGGCGGGGTAAGTTATTTTGCCCCGCCAATCAGCGTCATTGCAAGGCGCTGAATAATCCGGCACATGCCCGGCCATTCAGCGCTAATGCATGTATTTGTACCTGCGTGCTATAGATGCAGGTACAATTACTGCAAGAGGGGGTGACTGTTGCTAGTACTGGGGCCACCTCCGGTGCTAGTGACGCACCCAAGCATGAGGGGACCCGTGTCGCCCGGCCCATACATGTTAGAGGCTCGGTGGCTCGGTGGACCCCACAGGTGTTTCATAGATTTTATTAGAATTGGGCAGTGAAAATAAAAAAAATCCTTTTTCTTCAATAATACATAGTTTTAGCTGAAAATGTTTCATATTCTCAACAAATAAATGAAAAAAAGCACCACAACACTTGTAAAGCAACTTCTCCTGTGTACGGCAATACCACATATGTGGCCATAAACTGCTGTTTGGGCACAGAGTAGGGCTCAGAAGGGAAGGAGCGCCATTTGGCTTTTGGAGTACAGATTTTGCTGGATTGGTTTCTGGGCGCTATGTCACATTTGCAAAGTCCCTGTGGGACCAAAACAGTGGAAACCCCCCAGAAGTGACCCCATTTTGGAAACTACACCCCTCAAGCTATTCACCTAGGGGTGTAGTGAACATATTAACCCCACAGGTGATTGGCAGAAATTGGTGTGCACTCGATGTTGCAGAGTGAAAATGGTTTTTCAATAGATATGCCAATATGTGGCGCCCAGCTTGTGCCACTGGAGACACACACCCCAAAAATTGTTAAAAGGGTTCTCCCGGGTATGCCGATGCCATATATGTGGAAGTAAACTGCTGTTTGGGCACACTGTAGGGTTCAGAAGGGAGGTAGC
The DNA here is from genome assembly GCF_050947455.1 of Rhinoderma darwinii. Lineage (NCBI taxonomy): Eukaryota > Metazoa > Chordata > Amphibia > Anura > Rhinodermatidae > Rhinoderma > Rhinoderma darwinii. Next base: position 30,796,520 of record NC_134690.1, on the reverse strand, counting down.
GCCATTTGGCTTTTGGAGTGTGGATTTTGCTTGTAGTAGTCTTGTTTTGAGTCTTACTGGTGTTTCCGTTTATAATGTGGGGGTACATGTAAGGCGGGTGGAGTATATAAGGAGCATAGTCAGGTGGTATAGTGGGGTAAAAAAAAAACAATAAAATAATCCATAGATGTGTGTTACGCTGTGACACAATCCTTTCTGCACAAGCCGGTGTCGGACTAATAAATGGTCCTTACTTATTCCCCTTTTGGTCCACACTCGGGATCTTTGCAGTTTGAGGAATTTTGCTGGGAAGTGTTGTCCTGGTATAATACGGGCACCCTTCCAGCAGATATGTTTGAGCCCTCCCCTTCCTGGTTCCCTAATTTTAGGGGCCTTAATAATTCGCCACTTGAAACAGAAGAAACGTTCCCCTCGGGCTGCACAACTGCATATTTTTATTTCCTGGCTTATTGGTGCCTTGGCTAATTTTATTTTTTCATAGATGTAGTGGTATGAGGGTTGTTTTTTTTTTGTGGGACGAGCTGTAGTTTTTATTGGTACCATTTTGGGGTACATGCGACTTTTTGATCACTTGTTATCCTTTTTTTTTTGGGAGACAAGGTGACCAAAAAACAGCAATTCTTGCATATTTTTTTAGTTCTTTTTATACAGCGTTCACCACGCGTTATAAATTACATGTTACCTTTATTCTGCGGGTCAGTCCGATTCCGGTAATACCTAATTTATAGCACTTTTTTATGTTTTACAACTTTTTGCACAATAAAATAACTTTTGTAAAGAGAATGGATTTTTTCTGTCGCCAAGTTGTGAGAGCCATAACGGTTTTAAATTTTTCGTCGACGGAGCTGTATGAATGCTTGTTTTTAGCGAGACGAGTTATAGTTTTTATAGGTACCATTTTTAGGTACATGCGATTTTTTGATCACTTTTTATTTCAATTTTTGGAAGACAAAGTGACCAAAAAATAGCAATTGTGTCAGTATTTTTTAGTTATTTTTTTTACGGCGTTCACTGTGCGGAATAAATAACATAATATTTTTATAGTTAAGGTCGTTACGGTCGCAGCGATACCAAATATGTATGGCTTTATTATTTTTTTCAATAATAAATGACTTGATAAGGGAAAAAGGGCGATTGTGTTTTGTGTTATTATTTGAAACTTTTATTGTATTTTTTACAACTTTTATTTTTTTTACTTTTTTTTACACTTTTTTTACACTTTTCTTTAGTCCCACTAGGGGACTTGAAGGTCCAACTGTTTGTTTGATGTTCTAATACATTGCACTACCTATGTAGTGCAATGTATTAGAACTGTCAGTTGTTCACTGACAGCAAGCCGATCAGGCTCCGCCTCCGGACGGGGCCTAATCAGCTAACGTAATGGCAGATAGGAAGCCATTGTTAGGCATCCTGTTGCCATAGTAACAGTCGCCAGCCTTGCCATCGTATGGCAGGGCTGCCGATTGCATACAAACCACTTTGATGCAGCGATTGCATTGAATCGCTGCATTGAAGGGGTTAATGGCAGGAATAGCTCCGGTTCCTGCCGATAGATCGGGGTGTCCGCTGTAGCATACAGCGAACACCCACTGCTGATGACGCCGGCTCAGCTTCTGAGCCGGAATCTGAGCCGGCGCAATCTTGCCGATGGTACCGGAAGGCTCCTGGGCCCCGCCGACGACGGGGCATAGGAGGATTCCGTTACTGGCAGACCGGGAGGTAAGTATTAGCCCTCCGATCGCCTTTGCATCCACCGGCAACCCAGCGATCACGTTGCTGGGGTGCCGGTGGCTATAAACTCCTCACATGCTGCGATCTCTATTGAACGCAGCATGTGAGGGGTTAATCGGTCGGATCGGATGCTAGCTCCGGTCCTGGCCGATACCTCAGGGTGCCAGCTGTAACATACAGCTGTCACCCGGCGGTGATGTCGCTGGCTCAGCTCCTGAGCCAGCTCCATCTCTTTCACGTACAGTTACGTGGAATAGCGGGAAAACACAAGCTCCCATGACGTAACTGTACGTGAAATGGCGGGAAGGGGTTAAGTAATCCACTAGATACATGACTACTAGAATAAGGTGTCATATTCTCTGCATTAATGTAATGTTCGCTGCATGCAGTTGCATAAATTATTCAAAAGAGGGAGCCTGTGCTTAACAGTTTGTAAATCATGACCTTACTTTTAAGAGGCTATTTCACTAGAAAATCAGATTACCTTTCTTCAAGACTCCTTGCGCTCTTCTTCCAGTATTGAATATGTCACGCTCCTTTTTATAACTGAACAATTGAATGAGGCAGCAAAAAATATAGGAAAACAGCAACACACAAATAAACACCTTCGCCCTCAAAATAATGCAAAGAATAGGATTACCCTACAGCGGAGAAGTCAACAAGTCAGCTTTTTAAATCGTACATAATAAGATGAGGCATAAAAATAAATGAACAGGCAACTGCCCTTGTGTGGAACGACCTTGTCCGAGGCTGTAGCTCCTGGGCCCCAATGTAAAACCGGTAACAGGGCACCCACCTACTACGTGACAGTTATAATACTGATGTCTTCTTTTGTGGCCCCTTCAGGCTCCAGGGTCCGGGTATGACTGCTACCTCTGCTACCCTTATAAATACGTCCCTTGTGCAATACAAATGAAGCGGCCAACATAAGGCTAAATGACCCCATATACCCCAGATGGTCTCCTATACAGGGCATTAACCCCCTATATTACCCTCATTCCTTCAAAACCCCTTTGAAGCTTACGCACTTACATTAACGTAGATGAAAAAGTGTGAGCACATGAAATTTCCAACAAATCCACAATAAAATTTGCATCCAATTCTGCATGTAACAGATTTTGCTACGGATTTGAAAAATGTGAAAATATGAAAATGTGAAAAATTTCGACCATGTGTGAACAGATTATAGATCTGTATAGCACAGACCCATAATACTGCACCCATAGTCTGCTATGGACCTATACTGTACCTCTATGTGCCTTTAAATTTTACATGAAGGCAGAAGTTTAAAAAAAATATATTTAAAAAAAAGTGCCATGCAGCATCGTATGCTGTATGAAGGAGGTGTTCTCCCCTAGAGTCATTGGAATATTGTGGTACATGCAGTGGCATAATTTCACTTTTGCCAGCTGCATGAGATCTAACCAGAGATGCACTATACGTGTAATACCCTCCTGCTACCACCAGGATTAATCACAACTATTTCAATAATTTCTTGCCATCAAATACCCTTTTCTTGCTTTGCTGCCATAGCAAACATGAACCTCTATGAAGACCTGCAAAGTACTACTGCTGTAACCTCTGGGGGACTTTTTCTAATGGCTCGATCCTCGTTCTTCCTTCTTCTTGCCTTCGCCCCTTTCACTCCTTTCTTCAATCTCCCTTGTTAGTGTAACTAAACGTTTGACAAACTTCTGACATGTCATAGTGACATGTCAGAAGTTTTGATTTGTGGGGGTCCGAGCACTGAGACTCCCACCAATCGCTCAAACGAAGCAGCAGAAGTCCTCGTGTGAACGCTCAGCCACTTTGTGTTTGTTCGTCTTTTTCAGGAAATCAATGTAGCAGTGTTCGGGCTCAATAGAAAGTCTATGATCCCGTACTCCGATACATCGCTTTCCAGCAAAATCCAAACCGAAACGAAGCAGCTGAGCGCTCACAGGAGCACTTCTGCCTCTTCGTTTGATCGATTGGTCGGGGTCTCAGTGCTCGGACCCCCACAAATCAAAACTGCTGACATGTCACTATGATTCTTTCTCTACCTTGTTCCTACTATCTCCCATGTCCTCCTTAAAAATCTCTTCATTATTCAATTAACCCCTCTATTTCCTCCAAGATTTAACGCCAAACCATTCCTTTACGGGACTGTCCCACGAATTAGACCCCAGATGGGTTGATCTGGGCGGGGTTTAAAATATCCCAAAATTTTATAGACTATTTTTGGGGGATATCCAACCATATTCAGGCCACCAACTCCTCGTGGCTCACAATAACGCTTATACAATCTTTTTATGTAGTGACATGTGTCTCCCCTCCCCCACTACATAACTACTGTAGATAAATTTGCTGTTCAGGAAATCCCTTTGCTTTCTGTAATACAAATAATGATATTGTTCTTCATTTATCAAAACTGTTTAACAGGTCTTGTTGACCATAGCAACAAATCAAGGCTCAGCTTTAATTTCTTAGGCTGTTCTGAAAAATTAGGAGTCGTAATGTGATTGATTGCTATGATCATCAAGACAAGTTTTTCACATTATTTTGAAAATGCACATTTAAAAAAGCTTTTCTTTATGACATTGTTCTCTAGTTTTTGATCCTCGAAATGGAATCCCTGAGGCTCATCCAGGTGATAAACCTTTCCGAACAGTAGAATACAGTTCCGGTTTTCACAAACTTGGCTCTACAATGCCGGTGGTAAATTTTAGGTGCGTGCTCATCATTTACACAATGTAGCCAACAATTTTGTAGTCTGAAAATGTAATTCTAATGCTCATTTCCGACTGCCTTAATACAGATGCCGAGTATTTTACTGAACCCTTCGTAGATCACTATTTTACCACAGTCCTATGTTCTAATCTTATTTGTATGGTCTGATCTAACTTTAATTCAATAGAACTGGGACAGGAGCTTCAGCTAATGCGGCTGTAATAGAACCCTTTAATGCAGCAACCTATTCCCCTCACCCGAACCAAGTGTGTATGTGTATCAGAGAAGTTGGTCGGAACAGCTAACAACAGAACAGCTGTTGGAAGTGTAAGGGCAGTTTTAGGCTAGGTTTACGCATAATGATCCTATAAAGGTCTAATGGTAAATAATTGTACTATCAGGAGGGGACACACCATACGTGCATGCTATTGTGAGTAATATCCTGGAGGGCCATGAAGCATGTGCTTTATGAATAGCACCCCTCCCTCATGCAGGAGGAGGGTGCAGGAGCAGGAAGACACAGGCACAATGCCCATAGAAGTCTATAGGAAGGAGGATGAGGAGAAGGGAGTAGAGAGAGACACAGATGCTGCTGCCCATAGAAGTCTATGTAAAGAGGGAGCAGGAAGAGGGAGCAGAATGAGAAACACAAATGCTGCCATAGAAGTCTATGGAGAAGGGGGGACGAGCAGGAGGAGGGAGCAGGACATCACAGACATGCTGCTAATAGAAGTCTATGGAGAGGGAGAAGCAGGAGAAAAGAGCAGAAAGAGAGATGAGACAAAGAAACCCTGCTCATAGCAGTCTAAGGAGTGGGGAGGTGGAGCTTGGGGAAGGTAACAGGAGCATAGACAGAGGAGACACAGACGCTGCTGGTAAATGTTACATGTCACCCCACTGCTGGATTCTCAGCTACACTGCTCATTACTGCTGTATAATTACCCCTATGAGGCTGCTGCTTCTAGTAAAAGTTACATCTCACCCCAGTGCTGAATTTCCAGCTACATTGCTCATTACTGCTGTATAATCTCCTCCATGCTGCGGCATCTTCTATATATGTGATAGATAGACATAGGAGAGCAGGAATCTCCTTGTCTCTATGTGTGCAGTGTATAGAAGACATGATAGCAGTTAGGCTCCACCCACTAGCTCAGGGAAAACTTAGAATTAGAGATACAGTCTGCCAAGGGGAAAACTGCCACAAGCCATACAAATGTAGAAAATAAAAAAAAGAGGGAGAAAAGGATACAGCGCTCCTCTAAGGTATTATCGTTTTACCCCACTTAGTTATAGTACATCCTGAGATATTTGAAACTCACCTGGTCAGGTTGTGCAAGTGTCGGCACCAGTGGCGTAACTACCGCTATAGCAGCCGTAGCGGCTGCTACGGGGCCCGTGGCATGAGGGGGCCCGTGTCGCCTGCCGGCACGGGCCCCCACCATGGCCGGAGGCTCCGCTAGCAGCCACTACGGCTGCTACAAAGCGACTCCACTGAACACTACGGCAGAGCAGGGAGGTATCTTCCCGCTCTGCCATTAAACAAAAGACATCCACAGGATAGGGGATACATGTGTGATCCCTGGCAGCGATAGGGAGAACGGGGGACTGAAAGTCCCCTGAAGTTCTCCATCTCAAACCTCGGACTTCCAGGGTCTGTGTCGGCAGCTCCGTAGAAATGAATGGAGAACCGGTCGCGCTTGTGGGCATGCGTGACCAGTGCTCCTTTAATTTTTATTGAGCTGCGCAGACGCCGGAAGTCAGAGGTTAGTCATGGAGAACTTCAGGGGACTTTCGGTCCCCCGTCCCCCCTATCGCTGCCAGCGATCACACATGTATCCCCTATCCTGTGGATAGGGGATACATGTCTTTTGTAGGACACACTGTAGGTTGCATTTTTTTGGGAGGGGGGACGCTGTATGGTGTTCCCTACAGGGGGGGGGCTTTACGGCGTTCCCTACAGGGGGGGCTTTACAGCGTAACCTACGGGGGGCTGTATGGCGTTCCCTACAGGGGGGGCTGTATGGCGTTCTCTACAGGGGGGCTGTATGGCGTTCTCTACAGGGGGGGCTGTATGGCGTTAGCGCCATACAGCCCCCTCTGTAGATAACACCATACAGCCCCCCTGTAGATAACGCCATACAGCCCCCTCTGTAGATAACACCATACAGCCCCCCTGTAGAGAACGCCATACAGTCCTCCTGTAGAGAACGCCATACAGCCCCCCCTCTGTAGATAACGCCATACAGCCCCCTCTGTAGATAACGCCATACAGCCCCTTCTGTAGATAACGCCATACAGCCCCCTCTGTAGATAACGCCATACAGCCCCCCCTGTAGGGAACGCCATACAGCCCCCCCTGTAGGGAACGCCATACAGCCCCCTCTGTAGGGAACGCCATACAGCCCCCCCCTGTAGGGAACGCCATACAGCCCCCCTGTAGGGAACGCTATACAGCCCCCTCTGTAGATAACGCTATACAGCCCCCTCTGTAGATAACGTTATACAGCCCCCTCTGTAGATAACACCATACAGCCCCCCTGTAGAGAACGCCATACAGGCCCCTCTGTAGATAACGCCAGTTTGACAGGTCGTCTGCACAGTACGTCGGCAAACCCATTCAAATGAATGGGCAGATGTTTGCCGACGTATTGTAGCCCTATTTTCAGATTTAAAATGAGGCATAATACGCCTCGTTTACGTCTGAAAATAGGTCGTGTGAACCCAACCTTAGGCCTCACTCACACGAGCATGCGCAAAAACCACTTAACAGCTCAGTGGGGCAGCAGCATATGATGCGCGGCTACATGCTTTTCGCGCAGCTGCCATCATTATGACACTCCATTTGGATGTTTGTAAACAGAAAAGCATGTGGTGCTTTTCTGTTTTCATTCATCCTTTTGACAGCTGTTGCGCGAATCACGCTTGTCCCACGGAAGTGCTTCCGTGCGACATGCATGGTTTTCACACACCTATTGACTTCAATGGGTGCGTGATTCGCGCAATACGCCCAAAGAACGGACATGTCATGACTTTTTTTCAGCGGACTCACGCTGAGTAAAAATCACGGACATTTCTGCACGGCCCCATAGACTAATATAGGTCCGTGCAACTCGCGTGCAAATCACGCGCGTTGCACGGACGTTTTTCCCGTTCGTCTGAATAAAGCCTTACAGTGCAGGAGTTTTATAACCCTAAGTATTTGGCAAGAATCCAAATAAACAGGTATTTGCATACAAGTATCTTCCGCATTATGTTGCACTTTTCTGTTTAAGTTAAAAAGATTGTCATCAAGTAGTAACTGAAGCAATAGTAAAAACAATTTTTATTATTATCATCATCATCAGCATTAGTAATAATATGTTATTATTATTATTATTATTATTATTATTATTATTACTATCATTATTACTACTATTGTTTTACTACTATTATTATTAGTGGTTATTAATATTGTAACAATAATAACAATCGATTGTAGTCTCGTAGTAGAGGTGGCAATAAAATTATTATTATTATTATGGTTATTAATTAATTAATTAATTAATATGATGATTATTATATTTTTTTTAATATAAAGTTTGGTACAATGTATATAGTAATAAAAAAAACAGTACAAACAAATCAAACCGTTCTGCGCATGTGTCAATTACAGCAAATAGAACAAATAATCACAGTGAGAATTAAAAGCGAGAGCAGGAAAGAAGAATATGTCTAGCATGATGAGAAAAGTCTTATAGGGGTTGTCCACTACTGAACAACTGATGACCTATCCACCGCATAGGTCACCAGTATATCATAGGTGCGGGTCTGACACCGCACCGTTAAGCCACTCCAGCTGCCTCCGAGCATCGGATGTTATGGACCATTATGCAAAGTACGGAGCCGGAAGTAGTTGGCTTCGTACATAGCATAGAGGCCGTGCTGCTGAACCTGCTTCTGTCATGTACAGCCGCTGCTCGGAGGCAGCTGGAGCGGCTTAACGGTGTGTGGTCCAAGTGTCGGAGCCCCACAGATCATCCACCGCATAGGTCATCAGTTGTCCTGTAGTCGACAACCCCTTTAAGCAGGACGGACCATGTTTGACCCACATGTACCAGGGTTTGCCCTTAACCAAATCACTTCGACCAGAAGAGAGTCCAGCTCTCGGGTATTCGGGAGAAAAGAAAGTTAATGGAGATTTGCACCATGCACTCCAGATTTTCGAAAAAAAATTGGGGCACCCTCTATTTTTATTTAACACCTTTTCAAGTGGAATTGCCCTATAAACCAATTTCATTATTATTATTATTTTTAATGTAGTAGTAAAACAAAGATAATTATTATCATTCTCAGTAGTAAAATTATGATGATTATCACTAGTAGAAGTGGCAGCATCAGCATAATAAAAATAATAATTTCACTACTGATGCTGATAATTATACTTTTGCTACTAATGATAATGCTAAGAATACTAATCATCGCCGTCATAATTTTACTATTACAATTAAAATGAATCATAATAGCCATAATAATTTTAGTGCCACCAATGATACTACTATTAACCCCTTAATGACCGCCGATACGCCTTTTCAAGGCGGCCTCTAATGGCCTTTATTCTGATGCAATAGCCTTTTCACGGCGCTGCATCAGAATAAATAAACAGAGCAGGGAGCCGTTAAATATCCCTGCTCTCAGCTACCAGAGGTAGCGGAGGGCTGGGGGCATCCCTGCACGAACGGGTAAGATCGATATTAGTATCGATCTTACCCGTTTAACCCCTCAGATGCGGCGCTCAATAGCCTCTCATCCCACTGACACCCGGTGATAAGATCGCCGAGTGTCTGTGTCTACCATGGCAGCCGGGGGCCTAATTAAGGCCCCCAGGTCTGCCTGTAGTGAATGCCTGCTAGATCATGCCAGAGGCTTGGCCTAGCAGATTAATACTATGATTGATTGATTGATTGATTGATTGATTGATTGATTGTTATTATTATTATTATTATTATTATTATTATTATACTAATAATAATAATAGTTTTTGCCACTAATTCTTCAACTACAACAACTGATGGTTGTTACTGTAATTATTCGTAGTAGTAGTAGTAGTGGTAAAACTATTATTATTAGAATAATATAATAATAATAATAATAATAATAATAATAATAATAATAATTAATACTACTACCAATAACAATCAATTGTAGTATTAGAAGTGGTGGCAGTAAAGTATTAATATGGTTATTATTATTTTTAACCCCTTCCCTCCGGTTTTGCTTTTTCATTTTCGCTTTTCATCTACATCTTCGTTGCAACTTTTTTTATTTTTCCATCGATATAGCCGTATGGGGACATCATCATCATCATCATCATCATCATCATCTTTATTATGTTGTTTTAGTTCATACCATCGCATATTGAGGGTTCCAAAATAATCTACTTAATCACACGGGGGAATTTGTTCAGGGTCAATCCAGAAAAAATAAATTGCTGAAATATAAATGCTTCTTGTAGCATGTTAAGGCCCTCCTCACATCGCAGTTATGAACCACGTTTATTGTGTACATCGGGAAAGCTCCTGATCTAAATAATAAACGTGTCCATAGGGCTCCATTAGCCCAACATAAGTAAAAATAGTGCTGTGTTGGCCCCTGTCAGGCTGGTATTTATTTCAGTTACTTATATAGCACCAACATATTACACAGTGCTGTACAGAGGTCCTCTTTTACTGTCCCCACCGGGGTTCACAATCTAAATTCCCTATTGGTATGTTTTCAGGGTGTGGGAGGAAACCCACACAAACACAGGGAGAACATACAAACTCCATGCAGATGTTGTCCTTGGTTAGATTTGAACCCAGGAACCAGTGCTGCCAGGCACCAGTGCTAACCACTGAGCCAGTATGTTTTATTTAACATGGTAAGCTATGGTGACAGGTGCCACAGTTTGACATCCGTCACTAGTATACATTAAACGTATACATTGGGAAGCTCCCCAGTGACTTAACTGTACATATATAGACAGTTATGCTGCTGGAGGATCCTGCACAGCCGCTTTGTTCATTGACTTCGGACACTGTGGAAGCACCTGACATCACTGTCCGTATATGGACAAGAACATCGGGAGCATGTCAAGGGCCAGAGTCTACGAGCAAAGCTTCAAGAATAGCTCTGCCCGAAAACTCCGACCCTGGGGAAGCTCCTAACCTCACTATCAATTTATAAGTTTTGGCCTCCCGTTGGACGTATACCGTACGTTGGGAGTGCTCACGACGTATACCTCCGACGGATGGCCAAAACGCGTTGTGAAGAGGGTCTAAGAAAGCCTTCCCTGAAGAGAAATAACAGAGCCAGGAAAACAAACTTCAGAACATAAAATAAATAATAATAACAATAAATCCCTATCCTATAGTTTATATTACAATATGTATTTTGTTGCAGGGAATCCTACAAGGTTAAAGCTGATACATTCATTCCCCTTCAAAAATTACCCAAGAAATCAGGGTAAGTATAAAGACACTTTGTAGCTACACATTGTCACCAGTTAAGGTCCTTTTACATGAAAAAAAAAAAAATTGTCCATTTGTAAGTATGGCCTTTTTCTGTGTTTTTGTATATATGTCCCCTTGTTTTTATCTGCTTTGAAGGTCCTTTTACATGTCCCAATATGGGCCGTGAAAATGAACGCTGATCGACAAGACAGCTCGGCACTCATTTGCTCCTTTCACAAGGAGCTATGATAGGTAATATATGGGAACGCACTATCGGAACTACGGTCATTCGTTCCCATGCGTTTGCATCATGTGAGCAGCACATCTCTCTATATACACAGGGAGATGTGCTGCCAACAAGTGACCATATTTACGGCCGCATAAAAGATCAGATCAGCTAATGAACGACCGTTTCCCCGTTCATCAGGTGATCATTGCCCTGTTTATACAGGGCAATAATCGGGAGCGAACGTTCATATGAACGCTTGTTTACCCGATCATTAGCCCATGTAAATGGGCCTTTAGTTAGGAATTTTAAAATGGCTGAACTTATACTGTACCACCATGAGTTTTACAAAATGAACAACTCGGTCTTGATAGATAGACAGATAGATAGATAGATAGATAGATAGATAGATAGATAGATAGATAGATAGATAGATAGATAGATAGATAGATAGATAGATAGATAGATAGATAGATAGATAGATAGATATGAGATAGATAGATAGATAGATAGATAGATAGATAGATAGATAGATAGATAGATAGATAGATAGATAGATAGATAGATAGATAGATAGATAGATAGATAGATAGTCATACAATAAGAGGCAATAGTGAAAAAAATTGCCTTTTTATTAGCCCTTGTGCGACATTTCGGCTCTTTACATGGAGCCTTTTTTTTTTTTTTAAAAACGCCCAGTTGGGCTTTTACAAAAAATTTGCATAAATATAAAAACCTAATCTGCTTACATTTTGGTCCAGAGGGGAAAAAAATTTCTTCCCCCAAATATGGCAATAAATCTCTGGATCAAGACCCATCTCCAGTAATCTACTGCCCATAATCAACATATTATTCATTCCATAGTATTAATACTCTTACACTAAATAATTCCCGTCTTTGCTTATGGCAAAACCTTCTTTCTGAACATAGTGGATACCCCTTTGTTATACATTATTGCAAAGCTAGGTATAGTCAGGACAATTTTCACACTCATGACATTCGCAATTAATACCTGATTTATGGAAAAAAATAACAATATACCGGCATACTTTATATATTTTCTATTTTCCGAAAGTAGACACCTAATACCATCCACCACTATACACTCATGGGCACCTCCATGCAATTTTGCATCCTAGCATAACATTTTTTTTTTTTTTAAAAAGCATAAAAATCGTGCTTGTGGCTAAAAGACTGATCTAATAAGAACCTGAGATGCACAACACCTCCTATAAATAAAAAGTCAAGACGTGCAGAGTTCATGCATGTCACTTATGCCTATGTCTACATGTACATATCTATACAAAAACATCAAAAATATCTGCAAACCAAATTCTAGTAAATTTTTGACAAATTATCTAATAAAACACAGGAGGTGATTAGATATGCAACTGCTGTTCTTCTAAACCCTGTAGTCGAAAAAAAAAAAAATAATAAATAAATGCAACAATCACAGAGCATATATCCCTGAAGCCCATTAATGTAAAAATTTGTAACTGGACTCCCCTTCAGAGATCTAAGCCACCAGGTCCTATTAAAGTGACACCAGCTTTATTATTGCATATTCTCTTCTACCTGTTGTCCACAGTGTCCCATACAAGGTCAAGATCCACATGCAAAACCTAGAAGAAGACAAGAGAGATGTGGAAGAGCTCAATACGTGGAAACCAGCCCAGCGCTTCTTTCTCTTTCAATTACCTGGAAATGGACAAAGAGTAAAAATGTAATTAAAAAAAATACAAAAAATTTACAGCAATGAGCAAGATCTTCTAGTCTTCCATTATTTCTACTTCCCATCAAGCAAATTACATCAAAGCTCAAACTTTCCATTTTTAATTTTGTGATCTTTCCTGAGCTTAGTTGTGACATGACTGTGTGCATCTGTCAGCTTTGTAGGGCGAAAGAATCACTTAAGTGGGTGGGGTCTGACTCACTTTTGGTGTCATGGGAAATAAAGGATGATGGTGATAACTAGAGATGAGCGAACCGGGACAACCGAGCCCGGTTTCGGTCCGAACATCCGGAAAAGTTCGGTTCGCAGCGAATCCGAACTTCACCGGGTTCGGCCGAACCCGTTTTGACCGAAACCGGTTAAAAATATTATACAAATAGGCAGCCACTTATCTCTATCAATCACTGATAGAGAAAAGAGGCTGCTGATTAAAAATAAAATAAAAAGCATTTCATACGTACCCGGTCGTTGTCTTGGTGACGAGTCCCTCTTCTTCCTCCAGTCCGACCTTCTTTTCTGATGCGGCAGCCTGTGATTTGCTGCAGAGGCCTCTGCAGCCTGTGATTGGATGCAGCGGTCACATGGGCTGTATCGTCATCCAGGAAGGTTGGGCCGGATGTCGAGAGGGACGCGTCACCAAGGCAACGGCCAGGAGACCGGACTGGAGGAAGCAGAAAGTTCTCGGTAAGTATGAACGTCTTTTTTTTTTACAGGTTACTCTATATTGTGATCGGTAGTCACTGTCCAGGGTGCTGAAACAGTTACTGCCGATCACTTAACTCTTTCAGCACCCTGGACAGTGACTATTTACTGACGTCGCCTAGCAACGCTGCCGCAATGATGGGTGCACACATGTAGCCACCCGTCATTACGGGTAATATATTTTATAATGGGAGCACGGCTCGGAAAAACGACCGGCTGCCCGTGGCCGGCCGTGCCCAGCCGTGCTCATCTCCTTAAATACTCTGTACTGCCTTAAACTCTGTGGACAGGTCAGGATCCTGTTTCTTTTAAATGCTGCTGGGGAACCCGCTCGATCCACTATATAAGGCTGCGCTACAGTGCAGCATTTAAAAGAAACAGGATCCTGACCTGTCCATAGAGTTTAAGGCAGCACAGAGTATTTCAGGAGATGAGCGTGCAGATTCAGTGCTGCTGTGAACTCTGCTCTTACCATTACGTAGCTCAGTTGTACCTCTCCTCCACTCCTGTCCTCAATAACACCTTCACATGATTGGCAAGTCACCACGTAATGGTAAGAGCAGAGTTCACAGCAGCACAGAGTATTTCAGGAGATGAGCGTGCGGATCTTGTGCGGGGTGGTGACTTGCCAATCATGTGAAGGTGTTATTGAGGACAGGAGTGGAGGAGAGGTAACAGACTGAGCTACGTAATGGTAAGAGCAGAGTTCACAGCAGCACAAAATCTGCACACTCCTCTCCTGAAATACTCTGTGCTGCTGTGAACTCTGCTCTTACCATTACGTAGCTCAGTCTGTTACCTCTCCTCCACTCCTGTCCTCAATAACACCTTCACATGATTGGCAAGTCACCACCCCGCACAAGATCCGCACACTCATCTCCTGAAATACTCTGTGCTGCTGTGAACTGTGTGTGTGTGTGTTTTTTTATATGTGTGTTTGTGTATATGTGTGTATATGGGTGTGTGTTTGTGTGTTTATGTGTGTGTGTTTGTGTATATATGGGTGTGTTTGTGTATATGTGTTTGTGTATATGTTTGTGTGTGTGTGTTTGTGTGTATATGTGTGTGTTTGTGTATATATGGGTCTGTTTGTGTACATGTGTTTGTGTATATGTGTGTGTTTGTGTATATGTGTGTGTTTGGGTATATGTGTGTGTTTGGGTATGTGTGTTTTTGTTTGTATATGTGTTTGTGTATATGTGTTAGTTCGTGTATATGTGTGTGTATATGTGTGTGTGTGTTTGTCTCTTTGTGTGTGTGTGTGTGTTTGTGTATATCTTGTTGTGTTTGTGTATAACTGTGTATATGTGTTTGTGTATATGTGTGTGTGTTTGTGTATATGTTTGTGTTCGTGTATATGTGTGTGTTTGGATATGTGTGTTTTTGTTTGTATATGTGTGAGTTTGTGTATATGTGTGTGTGTTTGTCTGTTTATGTGTGTGTGTGTGTATATCTTGTTGTGTTTGTGTATATATGTGTGTGTTTGTGTATGGTTGTTTGTTTGTTTGTGTGTGCGTGTATATATGTGTGTAGGTGAGTAGAAGTATTGGTATTGTTCACATTGATAACAGTTTTTTTATGTTGTTGCAGATTTTGATGTACCGATTGGACTACATCTTCGATTCGTTGGACTACTGCGTAGATCTACTTTTTTGAAAATTTTAATAAAATGGTTAATGAGGGTTTTGTTGGGGATTTCTTATTTCAATAAAAAAGAATTGTCTTTGTGTTTTTTTTAAAACTTTATTAGTGCCTAGATAATGGCAGTTGGCTGATTGACAGCGTCCATTATTAAGGCGGTACTTAGTGTTAGCCGGTGCAGAGGCTAGCACTAACCACCCATTATTACCCTGGTACCCACCACCACCAGGGGTGCCGGGAAGAGCTTGGTACGATGCAGTACCCGACCATCTGCTGTGATGGTCGGGTACTGGGGCGGCCGTAGGCTGGTATTATGAGGCTGGGAAGGGCCAAAAACAGTGGACCTTCCCACCCTTGTAATGCTAGGCTGCTGCTGCTGTGTTGTATCGGGCTGGTTATAAAAATGGGGGGGGGACCCCCACGTCGTTTTTTTTTTTCATTTAACAAATTTAACAATAGACGGGTCCCCCACATTTTTAATAACCAGCCATATACAAGGCCGCAGCAGTCTGACATTACATGGGTGGGAAGGGCCACTGGTTTTGTCCATTCCCAGGCTAATAATGCCAGCCTGCGGCCGCCCCAGAGCCCGACCATCACAACAGATGGTCAGGTACTGGATCGTACCTGGCTCTTCCCGGCACCCCTGGTGGTGGTGGGTACCGGGGTAATAATGGTGGTTAGTGTTAGCATCTGCACCGGCTAACACTAAGCCCTGCCTTAGAAATGGATGTTGTCACTCAGACAGCGGCCATTACTAAAGTGGTAGTAATAAAATTTGAAAAGAAAAGACAAAGATATAGATAAAATATTTTATTGAAATAAAGCACCCCCAACACAACCCTCATTAACCATTTTATTGTAGAAAAAAAACCGTCATCTAAGTAGTCCTCGAAACCGACGTAGTCCAAACAACAAACCTGTAAAAAAAAAAAAAAATGAAATAAAATAAAACATGACGTAGGCTTAGATTCAGTTTAATGTGTGATACTGACTGGTATACTATGTATAGAAGCCTGCCGCGAAGTTGACTTAGATACAGGGCGCCAGCAGACAGTATCATACATGGCCATACAGACATAGATACAAACAAACATACATGCAAACATACATACATATATACAAACATACATACATATATACAAGCATGCACATATATACATGCAAATATACATACATGCAAACATACACACATATATACATACATACATGCAAACTATCATACATACATACATGCATGCATACACACATACACATGAAAACATACATACATACAAACAAACATGCAAAGATACATACATACATACATACATACATATATACAAGCATGCACAAATATGCATGCAAACATAAATATATGCAAACATAATTACATACATGCACATATATATAAACATACATGCAAAAATAAAAACATGCAAACATACATACATGCACATATATACATACATACATACATGCCAACATACATGCATGCAAACATACATACATGCAAACATGCAAACATACATACATACATACATACATACATGCAAATATATACATGCAAATATACATACAAACATGCACATATATACATACATGCCAACATACATGCAAACATGCATGCACATATATACATACATACATGCCAACATACATACATGCAAACATACATGCACATATACACATACATACATACATACATACATACATACATGACAACATACATACATGCCAACATACATACATGCAAACATACATACATGCAAACATACATGCACATATACACATACATACATGACAACATACATACATACATACATACAAACATACATACATAAATAAACTCACCTAAGACGTTCCCACGAAGATTTGAACGGTCCAGTCACTTTTCTTCTTACTGCTCATGTAGTGTAGTGTAGTGTAGTGTAGTGTCATCCCTGGAGGCCGGCCTTCTGACGTCATCCTGACGTGCGTGACCGCCACTACAGCCTGTGATTGGCTGCAGCGGCGACATGGATGAAACGTCATCGCTGGAGGCTGGACAGGAGGAATGTAAGTATGAACGTATTATTATTTTTTTATTATTACATTAAAATTGTATTTTCCGCGCGCCGAGCATGTACTGTCAAGGTTGCTGAAAGAGTTAGTGCAGCCCATTAACTCTATCAGCACCCTGGACAGTAGCATGCTCGGCGCACGGAAATTACAGGTTCGGTCCGAACTAGTTCGGTCCGAATCGAACTTTTTCGGGAAATTCGACGAACTAGCCGAACCGAACTTTTGATAAGTTCGCTCATCTCTAGTGATAACAGTCACTGACTGCTACAATGTATAAACCATACTGTAACTAGGGTTGCCACCTGACCGGCAGGTGCCTGGCCTGCCCTGTAATTGATACCAGTAGGTTTGTGCCTGTATTAAATTCCATCAGTCCAGCACTGGAGCCTGGAGAAGTTAGTCACCCATTAGACCCAGGTATGATTAACCCCTTGACCACACTAGACCACCAGATCCTTACTGTTTTAGACCACTTACCCCTTCACTGCCGAAGACTAACAGGGATGTTGGTAGTAACCTTTTTCCTGCTCTAGATCTAGAGCTACTCCTAATCTAGGGATATTAGATAATAAAAAGTATTTGTGTGAAGCCACGTCCCCAAGATCACACACTGTTTTTGGCCAGTATTTTTTGGTGGAAAAGGTGGCAACCCTAAGTGTAACCGAGAATACAGGCAGCACACAGATTTATAATGCACAGTCAAGGAACACTTAAAAATATTATGCGAGGCAATTTTTTCTGTGACAGATTTTCAGTCCCATCATATCCTTTGTATACTGGCAATATTCTTTAAGAGGACCACAGCCATTTTTCATTGCAATTTTGGGTGGTTGTCTCAAAAGAGGATTCATGTTTGCAAATGCAAGGTTGCTTATATTACAGGACATATCATATACACACCAAGCGAGGTGACCTATGGATTTCACTGTGATTGGTAGAGAGGGGGTATTTTTAAAAACAATTATAGATCTCGAAATTGTTCCTTAAAGAAACAGTCCAAAGTAAACTGACGCTCATGCACCGCCCTTTCAGACTCTGCCCTAGGTATGGCATAATGGAATTTAGGCTGGAATACCACATGCCATAGTTGGTTACACATAACGCTGGTATACAGGCCGGCTCAGCACTTATGAGATGTCTAAACAATGATTTTAGGTATCATTTCCTGACAGTGAAGGAGGAAGTGTGTGGGATTTGCTGAAAAATTCAGTCCAGATGGACGTTGGTCACATCAACCGCTCCATTCTAAAACTGCGGTCTTACAAATACTGTGTAAGATTTAGACAGCATAGACTTAGATCAGGCAGTCAGAAGATGCGCCAATTTTATCACAGTGGCGGATGCTGCATAACATTTTTTAAAGCATTTTCCTAGACATGCTAGACACTTTTCTCTTCCTTAGGCTGGATTCAAACGAGCATGTTCGGTCCGTAAAGGACGGAACATATTTCGGCCGCAAATCCCGGACCGAACACACTGCAGGGAGCTGGGCTCCTAGCATCATAGATATGTACGATGCTAGGAGTCCCTGCCTCACTGCGGGACAACTGTCCCGTACTGTAATCATGTTTTCAGTACGGGACAGTAGTTCCACGGAGAGGCAGGGACTCCTAGTGTCGTACATAACTATGATGCTAGGAGCCCGGCTCCCTGCAGTGTGTTCGGTCCGGGACTTGTGGCCGAAATACGTTCCGTCCTTTACGGACCGAACATGCTCGTGTGAATCCAGCCTTATACTAACTCTTAGTTGGCTTAGTATTGGTTTGCCGAACTTTTACGTCACGCCCCTTCCCTGCTAAGCCATCCCCTTTCTAGACACTTTTTAAAAGTCTCTAGTAAGGTGCAAACATCTCTTCTTAAATTAGTCTAAAATGAAATGTGGCAAAATTTGAAAATTTGCCACATTTTTTGCCACATGCTAGTTGCAGACAAAGTTGTAAATCTATCCCAGTGAAGTTGGGCAAAAAAAATCAGAAGTACTGTTCTCATGTGCTCACCACACCACAAGCCTGTAAAGTTGGCAGAGTTTTCCCTAACTAAGGCAATAGGGAGGGAACCCTGTAAAAGGGCATGGGAATACTAAATTCATTTTCAATATATGTGGAACATATGGAGGACCCATGCATTCTGACAAAGATCAATTTTCTTTGTGGGGCCATTAGCTGAATATCTAGGTCCCTCTCCAATTTGACCATGAAGGGCTTGTAATGTACTCACCGGTCCCTGCTTCTGCGCTGGCCATCTGTGATGGACAACGCAGCTCCGATCCTTGCAATTGCGCCGATATGGATGCCGGGTTGCCCAGCCAATAGGGTCTTTAAGTAGTCTGGCCAATCAGGGGGATTGGCCTGTGGCCCAATCAGTAAATTTGGCACTCTATTTGAAGCCTGGCTGTTGCTTTACTCTTTGCCAGTTATTATTTTGCCCTGGTTTGTGCTATACCTATTGATATTTGCAATCGTGTATATTGACCTGGCTTCCCTAACTACTTTATCAATTAATCCTCCTGCCTGAACCATGTATGACCCTGGACTGCCTGACCCTCCATTTCCCTGCAGTTCTGTAGCTCTTGTAGCATTCATTGCTTTGACCCAGTCCTGTCCCTCTTGCTGTTTGGATTTAGTTTGACTTTGATGTATTCTCTGCTGAATTCCCAGCATAGAGCTCTGGCTTGTTTAGTTTACTCTATTACCCTGTTCGCTTTACCAGTCATGGGCTACTCTGCAGACACAACCTGGGAATAGATTCCGCTAACCAGAGTGGCCAGTAAAAATACTGTCCATAATAGCGCATTTGCTGGACAGGTGTTCTCCACACGAAGCCGTTACAAGGGTTGAATGTTTGGATGTAAAGGAAAATAAACTACAAAGAGGGTTATGTCTATGGGCAAAACAAAAAGGCATCCTGTCCTATCTCGACAAGAAATTGCACCACAGAGAGGATAGAAATGATTGTGTTTGGAGGGCTTGACAGTGAGAGAGCAATGAAAGGTGAAGATATACCAGCAGGTCTCTCCAACCCTCATCTCCCCTGAAGTCCAAGACCCTGAAGTGTTTATTTCTCATCCACACCTGGAAGAAATTATCCACAGGGATGAAGTATTCCCTAAAATAGGAATGAAAGGATGAGGAGAGATCATTTTCTGGTGTCTGCAATGATGGAAACTTTTGGTGTCAACCAATGGGTCTAATTTAAGATCAGGAGTAGAAGGCTGGTAAGGACATGGCCTAATGTCTTTCCTATGTTAGGGATCTGCCAGGTACTTCATCTAGGTATACTCCTGGGATTAATCAATCCACACCTGAGGCCAGACCTGTTCGACTGACACCATCTCCCACCAACCAGGGTGGCAGGCTCAGGAGTGGGAGAGCCTATCGCGGCCTGGTCTGTCGGAGTTAGCTCCGCCCCCTGTCCTTTATTACCTGCCCTGTGCTCTCCCTCAGTGCTTGTAATTCTTTTGGATTCCTGGCCCCACTGCTGCTTGCTCCAGCCTGCTTCTGCCGTGCTTCTGCCTTGCTGCAGTTCTGCTTGACCTGCTTTGCTTTGCCCCTGGCTTGCTTCTGTCTCCTTGCCCGCTTGGGTGTACTCACTTCGTCCTGGTCCTGACTGTCCGTTCGCCGCTCCGTTTCCTCGTGGCGTTCCGTGGCTACTGCCCCTTCCCTTGCATGTTCCCTGTTTGTTTTCCTGTGCACTTAGACAGCGTAGGGACCGCCGCCCAGTTGTACCTCGTCACCTCCTTCCGGCCATTACATAATTACAAGCCCTTACCTAGTCTACCATTTCTCCTACGCTGACGCTATCATGGACCCCCTTGAGACCCTGGCCCAGCAGATGCAGGGCCTCTCCCTACAGGTCCAGGCCCTGGCCCAAAGGGTCAATCAGGGTGACGCTGCTTTAGTAGTACCCCTCACCTCACCTCTAGAACCCGACCTCAAGTTACCTGACTGGTTCTCAGGGGACCGTAAGACGTTTCTCTCCTTCCGGGAGAGTTGCAGACTGTATTTCCGCCTAAAGCCCCACTCCTCAGGTTCCGAGAACCAGCGGGTGGGTATCATCATATCCCGACTCCAGGAAGGGCCCCAAGAGTGGGCCTTCTCCTTGGCTCCTGACGCCCCTGAACTTTCCTCTGTTGATCGTTTTTTCTCTGCCCTCGGACTTATTTATGACGAGACTGACAGGACTGCTTTAGCCGAGAGTCAGCTGGTGACCTTACGTCAGGGTAGGAGACCGGTTGAGGAATACTGTTCTGATTTTAGGAAGTGGTGCGTAGCTTCTCAGTGGAACGATCCGGCCCTAAGGTGCCAGTTTAGGTTAGGATTATCTGACGCCCTGAAGGATCTGCTGGTTAGCTACCCCTCGTCTGACTCCCTTGACCAGGTTATGGCCCTAGCAGTACGACTTGACCGACGTCTCAGGGAACGTAAGCTAGAACGCTTCAGTGTGCTCCCCTCTGACTTTTCTGCGATCCCCCCCGAGGTCCCGTCTCCTCGCCCCTCCACGGAGGACTCGGAGGTACCTATGCAACTCGGGGCCTCCATGTCCCCTCGACAACGTAGGGAGTTTCGCAGAATGAATGGTCTCTGCTTCTACTGTGGGGACGACAAGCATCTACTGAACACCTGTCCCAGGCGCAAGAATAAGAAGCCGGAAAACTTCCGCGCCTAAGTGATCATCGGGGAGGTCACTTGGGCGCACAGGTATTTCCCGTTAATGTGAAACGCAATAAAATTTTGCTTCCCTTTCAGGTCTCGTTTGCTGGCCGGGCTGCCACGGGCAGTGCTTTCGTGGATTCAGGGTCATCTGCTAATATCATGTCTGCGGAATTTGCTATGTCTCTAAAGATGCCTTGTATTGATTTACCTTATCCTATCCCTGTAGTAGGTATCGACTCAACTCCCCTTGCTAATGGTTATTTTACTCAGCATACTCCTGTTTTTGAACTCCTTGTTGGCTCCATGCATTTGGAGCAATGCTCTGTACTGGTGATGCAGGGATTATCGTCTGATCTGGTTTTAGGCCTTCCCTGGTTGCAGTTGCATAATCCCACATTTGATTGGAATACTGGGGATCTCACCAAATGGGGTAATGAATGTCTTATGTCATGTCTTTCTGTTAACTCTATTTCTCCCCGGGAGGAGGTAAACACGCTTCCTGAGTTTGTTCAGGACTTCGCCGATGTGTTTTCTAAGGAGGCCTCCGAGGTGTTGCCCCCCCATAGAGATTACGATTGCGCTATCGATTTGGTGCCTGGTGCCAAGCTTCCTAAGGGTAGGATATTTAATCTTTCATGTCCTGAACGTGAAGCCATGAGGGTGTATATCCAAGAATGCCTGGCCAAGGGTTTCATTCGCCCCTCGACTTCTCCTGTAGGTGCTGGCTTCTTCTTCGTGGGGAAGAAGGATGGTGGTCTTAGGCCGTGCATTGATTATCGTAACCTGAATAAGGTCACCGTAAGGAACCAGTACCCACTTCCTTTGATTCCGGATCTTTTTAATCAGGTTCAGGGAGCCCAATGGTTTTCTAAGTTCGATCTACGGGGGGCATATAACCTTATCCGCATCAAAGAGGGGGATGAGTGGAAAACTGCGTTCAACACACCCGAGGGTCATTTCGAATACCTGGTCATGCCCTTTGGGTTGTGTAATGCCCCTGCTGTCTTCCAGAATTTTATTAATGAAATCCTGAGAGAGTACCTGGGTAATTTTCTTGTTGTGTACCTTGATGACATACTGGTGTTTTCCAAGGACTGGTCCTCCCACGTGGAGCATGTCAGGAAGGTGCTCCAGGTCCTTCGGGAGAATAATCTGTTTGCTAAGACTGAAAAATGTGTCTTTGGGGTACAGGAGATACCATTTTTAGGGCAAATCCTCACTCCTCATGAATTCCGCATGGACCCTGCCAAGGTTCAGGCTGTGGCGGAATGGGTCCAACCTGCCTCCCTTAAGGCGTTACAGTGTTTTTTAGGGTTCGCCAACTATTACAGGAGATTTATTGCCAACTTCTCGGTCGTCGCTAAGCCTCTTACGGACCTTACCCGCAAGGGTGCTGATGTCCTCCATTGGCCCCCTGAGGCCGTCCTGGCCTTTGAGACCCTCAAGAAGTGCTTTATCTCGGCCCCCGTGCTGATTCAGCCCAACCAAGAGGAGCCATTTATTGTGGAGGTTGACGCTTCCGAGGTGGGAGTGGGGGCCGTCTTGTCCCAGGGTACCAGCTCCCTCACCCATCTCCGCCCCTGTGCTTACTTCTCTAGGAAGTTTTCGCCCACGGAGAGTAACTATGATATTGGCAACCGCGAACTTCTAGCCATTAAATGGGCTTTTGAGGAGTGGCGGCACTTCCTGGAGGGGGCCAGACACCAGGTAACGGTCCTTACGGATCACAAGAATCTGGTTTTCCTAGAATCGGCCCGGAGGCTTAATCCTAGACAAGCTCGGTGGGCACTATTCTTTACCAGATTTAATTTCTTGGTTACCTATAGGGCTGGGTCCAAGAATATTAAGGCTGATGCTCTGTCACGTAGTTTCATGGCCAATCCTCCTTCTGAGAAGGATCCTGCTTGTATTTTACCCCCTGGTATAATCGTCTCTGCCACGGATTCTGATTTAGCTTCTGATATCGCGGCTGATCAGGGTGCTGCTCCCGGGAACGTCCCTGGGGACAAACTGTTTGTTCCCCTGCAATACCGGCTGAGGGTACTCAGGGAAAACCATGACTCTGCTCTATCTGGTCATCCTGGCATCTTGGGCACCAAACACCTCATTACCAGAAACTATTGGTGGCCTGGGTTGCCTAAAGACGTTAGGGCTTACGTCGCCGCTTGTGAGGTTTGCGCTAGGTCCAAAACCCCTAGGTGCCGACCTGCGGGCCTACTACGTTCCTTGCCCATTCCCCAGAGACCTTGGACCCATATCTCCATGGATTTTATCACCGATTTGCCTCCATCTCAGGGCAAGTCGGTGGTGTGGGTGGTAGTCGACCGCTTCAGCAAGATGTGCCACTTTGTGCCCCTTAAGAAGCTACCTAACGCCAAGACGTTAGCTTCTTTGTTTGTGAAACACATCCTGCGTCTCCATGGCGCCCCAGTCAATATCGTTTCTGACAGAGGGGTACAATTTGTTTCCTTATTTTGGAGAGCTTTTTGTAAAAAGTTGGAGATTGATCTGTCCTTCTCCTCCGCCTTCCATCCCGAAACTAATGGCCAAACGGAAAGGACCAACCAATCCCTGGAACAATATTTAAGATGTTTCATCTCTGACTGTCAATTCGATTGGGTCTCATTCCTTCCCCTTGCTGAATTTTCCTTGAATAACCGGGTCAGTAACTCGTCAGGGGTCTCCCCGTTTTTCTGTAATTTCGGGTTTAACCCAAGATTCTCCTCCGTCTCCCCTGGTTGTTCCAATAATCCTGAGGTAGAGGATGTTCATCGGGAACTGTGCACTGTCTGGGCCCAGGTTCAGAAGAACCTAGAGGCGTCCCAGAGCGCACAAAAGATTCAGGCGGATAGTAGACGTTCTGCTAACCCCCGGTTTGTCGTCGGGGATTTGGTCTGGTTGTCGTCCAGGAACTTGCGCCTTAAGGTCCCGTCCAGGAAGTTTGCTCCCCGATTTATTGGACCTTATAAGATCATTGAAGTCCTCAACCCTGTATCCTTCCGTCTGGAGCTCCCCCCATCATTTCGCATACATGACGTCTTCCATGCCTCCCTCCTTAAACGCTGCTCCCCGTCCTGGTCCCCCTCGAGGATACCTCCTGTTCCCGTTCTCACCC
Source organism: Rhinoderma darwinii (assembly GCF_050947455.1). Taxonomy (NCBI): domain Eukaryota; kingdom Metazoa; phylum Chordata; class Amphibia; order Anura; family Rhinodermatidae; genus Rhinoderma; species Rhinoderma darwinii. The sequence goes on along the minus strand of NC_134690.1, from coordinate 30,771,502 downwards.
CTGAGGGGGTGGAATTCGAGGTGGCCAAGATTATGGACAGTAGGATGGTCCAGGGCTCCCTCCAGTACCTGGTCCATTGGAGAGGATACGGGCCGGAGGAGAGGACTTGGGTACCTGCCCGTGATGTTCACGCTGGGGTATTGATCAGGAGGTTCCACCTTCTCTTCCCCACTAAACCGGGTCCCCTTAGTAAGGGTCCGGTGGCCCCTCATAAAAGGGGGAGTACTGTTAGGGATCTGCCAGGTACTTCATCTAGGTATACTCCTGGGATTAATCAATCCACACCTGAGGCCAGACCTGTTCGACTGACACCATCTCCCACCAACCAGGGTGGCAGGCTCAGGAGTGGGAGAGCCTATCGCGGCCTGGTCTGTCGGAGTTAGCTCCGCCCCATGTCCTTTATTACCTGCCCTGTTGTCTCCCTCAGTGCTTGTAATTCTTTTGGATTCCTGGCCCCACTGCTGCTTGCTCCAGCCTGCTTCTGCCGTGCTTCTGCCTTGCTGCAGTTCTGCTTGACCTGCTTTGCTTTGCCCCTGGCTTGCTTCTGTCTCCTTGCCCGCTTGGGTGTACTCACTTCGTCCTGGTCCTGACTGTCCGTTCGCCGCTCCGTTTCCTCGTGGCGTTCCGTGGCTACTGCCCCTTCCCTTGCATGTTCCCTGTTTGTTTTCCTGTGCACTTAGACAGCGTAGGGACCGCCGCCCAGTTGTACCTCGTCGCCTAGGGCGGGTCGTTGCAAGTAGGCAGGGACAGGGCGGTGGGTAGATTAGGGCTCACTTTCCCTTCACCTCCTTCCGGCCATTACATCCTACTCCAAGGACACGCAGAGTTCATGGACACCATGACGGCGCTAGTCAACGATAAGAGTAATAAGATCCAACATCCTGGACTCATACACCTCCAAAGAGTTCATGCCTAGAGACCAGTACAAAAGCTGAGAAGGTCGGTCTGACCAAATAATCAGGAAGATCATGGATTTCATTTAAAAAGTGTCTGCAAAGCTGGAGACTGATGTTTACGTCTTGCACAATTCTTCATGAGTGTTTCTTTCCTGGAGCTCCTTACAAAGTTGCAGCTCATAAATGAAAGTTCTATGCAGAGACAGGTTGAGCAATAATCTCTCAATTGAACTCTATCCTAGAACTTCGGGGAATTATTTTATAAACAGTCCAGGCTCTTCATATAACCGGCTTCTCATTTTTGAATTCACGCACAGAATTGCCTGAGGTTTTTCAAAGTTCTTATCAAAGCAATAATTACTCAAGAAATACATCTATTGGAAATTGATACTTTTCGAAAGATACAATAATACCCAGAAATCCCTTGATCTTAGATGGTGCAGCCAGAGTTAAATGAATCTGATGAAAATTGCAAGGTACATTAATCTCCGGCAAATGCGAATTGCTGCCTTGGGGGAAAACATCCTCGTCTCACCTGCTTTTGCTAAAGCAACATAAATTCAATATTTGTCTGGGTTATGGTTTTATTACATGTGAAACTGAAACTCTGCAAGCAAGAAGACGCATCAAATCTGCTTGCGATGGATTTGTGGCAAAGTGGATTGCTTTTTTTTATTTGCTTAAATAAATAGGTTTATTTTTGACTAAATATATTTAAGTGTATGGAACTTTTTAAACTTATATTACACATGGCAAATTCATGTGCCCTGACCCTTTTGGCGGCACACGGAGTCCGTATGTCTTCATATTGCAGCCTGTACACCACTTTATGGTGCCTTTGTTCACCTCCATAATGCCAGGGTCACACACACACAGTCTTGATGCAATTTTTGTGGCAGTATTTGGCTCAGTTTTTTTTGGAGCAAAAGCCAGAAGTGGATATAAATGTAAGGAAAGGTATAAAGGAAATACTGATGCATCTCCTTTCTTTTGTCCACTTCTGTGTTTGGCTAAAAAAAACTGAGCAAAAAACTGCATAAAATTTTTTTTTTTTCCTGTTTGCCACCATATAGATTTCGAAGCCCACTGAGGTACAGTATGGACCCATAGCAGGTATGAATGCTGTTTTATGGATCTGTACAACATGGATCTGTAATATGATCATGTTCATTAGGCCTGAAGGACATGAAGAAAACAATGGCATCTCCCAAGAGTTAAAAACTGTTATTTGAGGTATCAGATGTCACATCTCATTCACTTCTGAACTAAATAATACACATTTAATAAAATAGAAATAAAAAAATAAAAGTAACATACCGTGACAAAATAAAAATCATTAATACAACCCGTATCATCCTAAGAAACAATTCTCAACACAGATAATTGTTACAGTTTATTTTGACAAGACTAGACTAGACAAAACTAAAAATATAAAGTGAAATGAACATCAACAATATCTATATAGTCTAATTATAGTTTGGAGCAGTTTTTCTCAATGTTCCTAAGACAAGTGCCCCATACTCTAATAAGCTACATAAAAGTGCCCTTAAGGCTATGATCATACACTGTGCTGCACCTTATAAAAGCATTGCATATAGACAGTGCAGGTAGCCCCTAGAAATACTGCATGTACCACCAGGAGCACACGTACCAAAGGTTTAGAACCTAGGGTTTAAAGTAAAATCTGTAAATAAATATGTATTATCAAACAGTCAAGTCAAAACAATAAAAACAAAATAATAAAGGAGTTATCCAGAACTTTAAAAAATCGACAACAGGGCAGGGAATGGTATTAAATAATCAACTACCCCTTACTCACCCCCTAAAATGCCCACTGCTCCAGCGCTGAGGAACCGTTCTCCGTTGCTCTGGTCCTGGAAGCTCCTGCAGCGGTCACATGCAGCTCATTGGTCACGTGCTGCTCCAGCCAATCACTGCCCTAAGTGGTCACGTGCCCTTCATGGCAGCATCACTGCTGAGGCCAGCGATTGACTGCAGCGACATGGGACCGATGAATGATATGTGACCAATGCAGGAGCTGCCGGGACTGGAGCAGCAGTGAATGGGGCCTCAGTGCTGGATCGGAGAAGATGATTTATAGAAATATAAAATAAAATTGAGTGTACTCAAAAATAGAAAGGTGGCATTCACACATGCAGCCCTGCAGCCACTACAATCTCAGGACTGGTGGGGGTACCAGAGGTCAGACCCCCAGCGATAAGAAAGTGATGTTATTTTCTAGTGATATGCCATCACTTTCTTTTAGGGTAATAACCCTTTAAACTGTATTGCCCTATGGACGTATCACTATTTATATTTTTTACATTAAGGTGCTAGGGTTTACCACGTAGGACAGAAGGGTCTGGTGTTTTTTTTCCCTCCATTGCCCTTCAGATGACCCTTGGGACAAATCCCAACCTTTTGGTTTGCTAACAATCCAGTTCTCCTCAGGGGAGGGTCCTGTTCAGGTTCTCACTACCAAGTAACTAAGGGGATGGGACCAACAAGGGCTGGGTCCTCTCTTTACATAGGTTTCATAATAGCAGCATGATTTACCACTATAATATGTGTGCCCCTTTATTAGTAGGTCTACTAATTCAAAGAAGTCTATGCTGGGACAGAATATTTTAAGTCTATTGACACAATGGGCCTCATTTATCAAAAGTTGCATTCTTAGGCCTCGTTCACAACTGCGTTGTGGTCCCGTTCTGACGTTCCGTCTGAGCTTTCCGTCAGAATGGGACCCTGAACAGACATAAACGGAAACCAGAGGTTTCCGTTTCCATCACCATTGATTACAATGGTGATGGATCTGGTGCCCATGGTTTCCGTTTGTCTCTGTTGCGCACCGGACCCATCGTTTGCCGGAAGCAATAGCGAAGTAATAGCGTAGTCGACTACGCTATTGCTTCTGGAAAAACGATGGGAAATCAATGGTGATGGAAACGGAAACCAGAGGTTTGTGTCAGTTTGTGTCTGTTCAGGGTCCCGTTCCGATGGAAAGCTCAGACGGAACGTCAGAACGGGAACCCAATGCAGATGTGAACAAGGCCTTACTCATAGCATTCAATCACAATGTTTTTTTTGTAGTTCATCATAACCTCAGTGAGGGGACAATGTGAACATTTATTCTGATTTAAACTGTATTATCCTATGAATATATTACTATTTATATTCTTGGCATATGTTTGAAATATAAAAACACTTTCACCTTTATTCTAAAACTGACAAAATGTTGCAAAATCATTATAATTAAGCCACAAAAAAAAAACCCATAATAAAACAGTTAGGCTTTGACATCATTTAATAGAGATTAAGTTAATTGCAGAATTTAGGCAGACATCAGCAAAGTCATCAAATCTATTTATTTGTATCTCTACCATCTGCTCTGTGTGAATCATTGTCAGCGGAACATGCTGGGAAGCAAAGACAATGATATTATACATGGGGCTCAACTAATGAAAGTTTATAGCGGACACTGGTAGGAAATGATACTAGGAGTTCTCAGAAATATGGTGATTTCAGAGTAAACTCAAAGACACATTGAGGAAGAGAGAGGAGGAAACTGTCAGGAGTGCCAAAAAATCAAAGTAAAAAAAATAAGGAATTTCCAGTCCCCAAAAAAATCGATGGCCTATCCTCAGGATATGATCGTTCAGGGTCCGACTACTGGCACTCCCGCCGATCAGCTTTTTTGAGAGGGCCGCAACGGTCGTACGAGTGCTGCTTCCCCATAATTTATACTGCTCACATTGTGAATCATCGACACACGGTGTTACAGCCTTCTCCCATTCAACTACCGCCCCTTCAAAGCAGCAAATCGGCGAGGGTGCTGGGAGTCGGTGCCCGAATAATCACATATTCATAGCCAATCCTAAGAAAAGGCTATCAATTTTTTTGGGACTGGAAACCCCCTTTAAGGTGATGATGAATGCACATAACAAATCTATTTTCTTCTATGCAAATTTGAAACTTTTTACAATGAAAGACAGCATAAAATTATCTGCTAAAAAATTCCATTTCTTGAGACCCCCACCGTTCGCTAAAACAAAACGTCAGAAGCGCTCAGGAGAGCCCTGTGCTGTTTAGTTTCTTATCGGCTCTGCCTGACTTTTCTCGGAAAGCCGAGCGAGCAGTATACAGACTCATAGACTTTCTACTGAGCCCGTATTACGGCCGCTCGACTTTCAAAGGAAAGCCAATCAGAAACAAATTGGAGCAGCGCTCACATGAGCACTTCTGCTGCTTCATTTTAGCGATCGTTGTGGTCTCGGTGCTCGGACCCTAAGGCCCCATGCACACGAACGTGTTTTTGCGTCCGCAATTCCCCTGAAAATCCACGGGAGAATTGCGGACCCATTCATTTCTATGGACCCATACACACTATCCGTGTTTTCACGGGTCCCCGCATGTCCGCATATCCGTGCCGCACAAACTCAGGACATGTCTTATTACGGCCCGCAAATTCGATGCGGACATGCCCATAGAAGTCAATGGACCCGTGGAAAATGCGGGTACACCTCCGTGTGTCAACCGCAATTTGCGGATTTGCGGAAGTGTTGCTAGGCGACGACCGGGAATAAGTTCTGTCGTCATCCTGTTTTACCTAGGCTTTTTTTTTTATCCGCATTTTGCGGATTACATACGGATGAACTGCGGATTACATACAGATGAACTGCGGAGGACATTTCACGGAACACGGTCCTGGAATTTGCAGACCAGAAAAACACTACGGTCATGTGCATGAGGCCTTACTGAACAAAATGTCTAAAATGTCACTATGTGAAAGTTTAGTTACTCTTTAAGCGCCTAATGGATGGTGTACTTACATCAAAAAATTTTCCCAAAAAAATGGCACACACATTAATAAATCTGGCGCATTGTATGACTTGTCTTAGCCACGCCTCCTATCTGGAAATTTTTTTAAAACGGTGTCTAAGACATGTAATAAATTTGGTGCACACCAGGTACTCCACTTTTTTGGTACAATTTGTAACAGAATTCTGTTTGTCTTATTATAAAAAAAAATGAAAAACAGTAAAAAAATAATAATTGGCTGACAATTACACGGTGGCCGTGAAAGCTTCACATCAATATAGACTGTGACTCGTGCATGGGATTAATTTCCTTAAACTTTGTTCACACTCTAAAAGGAAGAATTCTGTAATCTGCAGCACTATTTCTGCTGCCCAAAAAAATCTATTGGATCCATTTGATAATTGCGCCATTAAAACTGGAAGCCGTGATGGTAGTGTGAACAATCAATAGTGATTCCCTCTTGCACTTCAGTATGGACTTTAACATGATCAGCCCTTTGTTCCTCTGGGAGATAAGCAGTGCCTTATGGTGGTGAACAGGAGCTCTTGGATTGGGGTATTTGGGGAGGTAGCTGGTGGACAAATGAATGTTCAGCTGGAAACTATCTAAAGTTTATGGCTAGCTTAATTTCTAGTGCATTAGTGTAACTGCAAGCTTGATAAAAAAATAAATAATAATTTCAGCACCAGAGAAAAACCCCAACAAAGTTCTAGTGATGAATGCATGTAGCAGATTTAACCCCTTAGGGTATATTCACACGCTTAACAAAAAACGTCTGAAAATACGGAGCTGTTTTCAAGGGAAAACAGCCTCTGATTTTAAGCCGTTTTTTAAGCAACTTGTGTTTTTTGCTGCGTTTTTTACAGCCGTTTTTGGAGCTGTTTTTCTATTGAGTCAATGACAAACGGCTCCAAGAACGGTTCAAGAAGTGACATGCACTTCTTTTTTATGGGGAAAACCCCCCATGGTAACGGAAAGCCGTTTATCCCATTGATATCAATGGGCGGATATTTGGAGGCGTTCAGCCCCCCGCATTTTTAGCCATTTTTTGGAGCGTTTACAGCTCGAAAAACATTTGAAAAAGGCCATTTGAACATATCCTTAAGGATTGAACCAGAATGTTGAGGACCAGAACAACTTTTTTTATTTTTCCTCTTTGCATTCCGGCAGTTATAACTTTGTTATTTGGTCGACATATTTGTATAACGCTTTGTTTTTTGCAGGACGAGTTATAACTTTAATCAAGTTTATTTATTGTACAAAGTCTACATTTCTATGTATTTTTGTGCAGTTTTCTTTTTATTTGGCAATACTGAGGCAACGGTTCTACTTTAAAGTTGTATTAACCCCTTCCTGCTTTGGCCACTTTTGAGCTTCCTGACAGAGCCTCATTTTTCAAATCTGACATGTTCCACTTTATGTGGTAATAACTTCGGAATGCTTTTACCTATCCAAGCAATTCTGAGATTCTTTTCTCGTGACACATTAGACTTTATGTTACTGGCAAAATTTGCTCGATACATTCAGTATTTAATTGTGAAAAACACCAACATTTTGTGAAAATTTGCAAAATGTAGCATTTTTCGAAATTTAATTGTATCTGCTTGTAAGACAGGCAGTTATACCACACAAAATCTTTGCTAATTAACCTTTCCCATATGTCTACTTTAGACTGGCATAATTTTTTGAACATCCTCTTATTTTTCTAGGACGTTACAAGGCTTAGAACTTTAGTAGCGATTTCTCACATTTTCAAGACAATTTTAAAAGGCTATTTTTACAGGAGCCAGTTCAGTTGTGAAGCGGCTTTAAGGGCCTTATATATTAGAAACCCCCATTTTAAAACTGCACCCCTCAAAGTATTCAAAACAGCATTTAGAAAGTTTCTTAACCGTTTAGGCATTTCACGGGAATTAAAGCAAAGTAGAGGTGAAATGTACAAATTTTTTAAATTTTTTTTTGCACAAATTCCTTTTGAATCCATAGAAACGCAACTCAATATTTATTGCCCAGATTCTCAAGTTTTGAGAAATATCCCACATGTGGCCCTAGTGTGATAATGGACTGAAGCACAGGCCTCAGAATTAAAGGAGCACCTAGTGGATTTTGGGTCCTGCTTTTTATTAGAATATATTTTAGGCACCATGTCAGGTTTGAAGAGCTCTTTCAGTGCCAAAACAGTGGAAATCCCCCAAAACTGACCACATTTGGGAAACTACACCCCTAAAGGAATATATCTAGGGGTATAGTGAGCATTTTGACACCACAGGTTTTTTGCAGAAATTATTGGAAGTAGGCTGTGAAAATGAAAATCTACAGGTTTTAAAAAAAAATGTAGGTTTAGCTATTTTTTTTTAACTTCCACAAGGACTAAAGAGGAAAAAGCACTGCAACATTTGTAAATCAATTTCTCCCGAGTAAAACAATACCCCATATGTGGTAATAAACGGCTGTTTGGACACACGGCAGGGCTTAGAATGGAAAGAGCGCCATTTGACTTTTGAAGCTCAAGTTTAGCTGGTTTGTGGAGGCCATGTCACATTTACAAAGCCCCTGAGAGGACAAAACAGTAGAAACACCCCAAAAGTGACCCCATTTTGGAAACTATACCCCTTGAGAAAATAATCTAGGGGTATAGTGAGCATTTTTACCCCATATTTTGTTTTGCAGAAATTATTGGAAGTAGACCGTGAATATGAAAATCTAAATTTAAAAAAAAAAAAATTCGATTTAGCTATTTTTTTTTCATTTCTACAAGGACTAAAGGAAAATAAGCACGCCAACATTTCTAAATTAATTTCTCCTGAGTAAAACAATACCCCATATGTGGTCATAAACTGCTGTTTGAGCACACGGTAGGGCTCAGAAGGGAAGTAGCGTCATTTGACTTTTGGAATGATTTCTGGGCGCCATGTCACATTTGCTGAGCCCCTGCAGTACTAGTTTAGTGGAAACACCCCAAAAGTGACTCCATTTGGGAAAATACATTCCTTGAGGAATCATCTTGGGGTGTAGTGAGAATTTTGACCCCTAAGGTGTTTAATTAATTAATTAGAATTAAGCCGTGAAAATGAAAAAAAAAAATGTTTTCCCCAATAAGATGTCGTTTTAGATCAACAATTCTCAGTTCCACAAGGAATAAAGAAGAAAAAGCCTCCCCAACATTTGTAAAGCAATTTCTCCCGAGTATGGTAATACTCCATATGTGGTTATACACTGCTGTTTACATAAATGGGAGGGATCAGAAGAAAAGGAGTGGTGCTTGACTTTTGTAACGTAGATTTTGCTGGAATGGTTTGCGGACTCCATGTCGCATTATTACAAAACCCATCATGTGACAAAAAAATGTGACCCCATTTTAGAAACTACACACCTAAAGGCATTTATCAAGGAGTGTAGTGAGCATTCAGACCCCACAGGTGTGTTTCAGAAATTAATAAGCAGTGGATAATGCCAAGTGAAAATTGCAATTTTTCCACTCATATGCCATTTCACCGCACAATATGTTGTGCCCAGCTTGTGCCACTGGAGAATCTTACCCCATAAATTGTTAAGCGGGTTCTCCCAAGTATGGTAATACCTTACGTGTGGACGTAAAATGCTGTTTGGGCACACTGTAGGGCTAAGAAGGGAAGGAGCGCCATTTGGAGCATAGATTTTGCTTGGTAGTAGTTTTGTTTGGGTTTTACTGGTATTTCAGTTTATAATTTGGGGACATATGTAATCTGTGCGGAGTCCATCAGGGCATAATAAGAGGGTATAATAATGGGGTAATAAATACAATTATCCAATAGATGTGTGGCACGCTGTGAAGCAATCCGTTATGCGCAGGCCGGTGTCACACTGATAAACTGTATTCTTTCTTATCCCCATTTTGTAACAATCTGCACATTTTGGGGACCTTTTTCTGCTTTGCAGTTTGGGGAATTTTGCTGGGAAAGTGTTGCCCTGGTATAATACGGGCGCTCTCGCTTCCAGCGGATGTGTATTGTCCATTCCCTTCCTAGTTCCTAAATACTAGGGCCCTGAAACTGAAGGAATGTTTTTTTATTTCATTTTTTGGAGGATAAAATGACAAAAAACCATAGTGGAATAGTTTTTTTATTGCTTTTTTTTTCAGCTTTCACCATGTGCCATAAATTACATGTTAACTTTATTCTGGGGTCCATATGATTACGGCAATTACATTGCATTTCAGCTTTTGCACAATAAAATCACTTTTTTAAAAATTCAGTTTTCTGTGTCGCATATTCTAAGACCTATAACTTTTGTATTTTTATGTGGACAAAGTTGTGTCAGGGTTTTTTGCGGGATGGGTTGTCATCTTTATTGGTACTATTTTGGGGTTCATGTGACTTTTTGATCACTTTTTATGACATTTTTTGGAGGAGATGTGACCTAAAAACAGGGATTTTGGCGGTGTTTTTTTTTTTCTTTAACAGCGTTGACCGTGCAGAATAGATGACATAATAGTTTTACCGTTTGGGTCGTTACGGATGCGGCAATACCAATTATGTAAAGTTTTTTGGCTTTTTTTTTAAAATGTTTTTTCCAATAATGAAAGACTTATTATGGGAAAAATTGCATTTCGGCTTTGTTTTTACTTGAAACTTGTATTTTTTAAAAATTGTACAACATTTTTATTAACTTTTTTTAACTTTTTTTATTTGTCCTGCTAGGGGACTTGATGGCTTGAAGCCCCGATTGCTATTCTAAGACACTGCACTACATACATAGTGCAGTGTATTAGAGCTGTCAGTGAACTTTCACTGACAGCAAGCCAATGAGGACCCACTGCGGCGGGTCCTCATCGGCTTCCATTCAAGGCAGACACAAATGCCATTATTTGGCCTCTGGTTGCCATAGCAACCCAGCGATTGCGTCGCTGGGGTTGCCGTTCGGATGAAAACCCCTCAGATGCTGCGCTCTCTATTCAGCGCAGTATCTGAGGGGTTAATAGGCCAGATCGGAGAATAGCTCCGGTCCTGGCCGTTACAGAAGGGTGTCAGCTGTAATATATAGTTGACACCCAGCGGAGATGTTGCGGGCTCCGCGACGTAATAGTACTGCGGTTTGCGGGAACCCCATCCCGACAGCGCCGTAATATATACAGCGGATGTCTGGATGGGGTTAAGTGGCAGAAGAGGCGATTACAACGTTTTACAAAACATTCATACTTCAGCACGCCATTCTCCTGCAAACTAGATCCTACTAAAGCCCGCTAAATCCTGTATGTTTATTGTCATAGCGTGAGGGGAGCAAGCAGCTGTCAAACATCTCTGGCAAACGTTTATCTCCCGGTTGACCAAAAGATTGGAAATGTTAACCCCTTAATGACCGGGCCTGTTTGGGCCTTAATGACCAAGCCAGATTTGTTAAATCTGGTATGTGTGACTTTATCAGAGAATAACTCAGCGAAAGTTTTGAATATCCAAGTAATTCTGACATTGTTTTTTCATCACATGTTGTACTTTATTTTAGTGGTAAAAGTAGACTGATACGATTTGCGGAAATTAATTAAAAAATAGAAAAATTGAAGAAATTTTGTAAAAATTATCATTTTTCCCTATTTTTAACGGCAATATGTCACATATGTACATACATACAGTACAATTTTTTTATTAAATATATATTTCCATCTCTTTACTCTATTTTGGCAGCACTTTTGAAAAAAAAAATATTTTTTTTTTAGCAATTTAGAAGACTTACAAGTTTAGTAATAATTGTATACATTTTGAAGTACATTTGGTTTTCCTGCACCAAGCCAGGTTTTCAGAGGCTCATAGGTGTTGTAAGTATTTTGACCCCACAGTTTTTTTGTAAGAATTCATGCAAAGCAGGCGTAAAAAAATCTAATCTCACTTTTTTCATAAAAGTATCACTTTGAAGACCGATTTCTTTGTAAAGCGACAATGAGAATGAAGAAACACCCGCCAAAATCTATCACCCTGTTTCTCCTGTTTTCAAAAATGCCCCCATTGTGACTCTAATGCATTGCCTGGACACACAGCAGGGCTTGAAAGGAAGGGAGCACCCAGAGGCTTTCAGGACTCATATTTTGCTTGAAAATGTTTTAGGCCCCACTGTATATTTGGAGAGGTTTTGAACTACCAGAACGATAGAAACTCCCCATAAACGACCCCATTTAGAAAACTAGACCCGTTAAGGTATTTATCTAGGGGTGTAGTGAGTATTTTGACCCCACAGTTTTTTGCTAAATTTAATGCATAGCAGGTGAAAAAAAATAAAAAATCACTTTTTCCATAAAAGTATAACTTTGAATACCGATTCCTGTGTAAAGCGACCATAAGAATGGAGAAACACACCCCAAAATCTATCACCCTGTTTCTCCTGTTTTCAAAAATGCCCCCATTGTGACTCTAATGCATTGCCTGGACACACAGCAGGGCTTGAAAGGAAGGGAGCACCCGGAGGCTTTCAGGACTCCTATTTTGCTTGAAAATGTTTTAGGCCCCACTGTATATTTGGAGAGGTTTTGAACTACCAGAACGATAGAAACTCCCCATAAACGACCCCATTTAGAAAACTAGACCCCTTAAGGTATTTATACAAAAACACCGAAGAAGGCCATACTTACAAATGGACACAGCCAGGCCAGAAATGCTGATGAAAGGGCGAGCAGGTGCTTTAAATAATAATAGCCACTCCCACTAGTCTTGAGGGGAGTGGTGTGTGGTGCATGGGATGTGTAGTAAGAAATAATAAATGAATAGTGTGTGTGCAAGTGTAATACTATAAGTGAAATATAGGGGGCAGTAATAAATGAAGTGCCTCAATAGAAATAAATGGATAATGGGGTGCAAGTGAGTGAAACATGGAGGGATAGTGTGTACGTCATGAGGCACAACGTGTATAGCCAGGTAGAAGCCTATTTGTGACGCCTTGATAATTCATAGAGCGGGCTACCCTGCTTGCTATGCCAAACAACAGCACACCATGCTCTCCCAGCATCAGGAACGTTCTGTTCCAGTTTAGGATTTAGGGACTCGCAAGTCTGGGGATCCTTGTCGTGGATTGCGAGCTTGCGTCCTTTTGGCCAAAATGATTACCAATACCCCAGGTATTTTTCATTATTATGTATATTCGCTTCTCTTGGACACAGCCGGGTCTTTGATGCTGGGATGCTGGGATGCAGGGTAGCCCGCTCTATGAATTATCAAGGCGTCACAAATAGGCTTCTACCTGGCTATACACGTTGTGCCTCATGACGTACACACTATCCCTCCATGTTTCACTCACTTGCACCCCATTATCCATTTATTTCTATTGAGGCACTTCATTTATTACTGCCCCCTATATTTCACTTATAGTATTACACTTGCACACACACTATTCATTTATTATTTCTTACTACACATCCCATGCACCACACACCACTCCCCTCAAGACTAGTGGGAGTGGCTATTATTATTTAAAGCACCTGCTCGCCCTTTCATCAGCATTTCTGGCCTGGCTGTGTCCATTTGTAAGTATGGCCTTCTTCGGTGTTTTTCCCTTAAGGTATTTATCTAGGGGTATAGTAAGTATTTTGACCCCACAGTTTTTTGCTAAATTTAATGCATAGCAGGTGAAAAAAAATTAAACTTCACTTTTTTCATAAAAGTATCAGTTTGAAGACCGATTTCTTTGTAAGGGTATGTGCACACGTAGTGACCAAAAACGTCTGAAAATACAGAGCTGTTTTCAAGGGAAAACAGCCCCTGATTTTCAGACGTTTTTTGAGCAACTCGCTTTTTTCGCGGCGTTTTTTGCGCCGTTTTCGCGTTTTTTACGTCCGTTTTTGGAGCTGTTTTCATTGGAGTCTATGAGAAAACAGCTCCAAAAACGTCCAAAGAAGTGTCCTGCACTTCTTTTGACGAGGCTGTATTTTTACGCGTCGTCGTTTGACAGCTGTCAAACGACGACACGTAAATGACAGGTCGTCTGCACAGTACGTCGGCAAACCCATTCAAATGAATGGGCAGATGTTTGCCGACGTATTGTAGCCGTATTTTCAGACGTAAAACGAGGCATAATACACCTCGTTTACGTCTGAAAATAGGTCGTGTGAACCCAGCCTAAAGCGAACATGAAAATGAGGGAAAAAAAAACAAAATCAATCACCCGGTTTCTCCTGTTTTCAAAAATACTCTCATTGTTGCCCCAATCTGCTTATTAGACGTGTGGCTGGGCCAAAAAGAGAGGGAGCACCCTTTGGCTTTCAGGGCACAATTGAATAAATTCTCGGCCCCATATCATGCATTTAGAGGCATTGAGCTGCCTGAACAAAAAAAAAAACACGCAGAAATGACCCCATTTTAAAAACGAAACCCCTAAAGGTATTCATCTAGTGGTGTAGTGGGCATGCGGACCAAAAATTTTTTAAAGGAGGAAATAATGGGTATCATTTCAGACACTATGGGTATATAATGTTTTCTTCAAACTCTTATTACGTTTCCACATGACATAGAGGAGACATGGTAGAAGGTTATTTTGTTAGAAATATGCCACATTAATAAATTTGTGCGGCATACAGAAGAGAAGTGAAGCCGTGTATTCATAACGGATACATGTCGCTATAGACGTATTTGCCTGTACTTATGACTATGTCTTGCTGAAGAAGCAGTTGGTGCCATTATGATGTCATTGTGGACAGAATTCTGTCCTAATATAAAATCAGTCAGAGAGGAAAAAATAAACTGTACTGGAGTGACGGGCAATATCTTCAAACAAATGGAGGAAAATGTATCCAACTATGTTGCAAACTCGAGTCTGTTCACTAGATAGAAGAACCTGCAGGGCTGTCATGACAAGGTTTTTTTTTTTCAGTGACTGGTTGTACAACGTCTCTTTAGCTCCATCAATCCTTATATGAGGGACGAACGTGCCAAGTGACGAGGTACACTATAACAGGCCCCTGCCCGGCAAGGTAGGAACCGCTATGTGCACAAAACAACCAATCACCTACAGAATATATAGAGGGGCAATGTCCAAAACCATCCATAGGAACAGTAAAGGATCACTAATCCCCAAAATGATGTCAGTATTTCCATAAGAACAGTAACAAAGCCCATGGTGTATTGATAAGGAACAGCTCAATTATTAGAGATCCTCCAAAAAAAAATATCATGCCCGTATCACGGTAAAGAATTAGGAATGTAACAGCCGTATGTGGCAGGACATAGTCATAAGAAAAAGGAAATACATCCCCAATTTATTCTTGTAACCATTGCTAAAATGCACAATTTTCCCACTAATGCCAATATCCTCTGGGCATCCTGGGGGATTAAGGTGGCGGTCCCTGCCCTCATAAATGAAAAAGCCACAGGTGTAGCCCGTTGTGCTCTCGTACACCTTATAGAGTTTCACTCCGTATCGGGCTCTTTTGGAGGGGATGTATTGGCGAAACGATAGACGGCCCTTGAAGGACATAAGGGACTCATCTACCGCTAGTTTTTGGCCTGGGGTGTATAAATTGAAAAATGAGTCACTTAGAAGGGAGATTAGGGGTCTCAGTTTGTTGAGGCGATCATAGGCTGGGTCACTTCTTGGGGGGATTTGTGTATTGTCAGAAAAATGCATGAAACGCATTAGAGTCTCATAGCGCGTTCGGGCAATAACGGCTGCAAATACAGGCGTGCTATGGATAGCGCTGGTAGCCCAATAGGAGCGGATAGAGTTTTTTTTTACTATGCCCATGTTTAGGGTAATTCCCCCGAAAAAAATTTATTTCAGAAACTGTTGTGGGGATCCATCCTCTGGCATAGCAAGACCTGGGATTTTGGGTGCCAAATTGCCTGGCGTATAAATTTGTCTGCTGGACGATTAGTTCCAGGACCTGATCGCCTATAAACAAATGAAAAAAATTATAGGGACTAAAATTTGAGACATCTGCGTTGATGCCTGGAGTCGCTGTAAATGGCAAAACTTGGGGGGAGAAAGCAATTGCAGGATCCCAAATTGCGGAAGGGACTGCAGTACTAGGCCCGTCTCCTGACGCTTCACCGCTGACCGCTGCGTCCACCACCATAGGGCTGGGGGGTCCAGTGGCAGAAGCAGAACTTGTGTCGCTCTCTGAGCCAAGTTCTGCTTCTGACGCAGTGTCCGTATCACTGCCAGAACCGCTAGAGCACAGCATGGCGTATGCCTGCTCTGCAGAGAACATTCTGCGGCTTCTGCGGTTCATGTTCACCACACTAATAATTGTTTTGTTTTTGTTTTTTCTAGAAGACAAACAAAAAAACGGGGGTGATTACGTGTAATCTGGGGTAATTACAGGTAATCTGGGGTAATTACGGGTAATCTGGGGTAATTACGGGTAATCTGGGGTGATTACGGGTAATCTGGGGTGATTACGGTAATCTGGGGTGATTACGGGTAATCTGGGGTAATTACGGACAATATTCGGATAATATCGGAACACTAGCGAGTAAGTATTTGGTGTATTTTACAGTATAATACAGCACAAGATTTCTATAGTATTTCTCTCTCTCCTCTCACAGATCAACTACAGTGAGAGGAGGGAGGGAAAGAGCACAAATCTTGTGCTGTATTTTGAAAATATGGGACTATGGTCACTGTGATAGGTATATCACAGTGACCATCTGATCAGGGACCAATTATAACGGTCCCTGATCAGTTTCTATGTACAGGCAGAATAGCTGCCTTTCACTGACAGCGCATGCGTGCGCCATTTTTTAAAAAATTTTCCTGACGGTTGGGGGGTGGGGGGGGCACGATCGGGGGCCTAACAAGTGTTTTTTTATCTCCTCTCACCAAACATTCATGGTGAGAGGAGATAAAAAGTTAGATTTCACTCCTGCACTAATTGTAACGGCGATCGCCGGTATTCGTTGAATACCGGCGATCGCCGGTTTGGGGACCACAAACAACGGTCCCCAGACTGTGCTCCAAGCCCTCAGCTACCTCTGGTAGCTGAGGGCAGGGAGCTATCCCACTGCAAGGCGCCGCAATCTTAATTAGATTGTGTGCGCATGCGCGGGCGCCATTTTTTTGCTCTTCCCCGCAGCTGCTGGAGGAGAAGAGAAGGGGGGCACGATCGCGGGCATCGGAGGCCCTTCAGGTTAGTTTTTTATCTCCTCTCACCAAACATTCATGGTGAGAGGAGATAAAAATGTTAATTTTCCACCGCTGCATTAATTGTAACGGCGGTCGCCGGCGTTCGTTAAATACCGGCGATCACCGGTTTGGGGACCGCAAACAACGGCCCCAGACTGTGCTCCAAGCCCTCAGCTACCTCCGGTAGCTGAGAGCAGGGAGCTATCTCTTTTCACGGCGCCGCAATTTTATTCTGATGCAGTGCCGTGAAAAGGCCTATGCATCAGAATAAAGCCCGTTAGTGGCCGCCGTGAAAAGGCGTATTGGCGGTCACTAACGGGTTAAAGGGGTTATCCTATCATAGCAACTTATCACCTATCCACATTCAAAAAAACAAGGGTCCTGCAGTCCCATAGAGAATGAATGGAGTGGCAGCACATTAAAACAGGAGACTCGGGACCCAGAGATCAGACACTTATGACCTATCCTGAGAATAGGTGATAAGATGTTATGGTGGGATAATCCCTTCTTTCTTTTCCTTGACAGCAGATACCAGGGAACATTGGGGATACCCTTACATATTAAGCATTCATTGGATACTGTTAACGTCAGCATGGCATGATCTGCTGACAATCATCGAATGTTTTTGCCCAATGTAACTTTTCCACATATTATATAGCACTGCTACAGGGGAAGGGGAGTCCACCAAATTTTTGCCCACTAACCCTATGTAAGGCCATTCGTTGGCCACCTCTACTGTGTGTGAAGCAACTCTTTCTCCAGCCATTCTATTTCCGAGACTACGCCCTCTGTCTGGGGTGTCAGTTGTCAATCAAACCCAATGCAGCAAGGAATTCTGGGCTTCAGCCTACTCACAACCTTCTACAGCACAACTGATCGTTCTAAGAAAGCTGAGAGGGAAACTAAAATAATAAAAATTTCACATTTTTTTCATCAGAAATTTATAAAATACACCGTTGTTTTGTAGAATAATAAATTACAAACTATAATAATTTGTAAATGTTTGCCCAGAGATTGACTTTATATTTCACAGCAGGAAATTCCTACATTATTATTATATCTTCGTCTTGGAATTGTGAAGTGTTAGGCGGGATTCACACGACCGGGTCGTTCCCGAGCCCGAGTGTCGGCCGGTAAAATCGGCCATTTTGCCCGGCCGGTTTGCATAAAGTTATGCATCCGTGCCGGGCCGGGCAGATCCGGACAGTGACATCAGCGGCAGCTCCTGAAGGGGAATCCCCATGTGTTCGGGGATTCCGCTTCAGGAGTTTCCCCTGATGTCACTGCCCAGATATGGACAGAGACATCAAGCGCTCTGTCCAGGAGCGGAATCCCCGAAAACACGGGGATTCCGCTCCTTCAAGGAGCTAAAGTGCGGCTAGCACATAGCAGAGCGGGGAGATACCTCCCTGCTCTGCTATAGTGGCGTCGCTACAGTAGTAGCAGCCGCAGCAGCAGCAGCTGCTGCTACTACTACTAGCGGCGCCATCGAAGGTGTTGCCGGGCCAGGGTGCTTTTAACAAGCAGGGGAAGGGAGCCAGCGCAGCGCTCCCTCCACCTGCTGTACACCCCGGCCCTGCAACACAGTGTACAGCGATGCCATTCGTCAGAATGGCATCAACTCCTCCTCCTCACATGCACTCTGCGCTGTGAGGAGGAGGAGATAGAGCGCAAGTGCCGGGAAACCCGGCCATCACTCGGAACACATTCCGGTGATGGCCGTGTAATACCCGGCCCCATAGACTTCTATGGGAGCCGGGCGGCCGGGTGTCCGGGCAAAGATAGAGCATGTCCTATTTTTTGACGGCCGGATTTTCCGGCCGTCAAAAAATCGGTCGTGTGAATAGCCCCATTAGGGGTCTATCATTCCTAATGCAGCCGGGTGCCGGCCGATTTATGAACGGCCGGCACCCGGCCGGGAAACCCTGCCGTGTGAATGAGGCCTTAAAATGAACGTTTCAAGCTTAGAACACATAACATTTACTGAAAACAACGACATGAATGACATTTCTATTTTATACCTCAGCAGCAGTCTCCATCAGTAATGAGAATAATGAATTACTATTTTTAATCAGCCAAATGGAGATACTGAGCATTGCCAATTATGTAACCAGTAGTTACTCGTGGAATAATGAAATTATGAAGTATTAATCCAGTGTCTCTGGAATAAAGCTAGCCAATGTCAATTTGGGTTAATATTGAATTTAAGATACAAATACAAAAAGTGTTAAATCTAGGTAAGCCAAGACCTTCGGGTAGAAGGTTTAATGGGGGCCTCATCCTCTGTTGGACTTTAAAGGGAATCCATGAACAGAAAATGAAAAAATTGTATTTTTAAACTTTTGTATATTTTTTTAATATCACAAATTATGCAACAAAAAAAAAATGAAATATTCCAGTTTCACAATGTGCGCAAGAGTATACATACCATAGAGGCAGGTGAGAACCTGTGCAAGACTTCCAACTTCAGAGAAACAGCAGTGTTAGAAACGGGTGGGGGAATTGGCACAAGGGTGATAGACAGGGGATGGAGGAGGAAAAAACACCAAGAGGTTCTGTGCTGAGTGGCAAAACCAAGCTCAATAACGGGGCCCATTTTCATATTTGGGGCCCCCTTCATTCTATGTACACCACTTACTGGCCACTGAGCCCTCACAGTAGGCTTCCACTTTTCTGTTTTGTGGAAGTCACTTTTTGTTTGTGTTGTGCACACCCGATGCAGGGCAGCAGCAATCTTATCTTCAGAGGGCAGGTTTACAATGATAGGTAACACCTCTACTATAATGCTGGTGTCCCAAATCATTTGAAAAATGTAGGTGCATACTAGAACAAAAATATGAAAAATTTACATACCATTAGAAACAATTTATTAACCCCCTCCCCCTGCTTACATTCTGGGCCCTAATGACCAAGCAATTTTTTTAGTTTTTTTATCGTCATACTCGAAGAGCTATAACTTTTTTTATTTCATGTGTACATAGCTGTATGAGGACTTGTTTTTTGCGGGTTGAGTTGTATTTTTCAATGGCACCGTTTTGGGGTATTTAGAAGTTTTTTATTAACTTTTTGGGGGGGGTATAAAAAAACAGCAATTTAGCCATTGTTCTATGGGTTTTACATTTACGCCAATTACTGCGCGACGTAAATAACATGCTACCTTTATTCTATGGGTTGGTACAATTATGACGACACCAAACATCTATAGTTTTTTTTTATGTTTTACTACTTTTGCAGAATAAAAACACTTTTGAACTAAAATTATTTTATTTTGCATCTCCGCTTTCCGAGAAACATAACTTTTTTATTTTTCCGTCAATGTCGCCATATGAGGGCTTGTTTTTTGCGGAACTTCATTGCTACAATTTTGGGATACATGGGACTTATTGATTAACCTTTTAATATTATTTTTTTGGGGGGGAATGGGAAAAAATAGCAAATTTGCTGTTGTTTTTTTTTTCGTGGTTCACCTTGCGGTTTAAATAATATGATAACTTTATTTTTCATTACGATTGCGGGGATACCATATTTGTGTAGTTTTTATTTTATTTTTACACTTTTACTAAATAAAACCATTTTTTATTGCAAAATGTGTACCTTATTAATTTTTATTTCACACTAATTATTTTTTCAGTCTCACTAGGGTACTTCACTATGCGATCTTTAGATCGCAGATATAATGCTTTGGTATACTTCGTATACCAGACCATTTGCAGCAAACAGGCAAAATTGCCAAGTTGGGTGATGATGCGAGGGTGTCAGTCTTAGAAATGGCAGCCCTAGTGGATACTGATCTCCCTAACAGCCGGGAGAACAGCCCAGCTAGTAGTCGGCGGGATGGTAATGCAGGTAAGCCAAGACAATTGATAGTCGTAGGGGATTCTATAATCAGGAAGACGGATAGAATAATTTGTCGCCAAGACCACCTCAACCGAATGGTTTGCTGTCTCCCTGGTGCCAGGGTTCGGCATGTGGTGGAACGGGTGGACAAATTGCTGGGAGGGGCTGGTGATGATCCAGCTGTCGTGGTCCATGTCGGTACCAACGACAGAATAAATGGTAGGTGGAGGAGCCTTAAGAATAATTTTAAAGAACTAGGCTACAAGCTGAAGGGAAGGACCTCCAAAGTAGTATTCTCAGGAATACTGCCTGTGCCATGCGCATCACAGGAAAGACAGTGGGAGCTCAGGGAGTTAAATGCATGGCTGAAGTCTTGGTGTAGAGGAGAAGGATTTGGGTTCCTAGAGCACTGGGCTGACTTTTCATTGGGGTACAAACTGTATTCTGCAGATGATTTGCACCTAAATGGAAGGGGGTCCGCTGTGCTGGGGGAGAGAATTCTAGCTGGGGTGGTGGAGTATTTAAACTAGGGCTGAGGAGGGAGGTCAATGTAGAAAAAAAAGGGGTAGCCAGGTTAGAGAGGGGTCAGACTATATTGGTGGGGGGAGAAACAGAATGTGGGGAGAGGACTAGACAACAAGATAAGGAGCACCACAACCTATAACTTGGAGTCTGACACATGAAAAGGTAAATTTAAAACAATGAAAGTTTATTGATCAAATTAAAATAAACACATATGTTAAAACATAGAGATGATAACCACAAAGGAAAAATGGACAACCAGAACATGTGTCACAGAGCAGCACTGTGTGAACAGGCTGAGCACACCTATGTCAAGTAACAATACATAATACAGAGGTGATATGCAAACAGCCACTGTGTATAAATACAAAGTGCTGGGAGATTAATGCATCAAAGATGTGTACACTTTGTCGTTTCTCTTCTTAATATATCTAGGACAGCAGTCCATGCACAGTTACAGAGAATAACAAGACATATATACACATCACAGTATTTATACACAGTGGCTGTTTGCATATCACCTCTGTATTATGTATTGTTACTTGACATAGGTGTGCTCAGCCTGTTCACACAGTGCTGCTCTGTGACACATGTTCTGGTTGTCCATTTTTCCTTTGTGGTTATCATCTCTATGTTTTAACATATGTGTTTATTTTAATTTGATCAATAAACTTTCATTGTTTTAAATTTACCTTTTCGTGTGTCAGACTCCAAGTTATAGGTTGTGTTGCATATTCAGCGGGTTCACCGTTACCACCATGCTTACTATGGGCCTGTGGCCCAGTTCCCGATAGAGCCCGTACATCACTATGAAGGGTTATTTACCAGTGGTCTTCTAGGGAACTGTTTGGTGTCCTCCATTTAGGTATAGTAGTAACAAGATAAGGAGATCCTTTAGTTACAAAACATCAGTGTAAATAAAAAGGCCCAAATAATGTCAAATCACATTTCTGATAATAAAAGTGAAAAACTGACAGGCAAGTTAAAGTGTATGTTCACAAATGCCAGAAGTCTAGCAAGCAAAATGGGGGAGCTGGAGGACTGGATACTGCAAGAAAATATAGATATAGTTGGTGTTGCTGAAACATGGCTGGACTCTTCACATGACTGGGCTGTAAATCTACAGGGTTTTACACTTTTTCGGAAAGACAGGACAAATAGGAAAGGCAGTGGTGTATGTCTGTATGTGAGAAATGATATGAAGGCGAGTGTGAAAGAGACAATAGTGGGTGAATACTGTGAGGAGGTTGAATCCTTGTGGGTGGAACTAGAAAGGGAGGTAAACACTGAAAAAATTACTTTTGGTGTAATCTATAGACCCCCCAATATAACTGAGGAGATGGAAGTTCAGCTATATAAACAGATGGAGCGGGCTGCACAGGCGGGTACTGTAGTGATAATGGGAGATTTTAATTTCCGGGATATTAATTGGTGTCATGGTTCAGCTTCAACTGCAAAGGGGAGACATTTCCTCAACCTGTTGCAGGAAAATTTTATGGGCCAGTTTGTGGAAGACCCGACTAGAGGTGAAGCTCTGTTGGATCTGGTCATTTCTAATAATGCAGATCTTGTTGGGAATGTCAATGTTCGTGAAAACCTCGGTAACAGTGATCATAATATAGTTACATTTTACCTATACTGTAAAAAACAAACGCAGGCTGGGAGGGCAAAAACATTTAATTTTAAGAAAGCAAATTTCCCCAGGATGAGGGCGGCAATTCAGGATATGGACTGGGAAGAACTAATGTCAAATAATGGAACAAATGATAAATGGGAGATTTTCAAATCTACTTTGAGTTATTATAGTGCAAAATTTATTCCTATAGGTAACAAGTATAAACGACTAATATTAAACCCCACATGGCTTACACCTTCTGTGAAAGGGGCAATACATGACAAAAAAAGGGAATTTAAAAAATACAAACCTGAGGGTACAGCTGTAGCCTTTGTAAAATATAAAGAGCTTAATAAAATCTGTAAAAATGTAATAAAATTAGCAAAAATACAAAATGAAAGGCAGGTGGCCAAGGATAGTAAAACAAATCCCAAAAAATTCTTCAAGTATATAAATGCTAAAAAGCCAAGGTCTGAACATGTAGGACCCCTAGATAGTGGTAATGGGGAGTTGATCACAGGGGATCAAGAGAAGGCAGAGTTACTAAATGGGTTCTTTAGCTCTGTATATACAACAGAAGAAAGAGCAGCTGATGTAGCCTGTGCCAGTGCTGTTAATATATCAGTTGATATACTGAATTGGATGAATGTAGATATGGTCCAAGCTAAATTAAATAAAATAAATGTGCACAAGGCCCCGGGACCAGATGGGTTACACCCTAGAATTCTTAAAGAGCTTAGTTCAGTTATTTCTGTCCCCCTTTTCATAATATTCAGAGAATCTCTAGTGACTGGTATAGTGCCAAGGGACTGGCGCAGCGCAAATGTGGTGCCGATTTTCAAAAAGGGCTCTAGGTCTTCCCCGGGTAATTATAGACCAGTAAGCTTAACATCCATCGTGGGGAAAATGTTTGAGGGGCTATTGAGGGACTATATACAGGATTATGTGACAATAAATAGCATTATAAGTGACAGCCAGCACGGTTTTACTAAGGACAGAAGTTGTCAAACTAACCTAATCTGTTTTTATAAAGAGGTGAGCAGAAGTCTAGACAGAGGGGCTGCTGTGTATTTAGTGTTTTTGGACTTTGCAAAGGCATTTGACACTGTCCCCCATAGACACCTAATGGGTAAATTAAGGACTATAGGTTTAGAAAATATAGTTTGTAATTGGATTGAGAATTGGCTCAAGGACCGTATCCAGAGAGTTGTGGTCAATGATTCCTACTCTGAATAGTCCCCGGTTATAAGTGGTGTACCCCAGGGTTCAGTGCTGGGACCACTATTATTCAACTTATTTATTAATGATATAGAAGATGGGATTAATAGCACTATTTCTATTTTTGCAGATGACTCCAAGCTATGTAATATATATGACCGAAAAGAGAAAAGATGCAACAAGACAAGAACATATGAGAAAATAGAAAAGTACTTTAATGAAAATTACACATAAATACACAATAATAAAAATAATCCATCAACCAACAGGTTAAAAAAGACATGCACGCCATGCACTATACAAGGTAAGTAACGTCTAAGGTAGACAAAGAGTATAATCTGGTAATAAGGGTACGTCGGTACATAAATATAAATGAATACAAAATGACTACAAATGTATGCCAGATGAAATGGTCAAAGGGGAAGTACTCAAAGGTATAAAGATAATACCATAAATGGATAACATCAATATATGGACAAATGTGAACAACATATGATGATGGAGCACGTACCCATTAAACGTCCAGGTGAGTGCACGGCAATGTGTCTGCCCCAACGCGCGTTTCGGCGCAACTGCCATCGTCTGGGGGTAGCATTGAAATGATGTATGTTCCACTATATATAGGAAAAAGCCAGCCAATCATAGAACATCCAAAGGCGGGAACCCAGGTGTAGAAAGTATAATAATACATATATCGCCACATATTTACCGTTCGCTTTCCTCGTGGTGAAGGTAGTGGCCGCGCCTACCGGAAACGCCGGTCACGAGGGGATACACGTCATCGCGTCAATAGACGCGGTCACGTGAATCCGGAGTCCGGCGCGTCATGAGCGGCGGAACGGAGGCCGGTCACCCGTACACCAATCAGAGGAAGCGACGCAGCGAAAGACTGGGTAACCCTGGATACGCTGTGTATATAGTGACGGCCATAGAACCAGATGTGATAGGAACGCCAGGGAATAACATTTTATGATTTCGATGTAATGCAAGTGCGGAGAAACAAATATAC
The DNA here is from genome assembly GCF_050947455.1 of Rhinoderma darwinii. NCBI lineage: Eukaryota > Metazoa > Chordata > Amphibia > Anura > Rhinodermatidae > Rhinoderma > Rhinoderma darwinii. Next base: position 30,746,508 of record NC_134690.1, on the reverse strand, counting down.
ATGAAGAATATTATTATATGTCAAAAGGAATAAGACATAAGAAAAAATGAGTGTGTGAAGCAATATTGTATATCAAAAAGATACACTGAGTGCATAGATGATGAGTAACAAACCTGTGAATATGAATGGGAATATGAATGAAGTGCTGAATGCGTAGACAGTGCAAAGTGTAAATGTGAATGAGAAAATAATGATGTTGATAGAAAGTGAAACATAAAAACAAAAACAAAAAATATATATACGAAAATGAATAAATGTGAAATGAAAAATAAGATGTGGTAATGTTGTATAAAGTGGACAATAGGTCCAATGTGTAAAAAAATATTAAATGAAGAAAAATTTGGAATAAATGTATATATTTAATAAAATACAGGTGATATTGTGAGAAGTTTGACACAAATAAATAATAAATTAAATAAACCATAACACTGGTTATTATTTTAACAGAACTGGCCGCAAGGCCAAAATGACAGACACAGACATAAATCTGTATGTTGACTGGTCACTGCGCATCACAAAAGGACAGGATCAAGAGTGAGGTAAAATGGCATCCCAGGAAGTGGAAAACAAGGAATCCGAATAATGAAATAAAAAAGACCGTGTCAAGAATCTAATCTGTAAAGAAATAAAAAATGTTAAAATCACATAGACACACAGGATCCTTAGTAAATAGTGACAAGAAAAATCCAACACCATTAAAAGCTGCTGACAGTCAGAGAAATGATGAAAACCCTGCGGTCTCATTGAGACCTGCCGGGTACATAGTCTGAAGTCTCCATATCCACTTGCATTCACGCTGCAGTAGACGTTTTTTAAGATCACCCCCACGCATACCAAGATTAATGTGATCAATGCCCCTAATTTTTAACATCTTAGAATTACAGGCATGGTGTAGTCGGAAATGTCTAGGAATCGTCCTGAGCTGTTCAGCATTTTCAGCCGTTTTCGCATTCTCAATATCCCTGACATGCTCTCTAACCCTCAAACGCAATTCGCGGGTGGTCATGCCTATGTATATCTTCGGGCATGGGCAAAGGGCATAGTATATAACACCCTTAGTTCCACACGATATGGGCCAACAAATTTTGAAATCATGATTTCCGCTGGAATCTGTAAAATTTTCTGTACGTTCAATGTTGGGGCAACTAATGCAATCGCCGCATGGTTTGCAACCCCATTTCGGCCCCTTGGTGCCGAACACCTTACCAGGTTTGATAGGTGAAAGGTAACTACGTACCATGGCATCGCGCAGATTGGGAGCTCTGCGAGGTGCTATAGCAGGATAATGAGGGAGAACCTTCGACAAGATGGGATCAGTCAGCAATATGGGCCAAAATTTGTTCAAGACACTGCGCATTTCTGTCCACCGTGAGTTGAAGGTGGTGATGAATCTCACCTTAGATTGTGAACCAGATCTTGGGGTGACTTGCAATAGTTGTTGTCGATTGGTTTTTGACGCTCGGTCCCGAGCTTTACATATACTGCGTTGACTGTAGCCCCTTTGAGTAAACCTGTCTCCCAGCTCTTCAAAACGAAATTTAAGATCTTCATCAGTGGAACAAATCTTCTTGATACGTAAAAATTGGAATTGCATCGATCGTGTGACGAGGGTGTGAAGAAGTCGCATGCAGAAGTGAGTTAGTAGAAGTTTCCTTGCGGTATAGATCCGTCTGTAAGAAAGCATTATCATCTTTCTTGATTAGAATATCCAAAAAATCAATGCTAGAATAACTCCATTTGTATGTGAGTTTGATGTTGAGCGAATTACAATTCAAGATATTGATGAAAGATGAAAGGACTTCAGGAGTGCCCTGCCAGATCATAAAAAAGTCATCAATGAACCGTCCCCAAAAGGGGACACGGCTCATTGACGGCCCATGATCTGACAGAAAAAGATCCCTTTCCCACAGCCCCAGGAACAGATTGGCATACGAGGGTGCACAAGCCGCCCCCATAGCCGTCCCCTGGAGCTGTAGGAAAAAGGATCCATTGAAGGTGAAAAAATTATGCTTGAGTGTGAAGTCTAAAAGCAACAGAATGAGTTGGGAGATCTCACCTTCAATGTCACTCATTGACAAAAAACTCTTGACTGCATGTAAACCATCACTGTGTTGAATGCTGGTGTAAAGAGACTCAACATCGCATGTGACTAGTAAATGGTCTGAATCCATGTGAATCCCCTCGATTTTTAATAATAGATCGGCCGAGTCACGTAAGTAGGATGGTAAACATTCAACCAGGGGTTTCAAATGGAAATCAATCCATTTGCATGCTTTTTCCATAAGGCCCCCAGTGCCTGAAATGATAGGCCTACCTGGCGGGTTATTTGCATCTTTATGAATTTTGGGCAATAAGTACATCGTTGGTATGGTTGGTTACGGCACAAATAAAGACTCACTCAAAGATTTTGTAATCGTGCCATTTTCCACAGCGTCTTGCAGGATTTTGTAAAATTTCGATCTGAAGGATGACAGGGGATTAAAAGTAAGCTTTTGGTAGCAGATTATATTCCGTAGTTGGCGGTTGGCTTCGTGAATGTACAGTTGACGTGGCCAAAGTACTACGTTACCCCCTTTATCCGCCGGTTTTACTATAACATCATCCCAAGCTTTCATTTTGTTAAGGCTTGCTCGCTCTGACCGATTGAGGTTATCATGACCGATACCCCTAGATATGGTACTCCATTCATTAGAAACGAGTTTAACGAATAAGTCGACTGCTGGGCAGATGGACAAAGGGGGAAATTTTGTAGACTTGTTCTTAATACATGTTGGTATCTTACCTTTAGATATACATTCCTCTTGATCAAGCAGTTCTTCCAAAATGCGCAGTGTCTCTTTTTCTTGTGATGTTGTGAAGATGTTGTCCTCCTCCCTGAAGCACCATTTCTTAAAAATCAGAGATCTACCAAAGAGTTGCAGATCCTTTACTGCTGAAAAATGGTCAAAAGAAGAGGCTGTGGGAAAGGGATCTTTTTCTGTCAGATCATGGGCCGTCAATGAGCCGTGTCCCCTTTTGGGCACGGTTCATTGATGACTTTTTTATGATCTGGCAGGGCACTCCTCAAGTCCTTTCATCTTTCATCAATATCTTGAATTGTAATTCGCTCAACATCAAACTCACATACAAATGGAGTTATTCTAGCATTGATTTTTTGGATATTCTAATCAAGAAAGATGATAATGCTTTCTTACAGACGGATCTATACCGCAAGGAAACTTCTACTAACTCACTTCTGCATGCGACTTCTTCACACCCTCGTCACACGATCGATGCCATTCCAGTGGGTCAATTTTTACGTATCAAGAAGATTTGTTCCACTGATGAAGATCTTAAATTTCGTTTTGAAGAGCTGGGAGACAGGTTTACTCAAAGGGGCTACAGTCAACGCAGTATATGTAAAGCTCGGGACCGAGCGTCAAAAACCAATCGACAACAACTATTGCAAGTCACCCCAAGATCTGGTTCACAATCTAAGGTGAGATTCATCACCACCTTCAACTCACGGTGGACAGAAATGCGCAGTGTCTTGAACAAATTTTGGCCCATATTGCTGACTGATCCCATCTTGTCGAAGGTTCTCCCTCATTATCCTGCTATAGCACCTCGCAGAGCTCCCAATCTGTGCGATGCCATGGTACGTAGTTACCTTTCACCTATCAAACCTGGTAAGGTGTTCGGCACCAAGGGGCCGAAATGGGGTTGCAAACCATGCGGCGATTGCATTAGTTGCCCCAACATTGAACGTACAGAAAATTTTACAGATTCCAGCGGAAATCATGATTTCAAAATTTGTTGGCCCATATCGTGTGGAACTAAGGGTGTTATATACTATGCCCTTTGCCCATGCCCGAAGATATACGTAGGCATGACCACCCGCGAATTGCGTTTGAGGGTTAGAGAGCATGTCAGGGATATTGAGAATGCGAAAACGGCTGAAAATGCTGAACAGCTCAGGACGATTCCTAGACATTTCCGACTACACCATGCCTGTAATTCTAAGATGTTAAAAATTAGGGGCATTGATCACATTAATCTTGGTATGCGTGGGGGTGATCTTAAAAAACGTCTACTGCAGCGTGAATGCAAGTGGATATGGAGACTTCAGACTATGTACCCGGCAGGTCTCAATGAGACCGCAGTGTTTTCATCATTTCTCTGACTGTCAGCAGCTTTTAATGGTGTTGGATTTTTCTTGTCACTATTTACTAAGGATCCTGTGTGTCTATGTGATTTTAACATTTTTTATTTCTTTACAGATTAGATTCTTGACACGGTCTTTTTTATTTCATTATTCGGATTCCTTGTTTTCCACTTCCTGGGATGCCATTTTACCTCACTCTTGATCCTGTCCTTTTGTGATGCGCAGTGACCAGTCAACATACAGATTTATGTCTGTGTCTGTCATTTTGGCCTTGCGGCCAGTTCTGTTAAAATAATAACCAGTGTTATGGTTTATTTAATTTATTATTTATTTGTGTCAAACTTCTCACAATATCACCTGTATTTTATTAAATATATACATTTATTCCAAATTTTTCTTCATTTAATATTTTTTTACACATTGGACCTATTGTCCACTTTATACAACATTACCACATCTTATTTTTCATTTCACATTCATTCATTTTCGTATATATATTTTTTGTTTTTGTTTTTATGTTTCACTTTCTATCAACATCATTATTTTCTCATTCACATTTACACTTTGCACTGTCTACGCATTCAGCACTTCATTCATATTCCCATTCATATTCACAGGTTTGTTACTCATCATCTATGCACTCAGTGTATCTTTTTGATATACAATATTGCTTCACACACTCATTTTTTCTTATGTCTTATTCCTTTTGACATATAATAATATTCTTCATGTATATTTGTTTCTCCGCACTTGCATTACATCGAAATCATAAAATGTTATTCCCTGGCGTTCCTATCACATCTGGTTCTATGGCCGTCACTATATACACAGCGTATCCAGGGTTACCCAGTCTTTCGCTGCGTCGCTTCCTCTGATTGGTGTACCGGGTGACCGGCCTCCGTTCCGCCGCTCATGACGGGCCGGACTCCGGATTCACGTGACCGCGTCTATTGACGCGATGACGTGTATCCGGCCCTGGCCCCTCGTGACCGGCGTTTCCGGTAGGCGCGGCCACTACCTTCACCACGAGGAAAGCGAACGGTAAATATGTGGCGATATATGTATTATTATACTTTCTACACCTGGGTTCCCGCCTTTGGATGTTCTATGATTGGCTGGCTTTTTCCTATATATAGTGGAACATACATCATTTCAATGCTACCCCCAGACGAAGGCAGTTGCGCCGAAACGCGCATTGGGACAGACACATTGCCGTGCACTCACCTGGACGTTTAATGGGTACGTGCTCCATCATCATATGTTGTTCACATTTGTCCATATATTGATGTTATCCATTTATGGTATTATCTTTATACCTTTGAGTACTTCCCCTTTGACCATTTCATCTGGCATACATTTGTAGTCATTTTGTATTGATTTATATTTATGTACCGACGTACCCTTATTACCAGATTATACTCTTTGTCTACCTTAGACGTTACTTACCTTGTATAGTGCATGGCGTGCATGTCTTTTTTAACCTGTTGGTTGATGGATTCTTTTTATTATTGTGTATTTATGTGTAATTTTCATTAAAGTACTTTTCTATTTTCTCATATGTTCTTGTCTTGATGCATCTTTTCTCTTTTCGTTCATATGCAATGCTTTAGGATGCTTATGGGTATACATCCCAGGATCTGGTTCATAATTGAATACATGCTTGCTGACGGCTGCATCTTTACTCTATCTGAACCATTTTAGATCCATGCTGTGTTTTTGGGTTATATTATAAGCTATGTAATATAGTTCAGTCAATGGAAGATGTTCATGAATTGCAGGCAGATTTAAACAAACTAAGTGTTTGGGTGTCCACTTGGCAGATGAAGTTTAATGTAGATAAATGTAAAGTTATGCATCTGGGTACCAACAACTTGCATGCATCATATGTCCTAGGGGGAGCTACACTGGGGGAGTCACTTGTTGAGAAGGATCTGGGTGTACTTGTAAATCATAAACTCAATAACAGCATGCAGTGTCAATCAGCTGCTTCAAAGGCCAGCAGGATATTGTCGTGTATTAAAAGAGGCATGGACTCACGGGACAGGGATGTAATATTGCCACTATACAAAGCATTAGTGAGGCCTTATCTAGAATATGCAGTTCAGTTCTGGGCTCCAGTTCATAGAAAGGATGCCCTGGAGTTGGAAAAAATACAAAGAAGAGCAACGAAGCTAATTAGGGGCATGGAGAATTTAAGTTATGAGGAAAGATTGAAAGAATTAAACCTATTTAGCCTTGAAAAAAGACGACTAAGGGGGGACATGATTAACTTATATAAATACATTAATGGCACATACAAAAAATATGGTGAAATCCTGTTCCATGTAAAACCCCCTCAAAAAACAAGGGGGCACTCCCTCCGTCTGGAGAAAAAAAGGTTCAAGCTGCAGAGGCGACAAGCCTTCTTTACCGTGAGAACTGTGAATCTATGGAATAGCCTACCGCAGGAGCTGGTCACAGCAGGGACAGTAGATGGCTTTAAAAAAGGGTTAGATAATTTCCTAGAACAAAAAAATATTAGCTCCTATGTGTAGAAATGTTTCCTTCCTTTTTCCCGTCCCTTGGTTGAACTTGATGGACATGTGTCTTTTTTCAGCCGTACTAACTATGTAACTATGTAACTATGTAATTATTGCCTGTCAGTATAAAACTGACAGGTATCTATTAGGACGTGCCTCTGGCATGTCCTAATAGGTTTATAGCCAGGGCAGACCCAGGGGCCTTTGTTAGGTCCCCGGCTGCTATGGCACCCCATCAGATGCCCGCAATTACATTTGCGGGCCATCGATGGGTGACAGAGGGAGCTCACTCCCTCTGTAAACAACTTAAATGTAGCGGTCGCTAATGACCGTGGCATTTGAGGGGTTAAACGGCCGCGATCGCAGTAAACTTCAATTACTACCATTGGAGCAGGAGCCCGGCTGTCATCAGAAAGCCGAGCCCGGCTCCAGCCTGCACAGGAGAGAAGGCGGCGGCCTAGAATAAAGCCCATTAATGATCGCCGTGAAAAGGCGGTCATTAAGGGGTTAATCAACATGTAAACAACTTTTTCATTCTGAGACTTACCTGCAGCTCATTGACTTTACTTTTTGTGCCCACTTTACACTGGAAATGAAGTGGACATTCATTTTACAGTTGTTTGACTCTCTTATATAAAGCCATCAATACTATACTTCATTTGTCTATGTATAAATTACGCAATAAGATGTATTCATCAGTAAAGATAAGTTGTTAGTTTGGAGCATTAAGTCGTAGACGTGGCTCCTGAAACACAGGGCAGTTTCTCCCCCTATGCTGAACTATAGTAACAGAAAACAGCCGGAAAAAAACCTCACATGTGATCGGCCACTAAATGACTTTTCATTAGTGGAGGCCTGGAGGCAGAGGCGTAGCTCAGTTCTCCTGCACCCGGGCAAAGATTCCCCCCTAGAAACTCTTTCCCGACATCTCCTTCCCACTCACCATGTTTGCTTTCTCTACCAATCAATGAGGTGTAACTTTGTTTTAAATGTAACTCGAGCATAAAGCCATTTGTACATTTTGCAAGCAGTATAGTTCTATGTGCGGTCCTTGTTTTGCGGATTCATGATATGCAGCCGTATAAATGGCAATGGATGTGTGCTTGAGGCCTTAGGCCTCATGCTCACTTCAGTTTTTTTCATCAGAGTGCTATCCGTTGTTTGAACTGATAGCACCCTGACACATTCATTTCAATGGGGCCATGCACACTTCCATTGTTTTAACGGAACCGTGTGGCCGTTCCCTCAAAAATAGGGCAGGTCCTACTCCTTCCCGTTTTTGACGGAACAGTCTCGGCAGTCTCGATTCATGGAACCGTCATTAGTGGCCGTTTAACGGCCGACGGAAGTGTGCATGAGACCATACAGTCAAATCCTTCCTCCCACTAAAACAATTTATACAAAATCCACTCACCCCACACATAATATTTACAGTCAAGTCCCCCCTCCCACACAAAAATGATTTATAAAGAGCCCCCCCACACACACATGACACTGACAGCTCCCCCTACTTGCACATATACAGCTGTACTTATCAGTGCGGAGCTCCGTGGAGGGATCTTCATGTTGTCAGCGGTCACTCGTTGCAGGCAGGAGGAGAGCTGTGCGTAACACTGCTCTTCCTCAGCCCTCTCTTCCTCCATCCTCCCTGCCTGTCTGCTAGATAAATAGCTGGGGCCAAACACTTCAATGGTGTTCTCCTCACAGGCAGAGCGTATGGCTGGCTGCATTATATGACATCACATGTGATGTATAAAGCAGTCGCCCCGGAGCACACACGCTCTGCCTGTGCAGGAGAACATCGTGCATTACATTACACAGCTTCTGCTCCTGTCCCCTGCGCTGTCCCAGCTTTTAAATAAGCTTAACAGCATTGGGTGGCCATGGCCCTAAACATCTTTGGGGGTACTGGCCCGGAGGGCACATGCCTCCACTCAACTGGTCGACGCCCCTCTTCCTTCCCTTGTAGTTGCACCCGGGGCACATGCCCCGCCTGCCCCCCCCCCCTAGCTATGCCCCTGCCTGGAGGGGACTTATCCTTCCCTGTACTATGAGAAAAGGGAAGAATGAGGCAGATTTACTATTCAGATTTACTATTTATTAACTCTTTTAGATGCTTTTTGCCACTTGCTTAACAAGGGGTGTGGTTTAGAGGGGAAAATGGGATGTAGATTAGAGGAATGGGCTTGTCTTAAAATGTGCCACATTGTGCCAAAATGTTAGAGTAAAAAAATTGATCTAAATTAAGCCATCCAACAGGTGACATAAAGTTATGCAAAAGTGTCTAAAGATGCACCAAATTTATCATCCAGCATGAGCAACTGTGATAAATTTAAAGCATCTAGGGGGGAATTGATCAACCGTTTTACGCCAGTTTTCTAGTGTAGAAAAGTCACAAAAGGCCCAATAGTTGGAAATAGCATTGCAAATTGCAACTTTAGGCCTATTTACACTGCCCTCGCCTCTTTTAAGGAAAGGGTTTGGTTTCTAAAAGGGAATGGGGCCACAGTGATCATTAAACTGCCCCCCTCCCCTGAACACTGACCCATTCATTTCTATGAGGCCATGCACCCTTCCGTTATTTTAACAGTTCCGTTCGTCTGTTCCACGAAAAATAGTACAGGTCCTACTCCTGTCCATTATTTGCGGATCAGTCTCAGCATTTCTATTCATTTGGTCCGTTAAAACAGCGGACCTCAAACTTAAGCCATCCATGTTCCACGGATCCGTGTTTTACGGCCGTACAAATAGCAATGGATATGTGCTTGAGGCCTAATACAGGACAACTTGCTAAGAAAAGAGGTAGAGTGGTCATTTTTCCCCCATTAAGAATAATTGGTTAAAGCATATAGGGCTGCCATAAAAAATGTCTGGGCCCCTTACAGGAAAAAATATTAGGGCCTCTGAACTTAGTACTATGTCCATCAAACTTCCTTTTGTACCCTATTATGTACATCTGATGGGCACCTGAGGAATGTTGTTATACTTGAGAGCACTTTTCAATTCTAAAATGAAGAGTAATAATCTCATTTTTATGCAATCCCTCAGGCCCATACTAAAAAAATGTGTGGATCCAAAGGAGAGGAGAAGCAGAATAATGAAGGGCACCCTGTTGGGAACCTGGTTGCACATCATTGCCTATAAAATGAAACTCCACTGCTCTCATGCAACAACTGGTAGATAACAAGGGGGTTTGGGTCCCTTATTTGGCTGGTCCCCTGACAGTAGTACCATTTATACTGCCCCATGGCTGCCTTGAAAGCATAGTAAACAATCTCTCCTTAGGCAACTGTATATGTGTATTAAAGAGGCTCTGTCACCAGTTTATTACTTCCCTATATCCTACCTAATCTAATAGGTGCTTTGATGTGGATAACTACTGTTTGTTTTTTTAACTTTTATTATTGACCAAGTTATGAACATTTTTCAATTTATGCTAATTTTGTATAAATGCCCAACTAGGCATTTTTTTCTATCCACCAAGTGGGCGTTATATAGAAAAGTGTATGACGTTGACCAATCAGGGTCATACACTTTTCTTCATTTCAGCCCAGCTTGATTCATAGCACAGCGTGATCTCGCGAGATCACGCTGTGACGTGACTTCCTCCCACGGGTCCTTCACCGTAGCGACAGAAGAGTCAACAAACATCAGTCCCTGGTTATAAGTGGTGTACCCCAGGGTTCAGTGCTGGGACAACTATTATTCAACTTATTTATTAATGATATAGAGGATGGGATTGATAGCACTATTTCTATTTTTGCAGATGAGACCAAGCCTTGTAGTAATGTTCAGTCTATAGAAGATGTTCCTGAATTGCAAGCTGATTTGGACACACTAAGTGTTTGGGCATCCACTTGGCAAATGAGGTTTACTGTAGATAAATGTAAAGTTATGCCTCAAGGTACCAGCAACCTGCATGCATCATATGTCCTATTGGGAGCTATTGGGAGCTATACTGGGAGAGTCACTTGTTGAGAAGGATCTGAGTGTACTTGTAGATCATAAATAACAGCATCCAATGTCAATCAGCTGCTTCAAAGGCCAGCAAGATATTGTCGTGTATTAAAAGAGGCATGGACTCGCGGGACAGGGATGTAATATTACCACTATACAAAGCATTAGTGAGGCCTCATCTAGAATATGCAGTCCAGTTCTTGGCTCCAGTTCATAGAAAGGATGCCCTGGAGTTGGAAAAAATACAAAGAAGAGCGACGAAGCTAATAAGCGGCATGGAGAATCTAAGTTATGAGGAAAGATTAAAAGAACTAAACCTATTTAGCCTTGAAAAAAGACGACTAAGGGGGGACATGATTAACTTATATAAATGTATGAATGGCACATACAAAAAATATGGTGAAATCCTGTTCCATGTAAAACCCCCTCAAAAAACAAGGGGGCACTCCCTCCGTCTGGAGAAAAAAGGTTCAACCTGCAGAGGTGAAAAGCCTTCTTTACTGTGGGAACTGTGAATCTATGGAATAGTCTACCGCAGGAGCTGGTCACAGCAGGGACAGGAGATGGCTTTAAAAAAGGCTTCGATAATTTCCTAGAACTAAAAAATATTAGCTCCTATGTGTAGAAATTGTTCCCTTCCCTTTTCCCATCCCTTGGTTGAACTTGATGGACGTGTGTCTTTTTTCAACCGTACTAACTATGTAACTATGTAACATAGCCGTGCCAAGAAGTTTATCCAAATCTGCAATGGCTGGAGACGATGTTTGTTTAGTCTTCCGTCGCTCCGGTGAAGGACCTGCGGGAGGAAGTCACGTCACAGCGTAATCTCGCGAGATGACGCTTTGCTGTGAATCAAGCTGGGCTGGAATGAAGAGAAGTGTATGACGCTGATTGGTCAGCGTCATACACTTTTCTATACAACGCCCACTTGGTGAATAGTAAGAAAAAATAGTAAAAAAACGCCCAGTTGGGCATTTAGACAAAATTAGCATGAATCGGAAAAATTTTCATAACTTGCTCAATAATAAAAGTTTTATTTTTTTTATTTTTTAAACAGTAGTTATCTACATAATTGCGCCTCTTAGATTAGGTAGGAGATAGGGAAATTACAAACTGGTGACAGAGCCTCTTTAAATGTAGTGCAGCTAGAAATTTATGTAACCTGCGTATTTCGAGCCTTTTGCTTCCACTGCCGGTTTCTGTAAATGTACATTTTGTCTCTCCCTGCCTACCAAGTGGGCACACTTTTCCTTGTGTTATGTAAGCCAATAAGATGTCTTCCTATGCTGCTTTCTCTTTCCTCTTCCCTTCATACTGTTTCTCTTAAACACTTAATGAGAAACTGCAGCTACATCCCCCTCCTCCCCTGCTCCCTTTCTTACAGAGCGCTTACAGGTACAGGGGGACTACAGGTTGAATTCAAAGAAGATACCACTGTAACCATATAAGATATATTACAACGTTTTCTATGTTCCCATGTACTACAGATCTATGGAGAAAATACTATGATAATAGTTTAGCTGTAATATGGTTCAATACAATGAATCTGAGTAGTTCATTGCTTCCAGTAGTTTATGTAGGTGCCTCTATTCCTTTATTAATTCCTAGACATAAGAAATAATTTCTCCATGTATGAAAAACATTATCATGAGAAATGTCATTGACTGACATCTACTGTTAAAGGTGAGGCACACGGCTGTCATTTCCACTATATTATTTCACAATTTCCTTCTTTTTATATATGAGCTGTTTAAGTGTGACAATAACATTTAAATTCATAGCAAGACACTTCAAGATTGTAATGGAAGGTCTTTCATTTGCTGACTGGAGAAGTAGTTTGATTCTCTTCCAGAAAACAGAAACGCAAAGTGTTTTCTATTAACCTTGCAGGGCACCCAATTCTATTTTCTCAAGCAAATCTTGTATCTGCCCTGAGGGGAAACTAAAAAACTTTACCTAATTTTCCACTGAAGGTACTGTATATCACAAATAAAGCAATATTCAAAGATAATGAGGACGTAGTAAAAGTTGGACTTACTTAATGTGTTTTGCCCAACTGATAATCCTAATTTTCCCATCTTTAGTTTCTATTATTGTCATGTTTTTTTTGTTTGTGTTCAAGATGTACAAGAAGAAAAGCAATAAAAAGGATATGAAACAAAAAGGACAATGTGTATGTGACGCAGCACACAACATTTGTCGCTGCCCAGGGTCAGGACCTTCTATCTGCTGTGGCAGAGACCTTGCCTGATTTGGCAGTCTGCGGGCCCTCTATCCCTCAGGGAACGGCCGTACACCCTGCAATAACGACGGGACTCACTCAGTGAAATAACAGTAACGCCACTGAGTTGGCCCCACTTTGTAAGTGGGCCCGTGGCTGCCGCCCCTCTTCCGCTCCGCTATCTACGCACCTTCAGATACTAAATATTGATGTAAAGGATCTGCCAGGCACAGCTTCGGGGTTAACTTCCAGAGGTAATCAGTCTTCACCTGAGTCTATCTCTCTGAGACTGACTCCAGCTTCCACCACTCAGGCTGGCAGGCTTAGGAGTGGGAGAGCCTATCGCAGCCTGGCCAGACTCAGTTAGCTCCCGCCCTCTGTCTATTTATACCTGCCTTTCCTGTTCCTCCTTGCTTGTGATTGTTTCCGTGTGGTTTCCTGGCCCAGCTACAGCTCCTACAATTTGATCCTGCTCCATTCTGACCCTGGCTTTCTGACGACTCTTCTGCTATGCGTTTTGTACCTCGTGCTCTCCTGGTTTGACTTGGCTTGTTCACCACTCTGTTGCTCACGGTGTTGCCGTGGGCAACTGCCCCTTTCCCTTTGCTTTATATTCCCTTGTATGTTTGTCTTGTGCACTTACTGAGCGTAGGGACTGCCGCCCAGTTGTACCCCGTCGCCTAGGGCGGGTCGTTGCAAGTAGGCAGGGACAGAGTGGCGGGTAGATTAGGGCTCACTTGTCCGTTTCCCTAGCCCTATCATTACATAATCACAAGCCCATATACCTAGTCTACCCTGGTCCCTGACACTACTATGGACCCCCTTGAGACCCTGGCTCAGCAAATGCAGGGTCTCTCCCTACAGGTCCAGGCCCTGGCTCAGAAGGTCAACCAGCCTGATGCTACCTTGGTAGTTCCCCTCACCTCAACTCCTGAACCCCACCTCAAGTTGCCCGACCGGTTCTCAGGGGACCGGAGGGCTTTTCTCTCCTTTCGGGAGAGTTGCAGGCTTTACTTTCGCTTAAAGCCCCACTCCTCAGGTTCTGAGAGCCAGCGAGTGGGTATAATTATGTCCCGGCTCCAGGACGGGCCCCAAGAATGGGCCTTCTCCTTGGCTCCTGACGCCCCTGAACTTTCCTCCGTTGATCTTTTCTTTTCTGCTCTTGGACTCATTTATGACGAGACTGACAAGACTGCCTTTGCCGAGAGTCAGCTGGTGACCTTACGTCAGGGTAAGAGACCTGTTGAGGAGTATTGTTCTGACTTTAGGAAGTGGTGCGTAGCTTCTCGGTGGAATGACCCTGCCTTAAGGTGCCAGTTTAGGTTGGGTCTGTCGAATGCCCTGAAAGACCTGCTAGTTAGCTATCCCTCTTCTGACTCCCTAGACCAGGTTATGGCTTTAGCGGTACGATTTGACCGACGTCTCAGGGAACGACAACGCGAACGTTTATGTGTTTTCTCCTCCGACTCCCCCATGATGCCTCCCGAGGTTCCGTCGCTTCGTTCTTCCCCGGAAGACTCAGAGGTACCTATGCAACTCGCGGCCTTTGTGTCCCCCCAACAACGTAGAGATTTCCGCAGGAAGAATGGTCTCTGCTTCTACTGTGGGGATGACAAGCATCAAGTGAACAACTGTCCTAAGCGTAAGAATGCAGCCGGAGAACTTCCGCGCCTAAGTGATCATCGGGGAGGTCACAGGTATTTCCCGTAAATATGAAACGTAATAAGATCTTGCTTCCCTTTCAGGTCTCTTTTGGTGGTAGGTCTGCTACCAGCAGCGCCTTCGTGGATTCAGGGTCCTCTGCTAATATCATGTCTGTGGAATTTGCTATGTCTCTTGCTATGCCTTTGATTGATTTGCCTAAACCTGTCCCGGTAGTGGGTATCGACTCCACTCCTCTTTCTAATGGTTATTTTACACAGCATACCCCTGTTTTTGAACTCCTTGTTGGCTCCATGCATTTGGAGCAGTGCTCTGTACTGTTGATGCAGGGATTATCGACCGATTTGGTTTTAGGCCTTCCCTGGTTGCAGTTGCATAATCCCACGTTTGACTGGAATACTGGGGAGCTTACCAAATGGGGTAATGAATGTTTGACGTCATGTTTTTCTGTTAATTCTATTTATCCCCCTGAGGAGGTGAACACGCTACCTGAGTTTGTTCGGGACTTCGCTGATGTTTTCTCTAAGGAGGCCTCCGAAGTGTTACCTCCTCATAGAGAATACGATTGCGCTATCGAATTGGTACCAGGAGCTAAGCTTCCTAAGGGTAGGATATTTAATCTTTCTTGTCCCGAACGTGAAGCCATGAGAGAGTATATCCAGGAATGCCTGGCCAAGGGTTACATTCACCCCTCTACTTCTCCGGTAGGTGCTGGCTTCTTCTTCGTAGGGAAGAAGGATGGTGGTCTTAGGCCATGCATTGACTACCGTAACCTGAATAAGGTCACTGTAAGGAACCAGTATCCCCTTCCTTTGATTCCTGATCTCTTTAATCAGGTTCAGGGGGCCCAATGGTTCTCTAAGTTTGATCTACGGGGGGCGTATAACCTTATCCGCATCAAAGAGGGGAGGACTTGGGTACCCGCCCGGGATGTTCACGCTGGGTTATTGGTCAGGAAGTTCCACCTTCGTTTCCCCAGTAAACCAGGTCCACATAGAAAGGGTCCGGTGGCCCCTCATAAAAGGGGGGGTACTGTAAAGGATCTGCCAGGCACAGCTTCGGGGTTAACTTCCAGAGGTAATCAGTCTTCACCTGAGTCTATCTCTCTGAGACTGACTCCAGCTTCCACCACTCAGGCTGGCAGGCTTAGGAGTGGGAGAGCCTATCGCAGCCTGGCCAGACTCAGCTAGCTCCCGCCCTCTGTCTATTTATACCTGCCTTTCCTGTTCCTCCTTGCTTGTGATTCTTTCCGTGTGGTTTCCTGGCCCAGCTACAGCTCCTACAATTTGATCCTGCTCCATTCTGACCCTGGCTTTCTGACGACTCTTCTGCTCTGCGTTTTGTACCTCGTGCTCTCCTGGTTTGACTTGGCTCGTTCACCACTCTGTTGCTCACGGTGTTGCCGTGGGCAACTGCCCCTTTCCCTTTGCTTTATATTCCCTTGTATGTTTGTCTTGTGCACTTACTGAGCGTAGGGACCGCCGCCCATTTGTACCCCGTCGCCTAGGGCGGGTCGTTGCAAGTAGGCAGGGACAGAGTGGCGGGTAGATTAGGGCTCACTTGTCCGTTTCCCTACCCCTATCATTACAATTGAACTGGATCTTTTTTCTATTGATGCCGTAAAGGGGTTGCCCTACAATAAGAAACCCTTTTTAGTTTAATGCTGTCCCGGCTGGCATTCATCGTGGTAAGTTCACCTTCAGAAACCCCCATCGATATTATCACTTAGGAAAGATGCCTATTACATGCTGGCCACTAAAATGATTGCCTGATCATATAAAAAATGGACTGGTCGAGTCTGCCAGAGAGAAAGAGGTGCTCTTTGTTAGCATTTCTCTGCTCATTCAGTGAAGTCCCAAATAGGAGACCCAACTCAATGATGCCCATCCACTAAAAAGGCAACTATGAAATGCATGACCTGGTGTGGTCGTCAGCTTTTTTTTTATCTGTATCCACATACATTGTTTATTTCTATCTCTGATTTTTTTACCCCTTGGAGGTCTGTTTGTACTTTGTTGTTGTGTTTTGATGTTACTTAGGCTTGGTTCACATCTGCCTTGGGATCCCGTTCTGACGTTCCATCGGAGGTTTCCATCAGAACGAGACCCTGGGCAGACACAAACGGACACCGACGGAAACCAGAGGTTTCCGTTTCCATCACCATTGATTTCAATGGTGACGGAGCCAGTGCCCGTGGTTTCCGTTTGTGTTTGTTGTGCACTGGACCCGTCGTTTAGCCGGAAGCAATAGCGTAGTAGACTACGCTATTGCTTTTCTATTGCTCCCGGCAAAATGACGGGTCCGGTGCACAAAAGAGACAAACGGAAACCACAGGTACCGGCTCCGTCATCATTTAAATCAATGGTGATGGAAACGGAAACCTCTGCTCTCCGTCGGTGTCAGTTTGTGTCTGCTTAGGGTACCGTTCTGACGTAAACCTTCGACGGAACATCAGAACGGGACCCCAAAGCAGATGTGAACGAAGCCTTAAGTATTGTAAATTCTTTATTTATTTTTTTTACAATGTTACTTAAGTATATACTGAGATATTTGTGTCTAATTTATTGCATTCAATAGCGTTTCTTTGGGTTTAATATGTAAATTACTACGAACTATTGATTTATATATGTGACGTTGCGCCTTTTTATTAAGTTTTATTTTGTTGTATGTTTGTTGAGTTCTACTACATACATATTGTCCTGTGCACAATTATTATAGGTTTTATTGTTTGTCTAATTGGTATATGGTGCCCAAATTAGTGTATTTGTGCCCTATCATTTGATAGGTTTATTATATTAAAGGAGTTGTGCGGGATTAGAAAAACATGGCTGCTGTTTTTTTTTTTCTAGACATAGCATCACATCTGTCCACAATTTGTGTCTGGCATTGCAGCTCAGCTCTATTAGAGTGAGTTGACTGAGATGCAATACCATAAACAACCTGTGGACAGGTGTGACACTATTTTAGGAAGAATGTATACATGTTTTTTTAATCCTGGACAATACCTGTAATATTAATCTATTGATTTATTTATAACACATATTGCACCTGTAAATGGAGATGCCCTAGCAGTCTCAGTTGCAGGGGAAAACAGCCCTGATAATGTGACAATCAGGACTGTGCTGGTCTTAGTTAGACCCAGAATCTCAGTCATACGACTGCTGTACCTACAATCACGTGATCACCAGGACTGTATAATCAGCGGCCCACATTTACTAAGACAGGCAGTTTTTTTTATGCCAGTCTGTGTAAAGAAGGCAGTTAGTTTGCATCAAATTTATTAAAAGGCACCCACCTATTTATAAATTTAGCAATTTTTTTTAAGTGAGCTATGAACAGGCATAGATTTGTGTCATTTATCTATTTCACATAATGAGCATTGCTTAGATTTCGAATTTAGACCACTTTTCGAATTTGATGAGCGACAAGAAATGTCGCAAAATTTTAGTGTTAAAATGGTGCATGTCATCACTTGTAACATATTAGCGGCACTGTGTATGGTAAAACCTGGCGTATACTGCTTAATAAATGTTGGTAATTGAATGTAATGTATATAAAGATAAAAAATGAAGAAAAAGTAAAAAAAAAAAGTAATCCTTTTATTTATATAATGTTAAATATCTACAAATAGCAATTACAAGCTTTGAGGCTAAAGGTTTATTTTATGTCTCCATTTAGCAAAAATACTTGACTGTGAATTCAAATGCCCATTATTATTCTAAGACTAGATCTCATTTTAATGGAGCGGACCCGTAATTAATCAGGAAGTCTCAGCAATATATCTTCTTTAACTGTGTTAGGCTTATTTACTTAGTTAAAGAACTATTGATGACTTTTTTTGGCCCAAAAAGTGCAGAATTGTTCAACCATGCCCTTGAGAATCATATTCTGCAAAAAAGTTATGAAGTTATAAATCAGAGTTTGTTCTGCAATTTCTTTGTTCTGTAATTGCAGTGTGTTGGTATTACAGAGATGCAAGCAACTTCTTATAGGACACTGCCAACAATTAATTGCTTTCCTTAAGTAGTCCATATTCTATGGCCATTGCAAGGAGAACTGGCCCACTATCTGGGGATATGCTTAGGGTATGTGCACACACACTAATTACGTCCGTAATTGACGGACGTATTTCGGCCGCAAGTAGTGGACCGAACACAGTGAAGGGAGCCGGGCTCCTAGCATCATACTTATGTACGATGCTAGGAGTCCCTGCCTCTCCGTGGAACTACTGTCCTGTATTGAAAACATGATTACAGTACGGGACAGTTGTCCTGCAGAGAGGCAGGGACTCCTAGCACCGTATATAACTATGATGCTAGGAGCCCGGCTCCCTGCACTGAGTTCGGTCCGGTACTTGCGGCCGAAATACGTCCGTCAATTACGGACGTAATTAGTGTGTGTGCACATACCCTTAGGACCGTGCAATTTTCATGGAAGCGCCCATGCCAAATAATACGTGTAAAAATGTACATACCGTATTACCTCAATTGATCTGGTTAGTGATATCAGATCAAAAATGTATTACCATTTGCCATCTTTTTTGTTAGAGAGGGACTTTTCCGAAATGTTGAGAACAACTTGGGACGAGTACTATCGAGATAATGCTCGACATATTGATAATATACGTTTATTTTGGGATGAGGCAAAAAGTGGTAAAATTATATATTTTGGAGCAAATAAAAGGAAGAAAGCAAACAGGAGATACATCAATTAAGTATAGAATACAAAAATTCATATAGTGCAACTTTTTGAACTCAAGGTAACCACTAACATGTAAAAATATGTTTTTTTTTCCATATCAAAGGTGTTCATAGCTTTTAATGCACACTATACATATAAATCATTAGCACATATGAAAGCATGAAAGTTTGTAATATATCTTATGAAGAGAACATGACATCTTCCTCTCTTTCCAGCAGCCTGTAATTCCATGTAGTCGGAGCTATGGCTGGCCCAGTAGGACAGGATTGACGGCTTTAGGCAAAACAAGAAACTAAATCAGTTCAGTATGAAGGGCTCCAACTAGGAGCTTCAGTGGCTTGGTTTCAGATACGATCGGGTCGGGCAGAGGCAGACAATTCACCAACGCAACAGCCAAAGACGTCTAACTCAAACTGGAGAAGATCCACTAGGTCTTTTTGGATGAAGTTTGCTGCGGACCAAGAGTCCAGATAGGCAGAGACCCGATGTGTCTTTTCGCCGGACACTATGGTCACGGGGATGGACAGTTTTGAAGATAATTTTTTATTCTGCGCCATACCGCCTAGGGTTGTCTCTCTAACCAATCCTAGGCATTGGAGTTTTTGGGCTTCTGAGGACACAAACGCACAACATGGCCTCTGAGGCCGCAATACAAACAAAGTCCCGATGTGCGTCTGCATTGTCTCTCCTGGGCTGACAATTTGAGCCGGTCCACCTGCATAGGCTCCTCTTGTGGAACAACTGATGAGGGCAACAGGGATTGCTGGTGTCACGTAGGGTTCGAGGACCCACTGGGCCGTACCGCCTTGGTGGTATGGCAGCTGGCCAACAGGTCACAGGTCACAGTCAATAGTTCATATAGGGTACCTGTGGCAGCTCGTACAGTAGCAAGGCAGACTCGGCTGGAACTAGGCAGCGGGTAGACGTCAGGCGTGGAGAAGCAGGACAGGCGTGGAATACAGCACAGTACGAATACAGCACGGCACTTGACCAGGATAGCACAGGATACAGGGAACACTGGGAACTGGAAAACACTAGGAGACCATTTGCTTAGACAAACTAGGATACGACAAACAATGCTCAGGCATCGAAGCAAGGGGCTGGGCCCCTCTTATAGTTTAGGGCACTCATGGGCTGATTACACATTAAAGTCCGGTGTGCGCGCTGCCCCTTTAAAAGCGGGCACGAGTGTGCGCGCGCTCCCTACGGGACCCGTCCGAGGTGAGTGGAAGTGGGCACTGGCGTCTCCTGAGGAGGAGACTGGGGCCAACGCTCGCAGACCAATGGCTGCAGCCGTCAGGAGGAGAGTGAACCTGACGGCCCGCAGCCACGGACATGACAGCTGGAAAGTAGGAGCCAGCCTGGGGAATCTTCTCTCCCGACAAAACTTTTTGGATCGCTCCCGTATCCTCATGTCAATCTGGGTGGCAAGAAGAATGAGGTCATCCAGGGTAGGTGGCAGATCACGAGCAGCAAGGTCGTCTTTAATCTCGTAGCCACCAAGGCCTCGTTGCTCCAGGACAGCTCTACCGGCAGGGTCCGAAACTGAATGGCGTACTCGCCCACGCACGGAGATGTTTCCCTGGCGAAAGGTCAGTAGAAATGCAGCTGCTGACGAGACTCGTCTAGGTTCCTCAAATACAGTGCGAAAAGTCTGTAGGGAACACTGGAAGTCACGGGTCTCTGGTCCTTGACATTCCCAGATAGGATTCACCCATGCTAGGGCTTTGCCAGTAAGAAGTGAGACTATAAATTCGATCCTTGCGCCATCGGGAGGGAATGTTCTGGCATGTAGGCTGAAGTGGATCTGGCACTGGTTCAGAAATCCCCTGCAGGTACTCGCGTCTCCGTCGTAGCAAGGAGGTAGTGGCAGCGAGAATCGGGAGTCGGCACCAGTACTGACAGGAGGTGTAGTAGGAGGAACAGCCAGGGCAACAGGTGCCGTAATGGCTGCAGCTTGCGCATCAAGTCGCTGTGCAATGGAGTTCACTGCCTGGAGGAATTGGTCTTGTCATGACCAAAGGTCTCGCAGGTCTACCTGCATGACTTTTGACGTCATCATGGTCTTCGGTTGAACAGCGATCCATGGCCTGAGCATACTGTCACGATCCGTGGGTATGTGGACCCACTAGCCCACTAGGCCGTAGCTGAGTAGTAGCTGGCCAAACAACAGTCCTAGTACAAGAGTACCTTTGATAGTCCAGACAGTAATGGAGGCTCGGCACAGATGAACTTTCAGACACCAGATGTGGTGTATATCAGCAGGCATGACCGGTGGCACAACACGACTCCAAGACTCTAAGGCACAGGAACAAATATAGCACGGCATACAGGTAGCAGAGCACAGGAACAACGGGAACAGGATAACACTAAGGAACCATTTTCTAAGACTAACATGGGTAAACAGAACAACGCTCAGGCAATGAGTGAAAGGGCAGAGCCCCTTTTATAGTCCAAGGTGATCATGAGCTAATTAGAGATTATTTTCATGTGCGCGCACTAGCCCTTTAAGGCCAGGCATGAGCACACAAGTGCACCCTACGGGACCCAGTGAAGCAAGGCAGAAGTGAGTGCTGGTGTCTCCTGGCCAGCACTCACAGAGTCATGGCAGCGGCCATCGAGTGGTGAGTAGGAATGACGGTCCGCGGCCATGGCCATTACAATATGTCTGATGATCCATTGATACCCAGGACTGTAAGTATAACAAGGGGGCTTCCACGCTTAGCGGAAATAAGCTTTCTACACCAGCATAGAAGGAGATTCATGTAATGCTTCTGTAGTGTCCCAGTACACTCCCTACTTCCATAATAGGAGTAGTTGTCGTATGGTAGTAGGTTTGTCACAATGTAATAGTACTGTGTGTCAGTATGCCTCTGTATATCATGTATTTCCTGTGTGCATACACTGTTTATATTGCCATGTGCTTAATTGCTTTGCTGCCATCTATGGTTGACCCACTGTAAGTGCATGTGAGTGTAGGATTCCAATCACTCCTGACACATAACAAGTTTCCATCCAGAAGTTTCTAGCAATCTGTGGGTGGAGACTTTAGCCCAGCCTACCTCTTAGCAGAGGGCATGAAAACCAGAGCAGACGAATTCTAGGGAGTCTAGGGTTGAGGTGCCAACAACACATGCTGTGCAACACATGGCAGGGAATCTACATCTATCTACCTGCCACGCCTAGGAGCTGCGTGTGGATCTCACGGCCCATGCAAAGCACAGATATTCCTAGGTCCCTTCACCAGTCCATACAGAGGGGATAACATATATTTTTCTACCGCCTCCGAGAAGGAGAGAATCTATCTGTCAGAAAGGAGCAGTTTCAAGAGGAGCCTTTCTGCAATCCTGGACCTTCAAGTAGGCCTCCAGTGCTCCGTGCTCTCCAAGCCACGTGTCTTAGGTCCGCATCCGGCTATCGGATACCGCGCTCCAGTAACCGTGAGTAACTACCTTTCCCTCAAGTTAGTCACCGCCGGGATCCAACCTGTGTAGATCCCTTCTGTAGCCATAATAAGGACTGTGTCTCCCCCAAAACCATAAACTGCATAATTTGAGGAAAGTGTTGTGTCAGCATCACCCCTCACAAGCATATCCGTGCAAGTCAGCTAACAAGGGGTCCTCCTCACATGCACACTCCACTATACTGGTAATGAGAGACTGCATTGCTGTGAAGTATTGCTGCACTTTATGGAAGTTCTCCACAGTAAAGAGACTTTTGGTTAGCAGAGGACTGTGCCTGATTTTGCTTTCCATTTTTGACAATTGACTTGGTGTGTGTGTCCTAAGAGAGGTGCCCCAGGGTTGGATCACCACTGCAGCTACTGTGACATCACTAATAAACCAGCCATTAGGGGGACTACTACCCTCATCAGGTCCTCTCATAACATCTGCATCCTCTGGGATACCACACTTCCTTCTCTTATTAAAGGGATTTTTCTGTTTGCTTAAGGAATACATGTGCATAACCTGAGTGACTTTTAATTTTGGATCATATATAAACCGTTTCTTTGTAGCACATATTTAAAAGTTTTGCTTTAAAGTATCATTAGTTCTATGATATACATTACAGTATTGTGTTGTGTTGGGAGGCTCGTGTGTCCTTAGTCTATCGACCATGAATTCGATATACTCTCCCTGGACGCAATGCCTTCAATTTTGTTATGTCCTTTGGGATAATATACTCATACTTCTATTTTTTGTCCTAGGAGTCCTCTGATGCTTACAGATGAACTTGATGAATATTGTTTTACCTGAAGATTTGGCCAGTGTGGCTAAGTGTACTGTTGCATTTAACATATGTATATTTCTACCCTTTTCCTTATATATACACTAGGCACTGTCATGCGTTGTCATGACAATGCACACTCTATTAGTCGTTTACCAGGATTAGACATACCCCATACACTTCCTTCTCCTCAAAGAGGGACTAAACACTATGTTGTGGCTAGCTAAGTGGCCGTCTATTAACGCAACACGTGACCACAAAATTACAGATATACAGCTAAATATCTGTGGTAGTGAATGTCATGTGATGTAATACGTCATGGAGACGACCTACCCTCCACATGATATAGGAGCTAGCAGACCACACACCCCTCACACTAGCCAGCCCTCCATTGTGATATGATCACGTGGTCGTCAATTTATGTACCACGTCAACGTAGACTAGTGAGGTCACTTCCGGTTGCACTCATCCAGTGATGCTTTGACGTCACTTCTGGTTACGCGCACAGCACTTGTCACTTCGGGTTGACACATGCGCAGTAGGCACCTTCCAGGTGCCATTACAGCATGGTACAAATACATAATGGCTCAGCATCCCTCCCTCTTACCATCACATGGACGCCTTTACCTCTATATTACTTGATTCAGGTATCACTTGTCATTCTTTATTACATGTTCACTATCTGATTGCATAATTGAATCACTTGAGCCGTACCCTATATAATGTTGCAGGTTATCTGGCTTATGAATGCTTGACAAAGGCTTGATGCTAGCCGAAACGTTGCATCTCTGGATTAAAATCACTTGATTTTTCACAACATATGGAATGGTGCTGTTTCCCTTCTCTGCTATCTGCATAAGGAATATAGACATGATATAGACATGAAGAAAAAAGACTTTCACATTTCTATTTCCTATACAGGTATGAAAGTAATATCATGTGATATTGGCATTGTTTGTACTTGGCATTCAGCCTGTGTGCCCCGGATGTCTTCTCTCTGTTATGTACAGGTTATGCAAAGGTTGTGTCTCCGCTGTTTTAAATATACAGTATATATACTGTATAAGTATTAGAAGAGCTTGGAGGAGACTTTGTTAAGGTATACCTACTGTTAAAATAAAATCTAATTTCCTCCTTAGGTAGCTATAGATGTGTACGAAATGTAGTGCAACCACAAATGTTGTGTAGTGCAACCACAAATGTTGTGTGCAAACTACAGGTTTCTTGAGTGTAACCTTCTGCTCTTTTTCCTTCTCTCTCTACATCATTTCTGTAAATGCTTATGTTCTCTCTCCATGTTTGCTGAGTGGCCAAGCTCTTCTTGGCGTGATGTAAAAGCTGTTCCGTATGCGTTGAGCCAATCATATGTCTCCGTCCTTATGCTTCCTCTCCTTTTTGTGCTGCTTCACTGCAACAGTAAGTGAGAGACTTCAGCTGCATCCCCTCCTCCCCCTCATTCTAGTCCTAATTTTACTGTTTTACACTAGTTGTATTTTTCTGTGAGACAGGGAGCCTGCTGACCAGGAAAGATCAGATGAAAGAAAAGATGACTAGAATTCCGGAGAGGTTCTCCAATGGGGCTCCAAATGTATCAACTGCTGTCTGTTACAAACTCCTCTGCCTCAGTCATTGGCAGGATTACCCCCTAATTTCTCTCAGTTTGTGGATGTCTTCAGCAAAAGGAGGCTAAGATGCTTCCCCACACCGGGCTTACGACTGTCTCATTGAACTGGTTCCAAATGCGTCCCCTCCCGTTGGACGGGTATACCCTCTCTCCTTGCCAGAGACTCAGTCCATGTCGGCCTATATCAAAGAGAAACAGGAGAGGGATTTCATACAAAAATCCTCCTCCCCAGCCGGTTTCTTTGTCAAGAAAAAAGACGGATCTCTAAGACCTTGCATTGACTACCGTGGTCTCAATCAAATCACGGTGAAGAACAAATATCCGTTGCCATTAATTTCCAAACTAGTTGACCGCCAAGATTTTTTTTCTAAACTAGACTTGCGTGGGGCTTACAATCTGATCCGGATCCGCAAGGGTGATGAATGGAAGATGGCATTCAACACTCGAGACGGGCACTATGAATACCTGGTAATACCCTTGGTTCTGTGTAACGTTTTCCAAGGGTTCGTCAATGATATCTTCCAAGATCTCCTCTATGTTTGTGTTGTGGTCTATCTTGATGAAATTTAGATTTTTTTTCTCTAGATCCAACGACTCATTGGAGGCATGTCCATCAAGTTCTGCTACGATTAAGGGAGAATCGTCTTTATGCCAAGCTGGAGAAGTGCATTTTTTAGAAAAATTCCCTACCCTTCCTGGGCTACATCATCTCGGATCAAGGCCTCAAGATGGATCTTGAGAAGGTAAAGTCCGTCTTGGAATAGCTACATCCTCAAGGCCTGAGGTCCATACAGAATTTTTTGGGATTCGCCAACTTCTACCGGCAGTACATCTCAAACTTCTCTTCACTGACGGCTCCCATCTCTACCCTCACCAAAAAAGGTATGAACGCCAAGGTGTGGACTCCAGAGGCAGAATCTGAATTCAATAGCCTTAAGAGTGCCTTCACATCAGCCTCAACTCTCCATCATCCTGACGTGTCACTACAGTTTTCGTTGGACTTGGACGACTCCTTTGTTGGTGCAGGTACACTTCTGTTCCAGAGAGGTTCCAAAGGGAAGGCAGTGATATGTGGCTATTACTCTAGACATTTTTTCTCCTGCAGAGCGCAACTACTCTATTGGAGATCGGGAATTACTGGCGATCAAATTGGCTCTGGAGGAGTGGAGACATCTACTAGAGGGAGCGGCTCACCCCATCCTGAAATATACCGACCACAAGAACCTCACCTATCTCCAGTCGGCCCAATTGCTGAACCCCCGTCAAGCCAGGTGGTCGCTGTTCTTCACCAGGTTCCAATTTGTGCTCCATTACCGTCCTGCTGACAAAAATTTGAGGGTCGATGCCCTGTCCAGGTCATTTGAGACAGAGGACACCGTGGAGTTCCTGCAAAGTATCATTTACCTGTCCTGTATTGTTTCTGTTAATCCTCTGAAAGTTAGAGACATCCCACCGGGGAGGACATTTGTGTGGTTCGCAGACAGGAGGAGAATCCTTCGGTTGGGGCACAGCTCCAAACTGGCTGGGCATGCTGGTGCTCGCAAAACCCGAGATCTCATTGCCCGTTGGTTCTGGTGGTTCACGCTGCCCAAAGATATTGTGGACTTTGTCTCGTCCTGTACTGTGTGTGCTTCTAACAAAGTTGCTCACTCTAAGCCTGCCGGCCTGCTCCAACTTCAGCCTGTGCCCAATGCTCCCTGGCAGCATACAGCAATGGACTTTGTCACAGACCTTCTATTCTCTGCAGGATGCAATATGGTCTGGGTGGTGGTGGACTGGATCTCGAAGATGGCTCATTTTATCCTGCTGACTGATCTACCTTCTGCTCCTCGACTGGCTAACCTCTTCATCCAACACATCTTCCACTTGCATGGTTTTCCTCTTCATATCGTGTCTAATCGGGGGGGTTAAGTTCACCTCGAAAATCTGGAGAGCCCTCTGTAAACTCCTAGATGTGAAGTTGGACTTTTCTTCAGCCTACCATCCCCAGTCCAAAGTCGAGAGGATTAACCAAATCATGGAGAATTATCTTTGCCACTTCATCTCCATGCAGCATGATAACTGGGTACAGCTTCTTCCATGGGCCGAGTTTTCTTACAACAACCACACAAAATAGTCCACCACTTCCACACCATTCTACATTGTGTACAGCCTACATCCACCAATCCCTCTTCCTGTTCCGGCTACATCCCAGGTACCCGCAGCTGACTCTGCATTTGGAGACTTTTTACAGGTCTGGCAGCAAACCCGGTCCTCTATTCTGCAGACAGTCGATCGCATGAAGCGAAAAGCGGATACTAGGAGAAAAGAGCCACCTCAGTATCTGCCGGGTACCAGAGTCTGGCTGTTCTCAAGGAATATCCGCCTAAAGGTACCTTCCTACAAGTTTGCTCCCAGCTTCCTCAGACCTTTGAGATACTACAACAAATAAACCCGGTCTCCTATAAGCTTTGGCTGCCTCCTACCCTTAGAATCCCCAACTCGTTTCATGTGTCCTTTCTGAAGCCTGTGGTCCTGAACCGCTATAGTAAGACTCCTGGTCCCACAGTGGCTTCCAGCGGTCCATCTGACGTGTTTGAGGTGAAGGGGATCCTGGACTGCAAGAGGGTAGGAGGAAGAACTTTCTATTTGGTGGACTGGTGAGGGTTTGGTCCTGAGGAGAGGTCCTGGGAGCCAGAAAATAACCTTAATGGCCCTACCCTCATAAGGAAGTTTCTCTCTCGCTCTGGTCCTAAGAAGAGGGGGCGTAAGAGGTGGGATACTGTAATGGCCATGTCTGCAGACCGTCGATCCTACTCACCCCTCGATGGCCGCGGCCATGACTCTGTAAGTGCTGGCCGGCATCTCCGTCCTAGGAGACGCTAGCACTTACTTCAGCCTTGATACACTTGGTCCCGTGCACATGAAAATAATCTCTAATTAGCCCATGATCACCCTGGACTATAAAAGGGGCTCTGCCCTTTCACTCATTGCCTGAGCGTAGTTGTGTTTACCCATGTTAGTCTTTTCAAATGGTTCCTTAGTCTTATCCTGTTCCCATTGTTCCCGTGCCCTGCTACCTGTATCCTGTATCCCGTGCTATATTTGTTCCTGTGCCTTAGAGTGTTGGAGTCGTGTTGCGCCACCTGTCATGCCTGCTGATATACACCACGTCTGGTGTCTGCAAGTTCATCTGTGTCGAGCCTCCATTACTGTCTGGACTATCAAAGGCACTCTTTTACTAGGATTGTTGTTTGGCCAGCTTCTACATCGCTACGGCGGTGCGGCCTAGTGGGTCCACATATCCACGGATCGTGACACATATTTCTATATAGGTCACCTTTCAGCTGTCCTTTATCTACACAAAATAATCCCAATTTTGATAATCTTTTGGGGTACTGCAGTCCACCTATTCCATTTATCACTTTGGCTGCTACCTTTGAATCCTTTTAAGCTCTACTATGTCTTTCTTGTGCACTTGTGCCCAAAACTATACACAATATTCCATGTGCGGTCTGACTAGTGATTTATAAAGGGGAACAACTATGTTCTCATCATGTGCACCTATGGCCTTTTGAGGCACCCCATAATCTTATTTGCCTTGGCAGCAGCTGCCTAACACTGTTTGCTACAGTTAAGTTTACTGTTGAATAATATTCCTAAGCCATTTTCCGTGACAGTTTTACCCATTGTTTTCCAATTCTAATATGCAATGGTGACATGTATTTTCTCTTCCCAAGTGCATAACTTTACATTTATGGGTGTTAAACAGCATTTGCTACTTCTCTGCCATGGACGTCCTCTTATTCAGATACAGAGTTAGGTAGAAAGGAAAAGTTCACACAGACACACAAGTGAGAAATATCTACACAAAGAATTTATATATTTCACATTCAGCTTGAGATGTGTTAAAGGTTGTACATTACCAAATTAACTGTGTAAATAACGGCTGCTCTGGAACGCTCTCATTTCCATACTGACTGCACTTACCACCCACACAGAAATAGCCGCTTTCACAGTAAATGATGGTGTCTGCTGAAAACGACATTTCAATTTTTTTTCCATACGAGTCTTTGATGGCCCAGCTACTGGCTCCTAATCTTCAACCTTCTCCAAATAATTTTCTGTTCCTAACACTTGACTGACTAGGCAGTAATTCCTCCTCTATCTCATTCGGGCTACATCAGCGGGCCATGGCGGAGCCATCATTTCTTATTTCCTGATGCTGTAATGGTGAAATGTTTCCTCACAATTTACTGTTGGATATTAAGTGTTATTTGCTGTGATTAAAAAAAACCTCACAAACGATCATTACTGTTAACATGGCCATTCGGCAGCTCATTGTATGGAGGTTGCCTTATCTCAGTAAGAAGTTCCAGAAACTAACATAGCATAAGCTGGAGGAAAAACAATAAAAAAATGCTCTGCAGCTGCCATCGATTATAGCAACAGAGATACAAACAAACCTTAAAAATCAATAATTCAACAAGCAAATTTGTATTATTTTTTATTCATGAAATGGATATTGCTCCGTGGGCAGGAGAAAACTTTTAGTATGCAGTAGCGCTAGGCACCAGATTAAAGGGGCCTTAATGTAAAATCTAAATTATTTCCATCTGTTATGTCATTGAATACACTCTTTTTTCCCCTGTTATCAGCCACTTAAGGTTAAGGTAGTGTGGATGGTAATATTCATCAAAGTTTTTACTCTAGGAAGTTTAGGAAAATATATTTCCCCATAATCACTACTTTATCTAACATATCTCCAGTCCTGAAAAATTTGCACACATAAGTGTTGATGATAGTAGCATGCCATAGAAGCAGACTAGGCAAATGTTATGGGACCCATAAAGAAGGGGCGATCAACTCAGTTTGGCCACCTCTTGGTTCCCAATGGGTGATTAGAATTTAACCCCTTATTGACTTATTATGCAACTGTAAGTCATGGCTGGAAATGGGGAGTATGAGCCCTCTCCATACTCAGCAGCCCGAAGCTTCACTGTAATGCCTGGGATCCGAGATAACTCTGATCCTGGTCACCTAACCACTTAGTTGTCATGGTCAATAGTCACCACGGCATCTAAGCCATTAGAAAGAGGAGGGGACCCCCCCCTCTGTCACTCCATAGGTCCCACATAGAGCGATCACGTGGTTCCAATGGTTGTCATGGTAGCCTGGTGGTCTAATGAAGGCCCCCAAGTCTGCCTTCTATGTGCTTCTATTAAGCCCTTCCAAAAACAGGGCTTAATAGAAGCCAATAAAAATTACAATAGACTGCAATACATAGATATTGCTGTGTATTGTATCAGCGATCATATGATTGCTTGTTCAAGTTCCTAGGAGGACATTAAAAAAAACAAAACAGTTAATTAGGTTTTTTTAATAATGTACAAAAACAATGGAAAATATTAAAAGTTCAAAAAACACTTTTCCCATTCCCCCCCCCCCTAATTTAATAGAAAAATTCCGTAAAAAAAAACAAAAAACATACAACGCTTCAATTGTTGTTTTTTTGGTCACATTACCTCCCAAATAAAATTAAAACAAAAATGTATATGCTACCAATAAAAACTACAGCCAGCTTCCCAAAAATTAATTCCTCACATCACCCCATCATACATAATTATGGCAGAGTATCTAACTATAGCTTGTTTATGTCTCATAGACGAACTAAAAAAAAAATTAAGAAAATATTTACGTAACATACAGAAAAAATGTTCAAGGTTCAAAAAGAACCCCTTTTCCTATTTTCCCCTAAAGTAATGTAAACAATAAAAAATATTGCCCAGCCTGTAAAAGTCAGAACTATTACAATATAACATTATTTAACCTGCATGGTGAACGGAGTAAAAAAAGAAAATCAAAATTGAAAAAATAAGAATTGTTTTTTTTGGATCACTTTAGCTCCCCCCAAAAAATGCAATAAAAAGTGATCAAAAAGTTGTATGTACCCTAAAATTGTGGCAATATCTACAGCTTGCTGCATAAGAAACAAGTCCTTACACCGCTCCATCAATGGAAAAAGAAAAAGTCAAGGGCATTGCTATTTTTTACTGTTGCACCACACAAAGAATATTTTCTGTTTTTCGGTACATTATATGGTATAACAAATAATGAGTCCCTATACAGCTATGTTGAGGGAAAAGCAAAGAAGTTGTAGTTTTTGGAAGGCAGGGAGGAAAAAAATGTAATTTTGAAATAAAAAAATAGGGGTTAAAGTTCTAATCAAGAGGTTGTTCATTTTAGGCATCACTTTCCGATGGGGGGGTCAGGTGTATGCAGAGTGCGGCATATCCCCCTAAAGAGCGTTTGTCCAAAAATGGACAATCCTATTTCTTTATAGCATTCATTATCCTAAAGGCAGATTACTTTGTTTTTGAATAAAAGGGCAGAGACAATTTCTTTTTGTATAGAGACACAGACGAGCAATTGATATGTGAAAACTTTCATAATTACGATGTGACCTTTTTAACTGAGTGGGAATATTAACTTATGTTGAGTCCTTAGGCAATAATAGTCTTAATTTATACAAAATTTCATACAAATGTCACACATCTTGAGATTGTTGCTTAGCAACAAAGTTTTCTTGCCATGTAGTAAGAAAGAAATCTGCAAAGATTAAAGCAATGTATTTATGTATAAGAAAACTGAAAAGGTCAGGATGACTTGTCGAAGCGAATGTATGATCCAATCTGATGAAAATCTAACTTTGTTATGGTACTGAAAATATGAATCACAAGTTTCAAACCTACATAAGGGTTTAGACTTATTTTTAGGGGTTTTTTGTTTTGATATTTGAAACCTTATAGGGGTATTCCCTTCATAGAAATTTATGGCATATCCGCAGGATATGGCAAAAATGTCTGATAGATGCGAGTCCCAGCTCTGGGTCCGCACCTCTATTGAGAATGGGGGTCACCCGATTTCCTTGCTGTATTTTCCACCATTAGATGTGTATGTGACTGACATTTATATGTGTGAATGTGGCCTGTAGGCATTTGTGTTAAGTCGCACAACCTTTTTTGCTGATATTGCCACGGTTGACCAGCGTCTATATTAAAAATTTGCAAACATAAAGTTAATATGCGCCATTGCCATGGGTATAAAATATGTTTTAGATATGTATCTATGAATCTAAGAGAGATTAGACTTGCTCTATACTGTTGGCTGATTTCTTTTTTGATTCTTTTATTTTCAATACCTGCTGACTCTGGCATGTCTGTTTTGAAGCTGCGGGCTCTGAGCTTAGTGGACTTTCCCTTGTCTCAATGTTTTATACTGTGTGTATGTGTCCACCCTCTCCTATCTCTCTCTCTCTCTCTCTCTCTCTCTCTCTCTCTCGCAGTAACATTGCTTTGCAAGTTGTGATTCCTTGAAGAAAATGCTGCTCCCCAGGGATATATAATATACGCAAGTATAGCTCTAACGTGTTCTGACCACAGATGCCCCTACAGCGCGCAGGAGGAGGTTAGCATGAAGCAGGAGAGAAATCTGTAGAGACACATAGTTCTGCATAGGAACTGACTACACAAAACAAGAAGAGATTTGTACTCAAGTTTATTTGTTGAGAAAATGAAAAATGTTGAACTAATGCTGCGTCTTATTGGAAAATAATGTAATTTTTCATTTTCACTGCCTATTTCTAATAAAATATATGAGACACCTGTGGGGTCAAAATGCTCACTACACCCCTAGATGAATTCCTCAATGGGTGTAGTTTGCCAAATGGAGACACTTTTGGGGGGTTTCCGCTGTACTGGTACCTTAGGAGCTTTACAAATGTGACATGGTGCAGAGAAATCAAACCAGCAAAATCTGTACTCCAAAAGCTAAATAGCGTGCCTTCCCTTCTGAGTCCTGCTGCTTGCCCAAACAGCAGTTTATGACCACATGTGGGGTATTTCCGTACTCTGGAGAAGTTGCTTTACAAATGTTGGGGTGCTTTTCATCATTTATTTGTTGAAAAAAAATAAAAATTTTGAGGTAAAGCTACATCTTATTGGAAAATAATGTGATTTTTCATTTTCACTGCCCAATTCTAATGAAATCTATGAAACACCTGTGGGGTCAAAATGCTCACTACACCCCTAGATTAATTCCTCAATGGGTGTAGTTTGCCAAATGGAGTCACTTTTGGGTAGTTTCCACTGTACTGCTACCTAAGGGGCTTTGCAAAAGCGACATGGCGCAGAAAAACCAATCCAGTAAAATCTGCTCTCCAAAAGCCAAATGGTGCTCCTTCCCTTCTGAGCCCTGATGTGTATTCATACAGTACTTTATTACCACATATGGGGTATTTCCGTACTCTGGAGAAGTTGCTTTACAAATGTTACTGTGATTTTTCTCCTTTATTTGATGAGAAAATGAAACATTTTTACCTAAAGCTACGTGTTAGTGTAAAAAAATGAAATTTTTCATGTTTACTGCCCAATTCTAATGAAATCTATGAAACACCTGGGGGGGCAAAATACTCACTACACCCCTAGTTTAATTCCTTTAGGGGTGTAGTATCCCAAATGGAGTCACTTTTGGGGGGTTTCCACTGTACTGGTACCTTAGGAGCTTTACAAATGCGACATGGTTCAGAGAAATGAATCCAGCAAAATCAGCGCTCCAAAAGCTAAATGGCGTGCCTTCCCTTCTGAGTCCTGCTGCTTGCCCAAAAAGCAGTTTATGACCACATGTTTGGTATTTCCATACTCTGGAGAAGTTGCTTTACAAATGTTGGGGTGCTTTTCCTCATTTATTTGTTGAAAAAATGAAACATTTTGAGTTAAAGCTACATCTTATTGGAAAATAATGTAATTTTTCATTTTCACTGCCCAATTCTAATGAAATCTATGAAACACCTGGGGGGGCAAAATGCTCACTACACCACTAGTTTAATTCCTTTAGGGGTGTAGTATCCCAAATGGAGTCACTTTTGGGGGGTTTCCACTGTACTGGTACCTTAGGAGCTTTACAAATGCGACATGGTGCCGAGAAATCAAACCAGCAAAATCTGTACTCCAAAAGCAAAATGGCGTGCCTTCCCTTCTGAGTCCTGCCGCTTCCCCAAACAGCAGTTTATGACCACATGTTTGGTATTTCCATACTCTGGAGAAGTTGCTTTACAAATGTTGGGGTGCTTTTCATCATTTATTTGTTGAAAAAAATAAAAATTTTGAGGTAAATCTACATCTTATTGGAAAATAATGTCATTTTTCATTTTCACTGCCCAATTCTAATGAAATCTATGAAACACCTGTGGGGTCAAAATGCTCACTGCACCCCTAGATGAATTCCTCAAGGGGTGTAGTTTCCTAAATGGAGTCACTTTTGGGGGGTTTCCACTGTACTGGTACCTTAGGAGCTTTACAAATGCGACATGGTTCAGAGAAATGAATCCAGCAAAATCAGCGCTCCAAAAGCTAAATGGCGTGCCTTCCCTTCTGAGTCCTGCTGCTTGCCCAAAAAGCAGTTTATGACCACATGTTTGGTATTTCCATACTCTGGAGAAGTTGCTTTACAAATGTTGGAGTGCTTTTCCTCATTTATTTGTTGAAAAAATGAAACATTTTGAGTTAAAGCTACATCTTATTGAAAAATAATGTAATTTTTCATTTTCACTCCCCAATTCTAATGAAATCTATGAAACACCTGTGGGGTCAAAATGCTCACTACACCCCTAGATGAATTCCTCAAGCGGTGTAGTTTCCAAAATGGGGTCTTTTTTGGGGTGTTTCTTCTAACCTGACATGGTGCCTGAAATATAATTTAAGAAAAGGAAGGCCCAAAAATCCTCTAGGTGCTCCTTTGCTTCTGGGGCTTTTGTTTCAGGCCCGTAGCACACAAGGGCCACATGTGGGATATTTCTAAAAACTTCAGAATCCGGCCAATAAATATTCAGTTGTGTTTCTCTGGTAAAAATCTTCAGTATTACAGGAAAAATTGATTAAAATGGAATTTCTGCCCAAAAAAAATGACATTTGCAAATTTCCCTTCCACTTTGCTTTAATTCCTGTGAAACGCATAAAGGGTTAAGAAACTTTCTAAATGCTGTTTTGAATACTTTAAGGGGTGCAGTTTTTAAAATGGGGAGATTTGTGGGGGTTACTAATATATAAGGCCCTCAAAGCCACTTCAGAACTGAACTGGTCCCTAAAAAAATAGGCTTGTGAAATTTTCTTGAAAATTTGAGAAATTGCTGCTAAACTTCTAAGCCTTGTAACGTCCTAGAAAAATAAAAGGATGTTCAAAAAATGATGCCAATCTAAAGTAGACATATGGAAAATGTTAGCTAGCAACTATTTTGTGTGGTATAACTATCTGTCTTACAAGCAGATACATTTGAATTTAGAAAATGCTAATTTTTTGCACATTTTCTCTAAATTTTTGTGTTTTTCACACAAAAATATTGAATATATCGACCACATTTTTTCACTAACTTAAAGTACAATATGTCACGAGAAAACAATCTCAGATTCGCTTGGATAGGTAAAAGCATTCCCAAGTTATTACCACATAAAGTAACACACGTCAGATTTAAAAAAATGAGGCTGTGTCATTTGGTCCAAAAGTGGCTGGGTCCTGAAGGGAATAAGACAACTCTGTAAGAAAGTAGTAATATAGCTGGTATTATTGTGACTGGTATATCCTTATATGACACTCAGGACATGAACCAGCCATAACCATGTCCTCTACCTATATAATTTAAGAGCCTTCTATCAAACAATGGGATCCACTGCACCGGTACTTCATGTAAAGTTCAACCAAGGCTCTCCTGTGCTGATTCCTGAATGAACACGTCCCCGGGCCATATATTTGTCTGCAGACATACAGTGCCTTCTATTACTGACTAGTTTCTTATGGGGATAAATAAAGCTTTTATAGGGTGGCAAAATTTCCAATTGCTTTTGGCACAATATCAACGATCTACTTACTGGAATTAATCATTCAGCTTCCCTATAAAAGCTTAATAAATAAAATAATAAATAACATATTTCAATAAGGTTCTTTATAGGATTCCCATTATCAATCTGCCTTATGCTACGGATGAATGAATTTCACCTATTTGATGGATAGTCAGTCTCATTTAGTTAAGGACTGGGATGACTATAGAAGACATTATAGTTAATTACGATATTGATGAAACCTTTGGCCATGTGATCACTCGAATAATTAATTGCTATGGCGCTCGGAGCAATAGCAAGGCTACTATTCTGGCCAAGGCATAGTAGTTTGTTGGCGCACCCCTCTTGGCACCCAGCAAACGGGGTACTTGCCACCTCAGCCTCCTCCCAGATAAACTCCTAATGGTGCTAGACCCCATGATGTCACTATAGAGGAATGTATCAGGTTCTCCATATGCCAACGTCATACATTGGTAAATATTCTAATCCTATAAAAGCCTCCTTATATAAAGAGCGTACAATCATGTTTATTATATAACAAGCATCATTTCCTCAGTGAGACGTACTTGAATTGCTTGGCTTTTACCTGACAATTACCCAGCAATCCATTTAGCCATTTACACATTCTACAATCAGAGAAGGATTTTCTCATGAGGGATATGGAGAGTATCTCATTAGCAGGCATATAAATGCATGACATGCTGTGATGATCTCACCGGGAGAATACCAGAATCCTCCAGTCTGCAAGAATATTGTTAGAGAGCCACCTGCCAATACTTATCTCACTGTGCGCTCTGCTCTAAATTGAGATGTCAGAAGGTATTGCCTAATAAATATTGCACTTGTTTTAGTAAAGCCGTATATGTACAGGTGGTAGTGTCTGAACTGCTAGGTGGTAACCTATAAGAAATATTACAATGTATTATAATTGTTGTTATTATCATCATTATATATCTTAGCCCAACATAAATTATAATCTTTCCTGAATTTTACAGTCTTGTCCTCATAATTGTAGATTATCTATCCACAGAATTTGGCCACACAATTGTGTTGTGTTTATGTGCTTCATATATGTGGGGTTAGTGACTGTCTCATTTTTTTCTTATCCTGGACAAGCCCTTTAACCCCCTCCCGACATTTGTCGTAATTATACGCCATGGAAAGCCAATGCTTCCTGAAAAATGTTGTATATTTACAACAAATGGATGGCACCGGCTCAGAAGCTGAGTCGGTGCCATCATCCCCGGATGTCATCTATATCTTACAACTGACACCCTGCTGTAATGGCTGGGACCGAAGTTAGCTTCGATCCCCGCCATTAAGCCCTTAAATGTAGTGGTCAAAAGCGATCACTGCATTTAACCCCTAGGTGCACCACGACGCAACTGTACATCCTGGTGGCCAGTGTCTTAGCGCACGAGGACGTACAGTCACTGTGGGGTTCCCGGTGCACACTGTCAGCGACACTGTGCTCCAGGAACCGGGAGGCCAGCTGTCCCGACAGCTGACACTCCACTGTTGCTCATTTCTGCTGATTTTCGGCAATTAACCCCTTAAATGCGGCGATCGATTGCAATCGCCACATTTTAGGGGTTTCTAGCACATCGGCAGACCTCAGAATGAAATCGTGAGGTTTGCCGATGGCTAGCATGGCTTCCGGAGGCCAAACAATGGCCACCTTGTCTGCCATGTATAGAAGCCTATCAGGACCAGCATCCTGATAGGCTTCCTATCAGAGGGACAGTATGTCACTGTGTCGTTCCCGATGCACACTGTCGGTGACAGTGTTGATGACAGTGTACATCGGGAACTAGGAGGTCACCTGTCCACGACAGCTGACATTCCACTGTTGCCGGTCAGCGGCTCAGCACCGCTGATTTTGGCAATTAACCCCTTAAATGCGGCGATCTATTGTGATCGCTGCATTTAGGGAGTTTGTAGCACATCAGCAGCCCCCATGCAATTGTGGGGGTTGGTGATGCTTGTGATGGTATGCGGAGGCCAGGCAACGGCAACCGGAGGCCGGATAACGTCACACTGACAGTTGGAATACATTACAATACCGAGGTAGTGTAATGTATTCTAGCAGCGATCAGTGCTGCAGGTCAAAGAAGAAAGTGTAAAAAGTAAAAAAAATAAAATAAAATAGTTAATAAAAATGTTTTGCAAAAGTGTAAAAATGAAATATTTTTTTTCCCTAGAAGTCTCTTATTATAGGAAAAAAATTAAAACGTTAAAAAACAGTACACATATTTGGTATCACCGCATTCGCAACCACCCAAACTATAAAACTGTAATATTATTTTTCCTGCACGGTGAACACCGCTAAAAATATGAACGAAAAACAATGCCAGAATCACACATTTTTGGTCACCAACCCTCCCAAAATATAGAATAAAAAGTGATCAAAAAGTTCCATGTACCCCAAAATAGTATCAATAAAAACTACAACCGGTCACACAAAATACAAGCCCTTACACAGCTTTTTTGACTGAAATAAAAAAGTTATGGCTCTCAGAATATGGTGACACAGAAAATTAATTATTTTATAAACAAGTGATTTTATTTTGCAAACACTGCAAAACATAAAAAAAACTATATACATATGGAATCGCCATAATCCTACCGCCCCGTAGCATAAAGTAAAACTGTCATTTTTAGCGCATAATGAACGCCGTAAGAAATAAAGAATTTATTGGTCTCCTTAGCTCTAAATAAAATGTAATAAAAAGTGATCAAAAAGCTGTATATACCAAAAAATGGTACTAATAAAAACTACAGCTCGTCCCGCCATAAATAAGCCCTCACACCGCTCAATCGACCACAAAATAAAAAAGTTATGGCTCTCAAAATGTGTTGATACAAAACAATAATTTTTTTTTAACAAATAGTTTTTTATTTGTAAAAGTAGTAAAATATAAAAAAGACATACATTTAGTATCACCGTAATCGTATGGCAAAAACTAAACCCAAGAAACAAAGGAGGAATCAGTTTTTTCCAATTTCACCCTACAAAGAATTTTATTTTCGGTTTCCCAGTATATTATATGGTACTTTAAATTGTGTAAATAGAAACTATAACTCTTCCCGCAGAAAATAAGTTCTCACACCGGTCTATTGATGGAAAAATAAAAAAGTTATGGCGTTTGAAATGCGGGGAGTGAAAAACTAAAATGCAAAAGCAAAAAAAGGATCTGTACTGCAAAGGTTAATTCATTTCTATTAAAAAAAAACAATTATTACCACATGTTTGGTATTGTCATACTCGGGAGAGATTGCGTTACAAATTTTGGGCGGCTTTTTCTCCTTTGTCCCTTGTGAAAATGAAAAAATTCCACATTTTAGTGGACAAAAATGTTGATATTCATTTTCACGGCCTAATTCCACTAAATTCTGCAAAAAAACCTGTGTGGTATAAATGCTCACTATACCCCTAGAAAGGGGTATCCTTGAGGGGTGTAGTTTCCCAAATGGGGTCACTTTTGTGGTGTTTCCACTTTTTCGGTCCCTCCAATCCAGCAAAATCTGCTCTCCAAAATCCAAATGGTGCTCCCTCCCTTCTGAGCCCTGCTGTTGGTCCAAACAGCAGTTTATTACCACATATGGGGTATTTCCGTAATCGGGAGAAGATGCTTCACAAATGTTCTTCGCCATTCGCAAACACTGTTGCAGAATTGAAGAATTGACACGAGGTGTAGTTTCCACGAGAGCAGGATCCAACAAACTTCATACCTCTTCCCAAACTAACAGGAGGTCTTGTGAAATGGCTACGCACAAGATTGTCCCTTAGATTCAGACCACGTCTAGCCGTGATAAGCGATGTCTCAGAAATAATATTCTTCACTCAGGATTCTGATCGTAGGATTTGCTAGTGGCTCCTAAACAGCGTCCACATCCTGTTCCACTGGTTATTGAACGGTGTAATAAATCAAATCTTATTGTCTTGTGCACGTGATCTTGGTTTCAGCAGATCCTTCCTTTCACTAGTTTTAGCTCGCTTGTAAGCATTTGAATTAACTTGTTTTGGATAGCCACGTGCCTTAAAACACCCCACCAATTGCTGTGCTTGACCTTGAATCCAGCGAACAATTCTGTCTAACTCGTAAAAACAGGCCAATCGGGATTCTAGTTCTCAAATGGTCTGGAGGAAATCTTAAAAAGTGTATAAGGCTATACGTTGCCGTAGGCTTACAAAATACAGATGTGACCAATTGGTTATTCTTTTTCCAGAGGCGTAAATCCAAAAAGTCAATCGTGGTGTCGGAGATGCAGTGTGTGAGTCGTATATTAAGTAGATTCTGGTTAAGAGAGTTGACAAAATCAATACACTGATCCCTGGTACAAGACCAGAAAAAGACAACATCGTCAATAAAACGGTACCACTTCACCACATACTCCTTAAAGTAATGCGATGGGTACATGTGCTCCCGTTCCCACCAACCAAGAAAAAGGTTGGCATAGGAAGGGGTGCAGCAGGAACCCATCGCAGTACCCAAAGCCTGACAATAAAAAATCCCATCAAAAATAAAAAAATATGTTTAAAAACAAACTCCAGCAAGTCTATAACAAAAGAATCATGCATACGATCATCCTTACGTTCCAGATCCTGAAAGTGACTCATGGCTGAAATACCATGATGGTGCGAGATGTTTGAATGCAGGGACTCCACATCACATGTCACCAGAATGGTATTATCCAGAAACACTATGCCCTCAAGTTGTATCAAATGGATTGAATCCCTCAGAAATGATGGAAGCTTAGAAACCATAGGCTACAAGAAAAAAAATCAATATAAACACAGGCCCTTTCACATAAGCTACCTATGCCGACCACTGTATAGATAGAATGTGGCAATAACAGTTGACCGAACCAAAAGATACTCCCTTTCCTGTTTATTAATAATACCATATCTCAGGGCTAAGTCTAGAAGGCGCTCCAATTTGGCCTGAAAGACCAATGTTGGGTCTGAATGTAACCTCAAAAGGTACCGAGAATCCCCTAATTGTCTGGATGCTTCCGTTGTGTACATGTCGAGTGGCCAAATAACCACATTACCCACTTTGTTTGCCTCCTTAATTAAAAATTCAGTATTGTTGCGTAGAGAAGAGAGCACATTTATTTCTCCTTTGGTCAAATTCTGACCACAATAATAATTGGAAGGTAATTGTTTGAATTCCTCAGGCATGATATTGAAAAAAACTTTAAAAATAAAGATCACAAAGCCAAAGTGTGGGCCTTTGTCTTTGTGCAATGGCGTTTCTGTATGGAGGCAAGAAGGATATGATTTCATTTGTGTTTATTTTTTTCATTGTTTCTTTTCTCTCACTTTTTTCAGTCCTTGATTGAGACCCTTCTTCTGCAATTTTGTTGTTTCTTTTTTGGCTTCACACTTTGTGATCTTTATTTTGGTTGTATAGTCTGGTCATTTGTGTTTTCTTATTTGTTCACTATTTTGCATATTGAGTATGGCTTTTGATTTAGAGATGCGAGAAGCCCTATGGAACAGTCAGGTCTCATCTGTTTTCAGTGCAGAACCAGTGGAGTCTTTAGATACAGACTTTTCTAGATTGACCAAAGAACTCACTAGGGCTCATAAACTGATGACAAGAGTCTGGTGGAACATTAAGAATTTAGAGGAAAAATTAAGATCTTCTATTGCACCTAGGGGCCTAAGAGTTCAAATATTCCCAGCATGGGAACCTACTTCTGTTTTTAAATCCACTTGGGAGACTGGTCTATTCCAATGTTCACAGATTATTATTATGTTGCTTGATCATGATAGAGAATTATTGCTTATCACAAAATAACGTATCAAAACAATGGAAAATCAATTATGTAAGTTTGATGCTACCCTGTTCGTTCCACCCTTTCAGATTAGGCCCAAAGTAGTTTTAGATGGATATGAGAAGAATATTATTGCAGGAAAGAAGCAGAAATTTGGTTGTGATAAATCTGATTTAGAAAAACGGACTGCTTATAGGTGGAAACACACCGGAGATACACGTGGTCACCAAGGTGTTCCCAGTCCCAGTAAAGCTATGGTAGATACTGATGAACCAAGTCATCCGAAACAAGGGATCCGAAACAAGCGACACAGACGGAGGACGAGAGGTGGGCGTCGCAAATCTCAGAAAACAAGGACCGAAACCAAGGTGTATGATGTCCATGTGCCTGTATTTATGGTTAATGTGTATATACCTGTATCTATGTATGATGTTTCGGTATCTTTATCTATGAATGATGATTATGTACACGTATCTATGTATGATATTTATTTACATGTATCGATGTATGATAATTATGTATATGTTTCTATGCATGATATTTGCCTACATGTATTATTTCATGATAATTATGCACCTGTATCTATGTATGATAATTTTTCCCTTTATCTTCTGTATGACATACCTGTATCTATGTATAGTGATTCTGTATCTGTATCATTTATGTTGTAAGCTTTAAGTCTCCTTTACAATCCCTTCCTATTGTTATATCACTGGATGTGGAATGTGTCAAATGAGGCTGAAAGAGGTTTTCCCATAATCAATATTTATCACTTATCGGACCCCCACCAATCACATATTTATCACCTATCCCGTGGATAGGTGACAAATATTGATCATGGGAAACCCCTGTTAATGAGACTAGAACAATGCGGTGGGTCTCTCAGTCGTAAATTATAAAAAATGCTATAGAATTGTAGAAATCCATACAGAAAAAAATATCCTTGTAGTGGGATGAAATACATTTTCTCTGAAATAGTTTTTTGACTGTTAATAAAGATAATTATCTCAATCAAGAAATAAGCAGTCAGATTTTATGCTCATCTTGGAGCCTTCTTTACTTTGCAATGTTATAAAATGTCAAAAAGTTTCTATTGTAGCTCATTCATTAGATCGTATAAGAAACACTATAAGCAGAAAATAACTGTTCTGTAATGTAAGAAACTTGATAAGAAAATTATGTTACTAAAATTACCTAAAAACACAGGAGACAGGCAGACCAGGTTGATATATGAGATAGATAGGCAATAGCTAAATATATAGACAATAGGCTAGATACAGTATAGCTAGATAAGAATGAAATAGATAGATATAGATAGATAGATAGATAGATAGATAGATAGATAGATAGATAGATAGATAGATAGATAGATAGATAGATAGATAGATAGATAGATAGATAGATGGATGGATGGATGGATGGATGGATGGATGGATGGATGGATGGATGGATGGATAGACAGACAGACAGACAGACAGACAGACAGACAGACAGACAGATAGATAGATAGATAGATAGATAGATAGATAGATAGATAGATAGATAGATAGATAGATAGATAGATAGATAGATTTTAAAGATATATTGAGATATATAATGAAATATATATTAATAGAAATATTGAATTCAAGAAAATTGAGCCAATTATATAGAAGCATCCCATTGAGCGCTATTCACATTTAATGAATAGCACAAGTCATGGGAGCGCAGATGATGACACTGGATAATGCTGTTTGGTAAAGCGTACATCTGTTTAGAGACAGATTGCGGAAAACAGAGGCTGACATAAAACTGCTGATGCATGATAATGAAATAGTCAAGATATTCAGTTTCTGTAAATTAGCCTTGTGCTAGGTCTGCGGAAGGCAAATCAAGAGGATATGGAGTAAACATTCATGACTGTAGACAAAGAAGATGCTTCACAATCATGACTCTTGTTCTAGAGCCCGTTATATTAGCCAGATGTTTATCTGCAAAACGGAAGTCCTGACATCTGTCTCAGACAAAATAACAAATCTATATACATAAAAAAATATAATCTGAAGAGGACTGCAAACTGCAGGACGGGGGAGGGGAGAATCTGCGTAGTCGGGTCTGTAGTTTGTATTAGCTTAGGGGTCTGGTCTGTATTTATTTAGAGGATCTCGTCTAAGGTTTTTATTTATTTAGAGGGTCGAGTCTGAGGCCTATATTTTTCAGGGGGGCATGGCATGTATTTGTTTAGGAGGTCTGGTCCGGGGTCTGTATTTAGTGGGTAATTTCTGGGATCTATATTTATTTATAGGGGTCTGATCAGAGTCGTATTGATTTAGGAGATCTGGACTTGGGTTTGTATTAGTTTAGGGGGTCTGGTCTGATGTCTGTATTTGTTTAACCCCTTAAGGACGCAGCCTAGTTTTGGCCTTAAGGCTCAGAGCCCATTTTTCAAATCTGACATATTTCACTTTATGTGGTAATAACGTCGGAATGCTTAAACCTACCAAAGCAATTCTAAGACTGTTTTCTCGTGACACATTGGGCTTCATGTTCGTGGCAAAATTTGGTCGATATATTTAGTGTTTATTGGTGAAAAATTGCAAAACGTAGAGAAAATTTTGAAAAAATTGCATTTTTCAGAATTGAAATGCATCTGCTTGTAAAACAGACGGTTATACC
Organism: Rhinoderma darwinii; assembly: GCF_050947455.1. NCBI lineage: Eukaryota > Metazoa > Chordata > Amphibia > Anura > Rhinodermatidae > Rhinoderma > Rhinoderma darwinii. The sequence continues at coordinate 30,702,143 of NC_134690.1, read as the reverse complement.
ACCCAAAATAGTTACTAGTTCACATTTCCCATATGTCTACTTTAGCTTGGCATCGTTTTTGAACATTATTTTATTTTTCTTGGACGTTACAAGGCTTAGAACATAAACAGCAATTTCTCATATTTTTACGAAAATTTCAAAAGCCTTTTTTTTAAGGTACCTCTTGAGTTCTGAAGTGGCTTTGTGGGGCCTATGTATTAGAAACCCTAAAAAAAACACCCCATTTTAAAAACTAGACCCCTCAAAGTATTCAAAACAGCATTTAGAGTTTTTTAACCCTTCAGGCATTTCACAGGAATTAAAGCAAAGTGGAGGTGAAATTTGCACATTTCATTTTTCTTGCTGAATTTCAATATTTATTTTTTTTCTGTAACACAGAAGGTTTTACCAGAGAAACACTACTAAATATGTATTGTCCAGATTCTGCAGTTTTTAGAAATGTCCCACATGTGGCCCTACTGCGCTCGTGGACTAAAACACAAGCCCTAGAAGCAAAGAAGCACCTAGTGCATTTTGAGTCCTCTTTTTTATTAGAATATATTTTAGGCAGCATGCCAGGTTTGAAGAGGTGTTGAGGTGCCAAAACAGTAGGAATCCCCCAATAGTGACCCCATTTTGGAAACTACACCCCTCAAGGAATTCATTTATAGTTGTTGTTACCATTTTGACCGCACAGTTTTTTCACAGCACGTATTTGAATTGGGCTGTGAAATGAAAAAATTTTCATTTTTTCTAATAAAATGTCATTTGTGATCAAAATTTCTTATTTTCACAGGGAACAAAATACCCCATTTTGTTGCCCAATTTGTCCTTAGTGTGGCAATACCCCATCTGTGGTGATAAACTGCCGTTTGGGCCCATGGGAGGGCTCAGAAGGAAAGGAGCGCTATATGTTTGTTGGAGTCCAGATTTAGCTGGATTGGTTTTCGGGTGCCATGTCGCATTTGCAGAGCCTCAGAGGTATCAAAGCAATGGAAACCCACCAAAAGTGACCCCATTTTGGAAACTACACCCCTCAAGGAATTCATTTATGGTTGTTGTTAGCATTTTGACCACACAGTTTTTTCACAGCACCTATTTCAATTGGGCTGTGACATTAAAAAAATGACATTTTTCCAATAAGATGTAATTTTTTATCAAAATTTCTTATTTTCACAGGGAACAAAATACTCAATTTTGTTGCCCAATTTCTCCTGAGTGCAGCAATACCCCATTTGTGGCAATAAACTGCCGTTTGGGCCCATGGGAGGCCTCAGAAGGGAAGGAGCGCTGTGTGTTCTTTGGAGTCCAGATTTTGCTGGTTTGGTTTTCGGGTGCCATGTCGCATTTGCAGAGCCCCAGAGGTATCAAAGCAATGGAAACCCACCAGAAGTGACCCCATTTTGGAAACTACACCCCTCAAGGAATTCATTTATGGGTAATGTGACCATTTAGACCCCATAGTTTCTTCACAGAACTTATTTGAATTGGGCTGGGAATTAAAAAAATATATATTTTTTCCAATAATATGTCATTTTAGCTCAAAAATTCTTATTTTCACAAGAAATAAAATACTCAATTTTGTTGCCCAATTTGTCCTGAGTGCGGCAATACCCCATTTGTGGTGATAAACTGCCGTTTGGGCCCATGGGAGGGCTCAGAAGGAAAGGAGCGCTGTGTGTTCTTTGGAGTCCAGATTTTGCTGGATTGGTTTTCGGGTGCCATGTCGCATTTGCAGAGCCCCAGAGGTATCAAAGCAATAGAAACCAACCACAAATGACCCCATTTTGGAAACTACACCCCTCAAGGAATTAATTTATGGGTGTTGTGACCATTTTGACCCCATAGTTTTTTCACAGAACTTATTTGAATTGGGCTGGGAATGAAAACTAAATTATTTTTTTCAAATAATATGTCGTTTTGGCTGAATTTCTTATTTTCACAAGAAACAAAATACCCCATTCTGTTGCGCAATTTGTTCTGAGTGCCGCAATACCCCATTTGTTGTGATAAACTGCCGTTTGGGCCCATGGGAGGGCTCAGAAGGAAAGGACCACCATTTGGCCTACTGGGGATTTTCTAGTGCGAAGTCATGTATGCAGAAGCCCCTGAGGTACCAGTACAGTTGAAACCCGCAAGAAGTGACCCCGTTTTAATAACTACACCCTTAAGGCATTCATCTAGAGGTGCAGTGAGCATTTTGACCAGAGACCTACACCCCATAAACTGTAATGTGGGTTCTCCCAGGTATGGCAATACCCTACATGTGGCTGTTATCAGCTGCCTGGGCACACAGCAGGGCTCAGAGGGGAAAGACGAGGGGGGATAAGCTGTGCGGAGTGCATCAGGGTAAGTAAAATTGGGGTAAATTATAAACCAAGGGATGTATGATAAATTTTAAAACTGACTTTCATACAGAGCTCTGGTTATTCGGGACACGTGTCACATTGATATATTGTGTCATCCCTTATCGCCCTCTTATAGCAGACTTTGCACCTCTTTTGACTTTTTCCCTTCTTGCCAGTTTGGGGAACTTCTCCTGGTAAGTGTTGCCGCCTTGGTACGATGCGTGTGGCCCCACTTCCAGAAGTACTGGGTGCCCCCCCTTCTTGGTCCCTAAAGATTAGGTTCTTGATAATCACCTCTTGAAATTCCAGGAAAGTTCCCGTCTGGCCTGCACATCGACGTAGCACGTACGCATTGTACAATGCCATCTGTATGATGTGCCCGACCAGCTTCTTATACCACACCGCATGGTGCTGTAGGGCTTCAGGATTTGATCTTACAAGTCCATCCCTCCGATGTACCTATTGTAGTCCAGTATGCAGTCTGGTTTGGGGGTGGCCTTTCCTTCATATAGTCTAAACCTGTAGGTATACCCGGATGCACTCTCGCAGCTTATACATCTTCACGCCATACCTTGCCCTCTTACCCGGCAGGTACTCGCGGAATTGAACCCTCCCTTTAAAATGTACTAGGGACTCATCAATAGAAATACACTTCTCGGGGGTGTATGCTTGGGAAAACCAGGCACTGGAACGGTCTAATAGGGGTCTCCGTTTATACAAACGGTCAAAACTGGGGTCATCTCGGGGTGGGCACGGCTCATTATCAGTATAATGTAAGAAGCGAAGTATTGCCTCATTTATTTGTTTTTTTAGGTTCCAGTTCAGTTCTGAAGTTGCTTTGAGGGGCCCATATATTAGAAACCCCTATCAAATACCTCATTTTAGAAACTAGACCCCTCAAAGTATTCATAACAGCATTTAGAAAGTTTATGAACCATTTAGGTGTTTCACAGAAATTTAGAGCAAAGTAGAGGTGAAATTGACTTTTTTTTTTTTGTCAGAAAATCCTCTTTATACAATTTTTTTATAACACAAAAGGATTTATCAGAGAAACTTAATACGTATTGCCCAGATTCTGCAGTTTTGAGAAATATCCCACATGTGGCCCTAGTGCGGTAATGGACTGAAGCACCGGCCTCCGAAGTAAAGGAGCACCTAGTGGATTTTGAGGCCTCTTTTTTATTAGGCACCATGTCCGGTTTGAAGAGGTCTTGTGGTGCCAAAACATTGGGAACCCCCCAAAAGTGACCCCAATTTGGAAACTAGACCCCTTGAGGAATCAATTGTAGTTTTCTTGGGGTGCATGCGGCTTTTTGATCAGTTTTTGTTCTATTTTTAGGTGGCGTGGTGACTAATAAACAGCAATTCTACTATTGTTTTTTTATTCTTTTTTTTTTTACTGCGTGCACCGTGCGCTATAAATGACATATTCACTTTATTCTGCGGGGTGATACGATTACGGCGATACCAGATGTTTATAGTTTTTTTATGTCTTATGGCGTTTGCACAATAAAATACGTTTTGTAAACAATCATTTACTTTTTGTGTTACCTTATTCTAAGAGCCATAACGTTTTTATTTTTCAATCAATAAAGCCGTGCGAGGACTTATTTTTTGCGTAACGAACTGTAGTTTCGATCAGTACCATTTTTCGGTACATGCGACTTTTTGATCTCTTTTTATTCCATTTTTTGGGAGGTGAAGTGACCAAACAATTGTGATTGTGGTTCGGTTTATTATTATTTTCTTTTACGGCGTTCACCGTGCGGGATAAATAACGAAATAATTTTGTAGTTCAGGCCGTTACGGACGCGGCGATACCACTTATGTATAGTTTATTTGTTTGTTTATATATTTTTATTAATAATAAAGGACTGATAAGGGAAAAAGGGGGATTTTTACTTTTATCACTTTTAAAACTTTTATTTTCTTATTTTTACACATCTTTTTTTAACTTTTTTTTTACTGTATTACTTTGTCCCACTAGGGGACTTGAGGGCAGGAGGCCCTGATCGCTATTCTAATACACTGCACTACATGCGTAGTGCAGTGTATTAGAACTGTCAGCTACTCACTGACAGCAAGCATAGTGGGTCCTGACATTGTCAGGACCCACTAGGCTTCCGTCTATGGCATAGCCGGACGCCATTGTTTGGTGTCCGGTTGCCATAGTCACCATCGCCAGCCGCTATCGCGTATCAGGCCGGCGATGGCAGCTTAACCCCTAAAAAGCTGCGATCTCTATAGAACGCGGCTTTTAAGGGGTTAATCAGCGGGGACACAGCGATTGGTCCCCGCTGTAGGAGCTGTGACAGCTGCTGAACAAGACAGCAGCTGTCACAGCTCCTGTATGTGTCGGGAGGACGGCCGAAACGGCCGTTACTCCCGAGACGTACTATTAGGTCATGGAGCGCGAACGATACAGCTGCCATGACCTAATAGTACGTCCAGGAGCGGGAAGGGGTTAAGGGGTCTGGTCTGGGGTCTATATTTAGAGATTTTCTTCTGGTTTATGCTTTTGGGCCTGTATATATTTAGGGGTCTGATCTTGGGTCTGTATTAGTCTAGGGGGTTTGGTCTAAGGTCTGTATTTGTTGAGGGGGTCTGGTCGGGGGTCTGTATTTAGGGGTCTGGTCTTAGGTCGGTATTTATTGCAAGGGTCTAGTTTGAGGTCTGTATTTGTTTTTGGGAAAGATTTTTTGCCTGCCGGCAAAGAGAGCCCTGTTTTCCAACTATCAAAAGAAAATAATAAAGTATTTATTAAGTTTGCAACAAAGACAGACTACATAAAATTAAAATTGAGGTCCATTGCTGACTGCAATCAGCTTAGTGCAAGGTATAAGGAGTGAGGAGCTAACGGCTGCAGCACGTAGCACCCAACCCACAGTTAAATTCTAAGAGTCAGCAGGACATGTGTTAAAATTGAGATGGAAGCCCCCCCGACATGTTTCGCTACGATGTAGCGTCTTCAGGGGTATCGGGGCTAATGATATTTGTTTTGGGGTCCTGGGTCTATATTTGTTTAGAGGTCAATTCTGGGGTCTGTATTCATTTTGAGGTGTGATGAAGGGGATCATATGCGCTACTTGAGATTCACATGCCTTAGATTGGAGTGTGTCCTATATAAATGGGTGGGGCTTGATACATTAGTAATCTCCATAATGATAGGCAACGATAGGCAAGTATTTGTTTGTAGGAGGGCTATTTAGCCAAGCATAAACCCTCCAGTGAACCATAATGTACATAGTCTGATTGTCCACATTATAAATAAATGAGATCAGGAGTAGCCAAACTTTTTTTTTTTAGTAGGGGGATCTACTTCTTCGTGGAGCCTACATTATGTGATCTACTAGATGACCAGAGACAATTTAATATGGCATGTGGAGCAAGCTGCTGCATTTTTTCTTTTATTTTTTGCATTTCCCCTTTTCAGTTTCCCTAGTGCCGCCTTATCAGTGATAGCAGCCACAGTTTGTTACTTATTGAACTTGCTTCACAGTTATACCTTCTTCCTATGTGTCCATGCTTCCCCTCCCCTCTGCCCTGCTCTGTATATTACCTGACAAGGAGTGTAAGAGACTAACACCAGCTAATAATACTGATTGAGAGTCACAAGGCCTTATATAACTGGCCCATAAGCATTTCAGGAGCAAATATAAACCTTAAAGGGGCAGTTTACCAGTAATGTTGTGTCACGATCTGTGGGTATGTGGACCCACTGGGCCATACCGCTATAGCGGTATAGCAGCTGACCAAACAGGGTACAAAGTCAATGTCTATGGTTCGGATAAAGGTACCTGTGACAATACAGACAGTAGAGATGGTTAAGACTCGGATGGAACTCTAGCAACAGGAAGACAACAGGTGCGGAGAAACACAGCGGGTGTAGTAGGCAACACAACATGACTTCAACTCAGTATAGCACAGGAACACGGTAGCGCAGGAAACAGGATACAAAATCAAGCAAATAGTAGGAGCAACACGGTGTAAAAAAACAAAAACGGTTGGTGCTAGCTTCAGATATCAAGGAGTGACGTACTCCCCATGAATATACCAAAAATAGAGCCCAGAAGCAGCACTCAATAGCAAAAAATATGAATTTATTCACCCAACACAGCAACGTTTCACTTCCTCCATGGAAGCATTTTAAGCCGCTTGAAAATGCTTCCATGGAGGAAGTGAAACGTTGCTGTGTTGGGTGAATAAATTCATATTTTTTGCTATTGAGTGCTGCTTCTGGGCTCCATTTTTGGGAAACAGGATACAGGTAGCAGGAACGGAAACACTGGAACTGGAAAACACTCAAGGAACCATTTTCAAGACAGACACGGGTAGATACAAACATGCTCAGGCATTGTAGGGAGGGGCAGAGCCCTTCTTATAGTCCGGAGTTATCTGGGGGCAATCAGCTCAATCTCAATCTGGGCTCAGGCTCCTTAAGGCTGGACTAAGCTCGCGAGCGTACACTAGTGGTCACTGCGGAACAGAACGGCCGCATGTGCAGTCATCTCTGGAGAGAAGGGCGTCGACAGGATGGGAGGAGTTCATGGTCAGTGACCACGGACGTTACATGTTGTAACGTCCACGGTCGCGGACCGTCGTTCTGACTTACCACTCGACAGCTGCGGCCATGGACTTGTGAGTGCTGGCCGGCGTCTCCCTCCTAGGAGACGCCAGCACTCACTTACGCTCCGCTCTGCTGTGTCCCATAGGGTGCGTGCGCACGCTTGCGCCTGGCCTTAAAAAGCCTTTGTTCGCACATGTAAAATATCACCAATTAGCCAATGATCACCCTGGACTATAAAAGAGGCTCTGCCTTTCTACTCCTTGCCTTAGTGTTGTTGTGTTTACCCATGTTAGTCTTAGCAAATGGTTCCTTAGTGTTATCCTGTTCCCATTGTTCCTGTGCCCTGCTACCTGTATCCTGTTTCCCGTGCCGTGTTTGTTCCTGAGCCTTAGAGAGTTGGAGTCATGTTGTGTCATCTGTCATGCCTTCTATCATCTGCCACGTGTGGCGTCATCTGCCTTCAAGTCAGGGGCGTAGCTAAAGGCTCATGGGCCCGGGTGCAAGAATTCAGCTTGGGCCCCCCCTACCCCTCCCCAGCACCACCATCATCATCAGACCCCTGCGCGCTCCTATGTCCAGACGCCTTGCCCAACAGCCCCCATAGTATAATGCCCCCACACAGTTAATGCTCCCATAGCTGCCCCCACACAGTATAATGCCCCCCCATAACAGCCCCATACCGTATAATGCTCCTCATATCAGCCCCCCATACAGTATAATGCCCCCCCCACAATATCAGCCCCCCCATACAGTATAATGCCCCCATATGTGCATAATTACTTACCTATCCCCGTTCCCACGTCGAGTGGAGGATCCTTCGCCTCCTCCGGTGTGTGGTATGAGTGACTCAGCGCAGGCAGGCGCGATGATGTCGCTACATCCCGCCTGCCTGCGTCGAGCCGCTCAGGGCACAGGGAATGCTAGATCATGGAGATGTCAGCTCCTTGCTCCAGCATTGATTGGAACCGGGACCTCGGTGAGTGACTCACGAACCCCCAGGGGGACGCGACCCACAGTGTAGGGATGTCCTGATACCAAAATTTGGACTTCGATACCGATACTTCGTTTACTTTGCCAACAGTAATAAAAAAAAAAAAAAGTTCTTTCGTTTTCTAATGTTAGGCACGAGGTGCGATGATGAATTTTGAATGTCTCACATTAATAGTAATTAACCCCATCATGTTTCTCAGTCATAATGGGTTAATGTGTAAGGTACATGATGGGGTTAATTACTATTAATGTGAGGCACATGGAGGTTAAATTCATCATCGCACCTTGCGTCTCTCAATTAGGCCCCATGCACACGACCGTAGATAACCTCCGTTTTTGCGGACCGCAATTGCGGTCTGAAAAAATGAACCCATTCACTTTCATTGAGCGCGGACACATTTCCGTAGCGCTACGGATGGGTGACCATGCCGTAGAAATGTTCCGAAAATTATGGAACATGTCCGTCCATTTGCATTTTGCGGGCCGTGCTCCCATACTTTGTATGGGAGCATGGCCCGAAAATGCGGGTGGCAGTCGGTGGCCGGCCGTGCCCGCAATCGCAGGCCGTGTGATAGAAAGCAATTTTTTTTTTTTTTTTTTTTTACAGAGTACACATAAATGATGCAAAAAAATAGTTGTGCAGGTTATTACGGCCGCGCCAATACCGATTATGTGTATGTTTTATGTATTGAGACTTATTTTAATGTTTATTGTAAAAAAGGTGAATGTGTATTTTTTTTATTTAACATTACTTTGTTTTTACTTTATTTTTAAACTTCAATGTACTGGCCTATAGCTATAAGCCAGTACATTAGCCTGTGTATGTATAGTACACAGGCAGTTGTTAGGACATACCTCAGTATGCCCTAACAACAGGAAATATGGTAAGACAGCCCTGGGGTCCGTCAATAGACCCTGGGCTGTCTGCCCATATATGGTATGTCCCTCAATCGCGTCACAGGAATTCCCCGTGACGCGATCCAGGGGCATCCCCCTTCTCATTTTCCCCTGAATGCTGCAGTCAGCTTTGATCGCAGCATCCAGGAGAATAGCGGCAGAGATGAGAGGTTTCTCTGATCTCCGCCGTTATAGAGCGGGGCTGCGGCTGTGTGATACAGTCAATGCCCCGCTCCTGACAACAAGTCAGCATGAGGTGATGCGGCCGGCGCTGCACTAATGATCGGCGGTGCAGGCGCTGAAGACAGAACATGGGGGTGTTTTGTAGCGCGCCCGCCATGTTCTGTCTTCAGTGCCGCAGATCATTAGTGCAGCGCCGGCCGCATCGAATCATCCTGACGGCGCGCACATGTCAGGACTCAGGAGCGGGGCAGTGACTGTATTACACAGCCGCAGCCCCGCTCTCATAGTCATGTGTACTATACTGTATTGTGCAGTTTGCAGTGGAGGAGGGGGGGGCTGTGATTTAACGCCCCCCCCCTCTCCACCGCAAACAACACAATACATTACAAGGCATCACAACACAATACATTACATTACAATACATAACATTACATTACATTACAATACATAACATTACACTGCAGCTTACCTGGAGTCCTCCGCACCAACTCTTCTGCTCCGTCTGAAAGCCGTGTCACGTGACAACACGGTCACATAGTACACTATGGTACACATGGTACACCATGTGACCGTAGCCAGGAAGTGCCGGCTTCACGGCACAGAAGATTGTTAGGAAACATGCTGTATGGCAACGGGGGCCCGTGGGCCCCCCAGGCTTAGGGGCCCGGTCGCAACTGCGACCACTGCGACCGCTGCGACCCCTATAGCTACGCCACTGCTTCAAGTGTATCTGTGCCTTAGCTTCCGCTACTGTCTGGACTATCTAAGGTACTCTTGTACTAGGACTGTTTGGCCAGCTGCTAATCCGCTGCGGCGGTGCGGCCTTGTGGGTCCACATACCCACGGATCGTGACAGTACGCTCAGGCCATGGACCCCAATGGTCAAGCAAAGACCATCACGACGTCACAAGCCATGCAGGCAGTTATGCGAGACCTTCAGTCAGCACAGGACCAACTCCTCCTGGCGGTGAGCGCCATTGCACATCGAATGGATGCGCAAGCTGCAGTCATTACAGCACCTGTTCCTATTGCTCCAGATGTTCCACCTGCTTCACCTCCTGTCAGTACCAGTGCCCACTTCCGTTTCTCGCTGCCACTACCTCCTTGCTAGGACGGAGACGCGAGGACCTGCAGGGGATTTCTGAACCAGTGCCAGATCCACTTCAGTCTACATGCCAGAGCATTTTCTTCCGATGGCGCAAGGATCGCATTCATAGTCTCTTTTTTCACCTGCAAGGCCCTATCAAGGCCAAATCCTATCTGTGAATGTCAGGGACCAGAGATCCTTGAGTTCCAGTGTTTCCTACAGACTTCTCGCATGGTATTTGAGGAACCTGGATGAGTCTCTTCAGCAGCTGCATCTCTGCTGACCTTTTGCCATGGGCGAGTATACCATTCAGTTCCGCACCCTGGCGGCAGTGCTGTCCTGGAACAACAAGGCCTTGGTGGCTACATTCTGGCAGGGACTGTCTTCTGAGATTAAAGACGAGCTTGCTGCTCGTGATCTGCCACCTACCCTGGATGACCTTATTCTTCTAGCCACCCTGAATGACATGAGGATCCGGCAGCGATCCCAAGAGGTTCGTCGGGAGAGAAGTTTTCCTAGGCCGGCTCCTTCTTTCCAGCAATCCCTGTTGCCCACACCAGTTGTTCCTCCAGGGGAGCCTATGCAAGTGGGCTGGCTCAAATTGACAGCCCAGGAGAAACAACGCAGAAGCACTTTAGGAGTTTATCTGTATTGAGACCTCAGATGCCATGTTGTGCGTTTGTGTCCCCTGAAGCCAAAAAACTCCAGTACCTAGGATTGGTTGGAGAGACAACCCTAGGCGGAACGGCACTAAATACAAAATTCTCTTCTAAACTGTCCATTCCCGTGACAATAGTGCACGGCACAAAGACGCAACGGGTCTCTGCCTACCTGGATTCTGGGTGTGCGGCAAAGACCTAGTGAATCATCTCCAATGGGATGTACTTCCTCTGCCCGATCCAATAGTTTCTGAGACCAAGCCACTGAAGCTCCGAGTTGGAGCCCTTCATACTGAACTGATTTTGTTTCTTGTTTTGGCCAAAGCCCTCAATCCTGTCCTTCTGGGTCTGCCTTGGATCCAGTTACGTGCCCCAGTCCTGGACTGGAATTCCGGAGAGGTTCTCCAATGGGGCTCAAAATGTCGCCACCGCTGTCTGTTACAGATCCATCCTGTCCAGCCTCCTCTGCCTCAGTCATTAGCAGGATTACTTCCCCATTTCTCTCAGTTAGCGGACGTCTGCAGCAAGAAAGAGGCTGAGATGCTTCCTCCACCCCGGTCCTATGACTGCCCAATTGAACTGGCTCCTAATGCTTCCCCTCCCTGTGGACGGGTATATCCTCTCTCCTTGCCAGAGACTCACTCAATGTCAGCCTACATCAAGGAGAATCCTGAGAGGGGTTTCATACAAAAATCCTCCTCCCCGGCCGGGTTCTTCTTTGTTAAGAAAAAAGACGGATCTCTTCGACACTGAATTAACTACTGTGGTCTCAACCAGATCACAGTCAAGAACAAATTCCCTTTGCCACTGATTTCCGAACTATTTGAACGTATACGAGGAGCCAGGATTTTCTCTAAACTAGATTTGCGGGGGGCTTACAATTTGATCCGGAACCGTCAGGGTGACGAATGGAAGACGGCATTCAACACTCGAGATAGGTACTACGAATACCTGGTGATGCCCTTCGGTCTGTGTAACGCTTCCGCGATCTTCCAGGAATTCGCCAATGATATTTTCCGAGATCTCCTCTATGTCTGTGTTGTGGTCTATCTCGATGACATTCTGATTTTTTTCCCAGATCCAGTGACTCAGAGACATGTCCGTCAAGTTTTGCTGCGATTAAGGGATAATTGTCTGTATGCCAAGCTGGAGAAGTGCATTTTTTAAAAGAAATCTACACCCTTCCTGGGCTACATCATTTCAGATCAGGGCCTCAAGATGGACCCTGAGAAAATAAAGGCCATCCTGGAATGGCCACGTCCTCAGGGTCTACGATCCATACAGCGTTTTTCGGCATTCGCCAACTTCTACCGGCAGTTTATCCCAAACTTCTCATCACTGACGGCTCACATCTCTACCCTTACAAAGAAAGGTATGAATGCCAAGGTGTGGACTCCAGAGGCAGAATTAGCATTTAATAGCCTTAAGAGTGCCTTTACTTCAGCTTCAATCCTCCATCATCCTGATGTGTCTTGGCTGTTCTCATTGGAGGTAGACGCTTCTTCTGTTGTGCAGGTGCACTTCTGTTCCAGAGAGGTTTCAAAGGAAAGGCAGTAGTATGTACTCTAGACTTTTTCTCCCATAGAGCGTAATTACTATATTGGAGTTCGGGAGTTACTGGCCATCAAATTGGCTCTGGAGGAGTGGAGGCATCTACTAGAGGGCGCAGCTCACCCCTTTCTTATATACGCCGACCACAAGAACCTCACCTATCTTTAGTCGGCTCAACACCTGAACCACCATTGAGCCAGGTGGTCACTGTTCTTCACCCGGTTCCAATTTGTGCTCCACTACCGTCCCGCTTACAAAAATGTGAGGGCCGATTCACTGTCCAGGTCGTTTGTAACAGAGGACACTGTGGAGTCCCCTCAATGTACCATAGACCCGTCCTGCATTATTTCTGCTAATCCTCTGAAAGTTAGAGACATCCCTATGGGGAGGACGTTTGTGCGGTTGGCAGACAGGAGGAAAATCCTTCGCTGGGGACATAGCTCCAAACTGGCTGGGCACACGGGTGTTCGTAAGACTCGAGATGTAATTGCTCATCATTTCTAGTGGCCTACGCTGCCCAAAGATATTGTGGACTTTGTCTCTTCTAGCACAGTGTGTGCTTCCAACAAAGTTGCGGTCTCCAAGCCTGCAGGTCTGCTCCAACCGCTTCCTGTACCCAATGCTCCCTGGCAGCACATTGCAATGGACTTTGTTACAGATCTTCCTCCCTCAGCAGGATGCAATACTGTCTGGGTGGTGGTGGATCAGTTCTCGAAGATGGCACATTTTATCCTGCTGACGGGCCTATCTTCTGCTCCTCGACTGGCTAAACTCTTCGTCCAGTACATCTTCTGCTTGCATGGCTTGCCCCTTCATATCGTGTCTGATCGGGGGGTTCAGTTCACTTTGAGATTCTGGAAAACCCTCTGTAGACTCTGGGATGTGAGATTACACTGTTCCACAGCCTAACATCCCCAGTCCAATGGCCAAGTCGAGAGGATTGACCAAATCATGGAGAATTATCTTCACCACTTCATCTCCATGCAGCATGGCGACTTGGTACAACTTCTCCCATGGGCAGAATTCTCATACAACAACCACACAAGTGAGTCCACTGCTTCCACATCGTTCTTCATTGTCTACGGCAAACATCTACGAATCCCTCTTCCTGTTTCAGCTACACCCAAGCTGACTCTGCATTTGGGGACTTTCTCCAGATCTGGCAGCAAACCCGGTCTTCTATTCTGCAGGCAGTCGATCACATGAAGCGAAAAGCGGATACTAGGAGAAGAGAGCTGCCTCAGTATCTTCCGGGTAACAAAGTCTGGCTGTCTTCAAGGAATATCCGCCTGAAGGTGCCGTCATACAAATTTGCTCCCAGGTTCCCCGGACCTTTTGAGATCCTGCAACAAATTAACCCTGTCTCGTATAAGCTTCTGCTGCCTCCTACCCTCAAGATCCCCAACTCCTTTCATGTGTCCCTCCTGAACCACTACACTAAAACTCCTAGCCCTGCAGTTGCTCCCAGCGGTTCCTCCAATGTGTTCAAGGTTAAGGAGATCCTGGACTTCAAGAAAGTAGGAGGATTGGAAATTGATTAATTTGGTGGATTGGAAGCGGTATGGTCCAGACTCCAGAGGAGAGGTCTTGGGAGCCAGAAGACAACCTCAATGCCCCTACCCTCATTAAGAGATTCCTCTCTCGCTCTGGTCCCAAGAAGAGGGTGTGTAAGAGCGGGGATACTGTAACATCCATGGCCGCAGACTGTCGTTCTGACTTACCCCTCCATGGCCGCGGCCATGGACTTGTGAGTGCTGGCCGGCATCTCCCTCCTAGGAGACGCCAGCACTCACTTCCGCTCTGCTCTGCTGCGTCCCATAGGGTGCACGCGCACACTCGTGCCCGGCCTTAGAGGGCCATTGCACACATGTAAAAAATCACCAATTAGCCCATAATCACCCTGAACTATAAAAGGGGCTCTGCCCTTCTACTCCTTGCTTAAGTGTTGTTGTGTTTACCCATGTTATCTTAGTGTTATCCTGTTCCCATTGTTCCCATGCCCTGCTACCTGTATCCTGCGTCCCGTGCCATGTTTGTTCCTGAGCCTTAGAGTGTTGGAGTCGTGTTGTGTCATCTGTCACGCCTGCTATCATCCGCCACTTGTGGCGTCATCTGCCTTCAACTTTATCTGTGCCTAAGCCTCCGCTACTGTCTGGACTATTTGAGGTACTCTTTTTTTTTATCAAATCTGTTTTTATTGATTAATAACAGGTACAAGGTACAGCAACTCCAAAATACAAAAGTACACAAATAGATAGAAACACATGTCATTTCCGTACTGCAGTACTAGGTAGGGTAGCCTTAAACATGAGAGCCATTTTTGCATTCAATGATTGTACTAAGTTGTAATACGATTTTACTGAATTTGAATAACTCTGCGGTCTCAGACATTTGGTTTGATAACATAATACCAATTCATTCTTGGTAAATATCTGTTACCCCAACTCTTACAGTTCACTATTCCGCCCTCTTTAATGAACAGTGCCCCTTTGGAGAACCTGTACCCACCAAAACAGGGTCAAACTGATAATAATACAAAAACTTGGCTCTAGGAGCCGGGTAAATCAAGAAACAGGGGATGGTAAGATGATAGAAGAGCAGGAAGAAAAGAAAGGAGTGAGGGGGGGGAGGGGATACCTCTTAAGTTAAGTCAATGAATTGGCGTTAACAGATCTGCATGATACTTCAAGTTACTGTGAAGCTCTAAGTAAGTCATCCCGGTGTTGTGTCCAGGGAGCCCATATCTTTATAAACGAGTCGTATGTGCCTTCACCTCTATTGGTCAATTCTTCTAACCGATAAATTTGATTCACCTTATCAATCCACTGGTTCATTGTGGGAGGTTCAATTTGCAGCCAGTGTAAAGGTATTAATGTTTTTGCCGCAGCCAGCAAGTGAGTGAATAAGTTTTTCTTAGATAGAACTATATCTGCTGAAGGGAGTGCCAGAACAATAAGCGCTGCATTCAACTTAACCTGTGTGTTGCATACTGTGTTGGCAGCTACCTCAATTTGTTTCCAGAACTTTGTTATCAGTGAGCAATGCCACCAAATGTGCGAGTAAGATCCTTGCTGAGATTTGCATCTCCAACAGATATCCGAATCTGCCAAACCCATTTTATAGAGAGCTACTGGTGTTTTATACCATCTAGTAAGCAACTTATAATGATTTTCTTGTATTTTTACGCACCTTGAAAATCCATGAGAATGAGCTAGGATGAAACTTCTCTCCCGTTCTGACAGCTGCAGTCCAAGCTCCATCTCCCACGAAGAGACAAAGGATGGCAGATCCGCCACATCGGGTGTCAACAAATGGGCATAGATACTCGAAAGTTTATGTTTCTTCATCTTATGTGTAGCTAGGCATTTTTCAAACCAGGTAAGTTCTCTCTTTGCCTTGTGTGTTACTAAAAATTTTGAGCAAGTTACTTGTATATTATGCAGTTGGAGAAAGTTAAGCTTTCGGGCCGAGGACGACATCAGAGACTGGAGCTCCCCTGCCGTTGGAATCTGATTCTCCGGCATCAGCTCCGCAATCTGCACTCCGGAAAAGTGTGTCCATATATCTGACCTATAATGCACTGGGGTGGAAAGTAGTTTTGGCAATGCTACCGCTGGTGTCATAGGTGACGGTTGAGAGACCCCTTTATCCGTTAAACCATATCTTGCCCAGACTTCTAACGTCCCCTTTAATAAAGGGTTCGACAATGACCTAAGGTCTTGATGTGTGGGCACCCATAATGTGGAATGAAAACTCTCTATGGAGTATAAGGAAGATTGATCAGCTCCTCCTGGACCACCTATCGCTGAGGCCATATCCAGCCATCTCTGTAGATGAATAGCTTTATAATAAGTTTCTATGCTAGGGAGGCCAAGGCCTCCGTACCGTTTCCCCCTGGCTAGGAGTCTATATGAGATGCGTGGCCTTCTTTGTTTCCACAAAAATGTGGAAAAAAGGGACTGAACTTTCTGAAAGAACGTTTTCGGTAGGTGAATGGGTACCATAATCATAGTGTATAGGAGCACTGGAAGTATATATGTTTGAAGCAGATTTTTTCGTCCTATCCATGAGAGATATGGGATATCATAAGATACCAGCAGACCCTTAATTTTTTGTAGCAGAGGTATATAATTAAGAGCATACAAGGAGTCAAGATCTTTAGGAAGTCTAATCCCAAGATATTTTACCGAATGAGTGGGCCATGTAAAATCGGAGGTAGTTTCCAACCCTCTCGCCTGGGCCGATGTTAATGATATATTGAGGATTTCAGATTTAGTATAGTTTACTTTAAAATTTGAAATAAGGCCATATTTACTGAAAATTTGTAGGATAAATGGAAACGCCGACACTGGGTTCGTGATGGTTAGTAACAAGTCATCTGCGAAGGCGTGCACCAGATGTTGTCGAGAGTCTACCTCTATACCCGCAATCCGCTCCTCCTGTCGCAGTGTCTGCAAAAGGGGTTCTAAAGTTAATATGAACAAAGTGGGTGATAGGGGGCATCCCTGCCTAGTTCCATTACCAATAGAGAAAGAGGGGGACAGAGTCCCATTTACCCTGATCCTGGCTGAGGGTTTACTATACAACGTAAAAATTGCTTTTATGAGACCTTCTGGGAATTTAAACTTGGCCAGTGTAGCCGCCATGAAGTCCCATGCAACTCGGTCAAAAGCTTTTTCAGCATCTGTACTCATTAGGACCATAGGTATCTTAGAATCTCTAGCCTTTTGAATATAATTCATCAAGCGGATGGAATTCTGTCTCCCCTCTCTCCCCGGGACGAATCCCTGTTGGTCCGGGTTTACTAGGTTTGCTAGGTATTTATTAATTTGCGTCGAGAGTAATTTAGCCCAAATTTTTAAATCTAGGTTTAAAAGCGATATAGGTCTGTAGCTTGAACACAAGGTAGGGTCTTTACCCTCTTTAGGCAGTATGGTAATGTAAGCTTCTAGAGATTGTACTGTGAAGTCCCTGCCCTGGAGTGATTCATTAAATGTGTCAACTAAGTGAGGTAACAGTATGTCTTTAAATTTCCTATAATATTTAATCGTTAGGCCGTCCGGGCCTGGGCTCTTCCCTGAAGGAAAGGATCTTAGAATGTTAACCACTTCGTCAAGTGTAATCTGTGTCATAAGATCCCCTGCTTCTTCATCTGAAAGTGACGGCAACATTAATGGGTCTAAAAAATCCTGTATTTGTTGCTGTCGGGAATCGTCTGCAATATTTGGAGGTGTTGAAATGTTGTACAATTCTGAATAATATGCACTAAACGCTTCTGCAATATCTGCGGTATTTTTGCACTTATTGCCCGCTGAGTTTTTAATTACTTTAATGAAAGATTTTTCCTTTTTCTTTTTGATAAGTGCCGACATAAGTTTTCCCCCTTTGTCGCCATGTGCGTAAAGCTTCTGACGATAATACATTAAGTTAGTCGCATCTTTCTTATTTAATAAATCTTTTAATTTAGTTCTAAGGATTGTTAACTCTGTTTGAGTGGCTTTAGTGGAAGAACATTTATGTACTTTTTCGGATGCTGCAATTTGCGAAAGCAAAGATCTGAGTTCCTGTTCTCTTTCTTTTTTCACTTTTGTGCCCAATAATATCAGCATACCCCTTATGTATGTTTTATGTGCTTCCCACACTATAGTAGCTGATACATCCTCTGCAACATTCGTTTCAAAATACTTCTGCAACGAATCAGTTAAATACTTAATGTGCTCCGGGTGGTCCAGAAGGGTCTCATTCAACCTCCATGTCCATTCTCTAGCGGGCAAAGCGGATATAACCAGTGTGGTGAACACTGGTGCATGGTCTGATACTGTCATCGGGCCAATACTAGCCGATTGCAGAGTCTGTACTAAGTGAGTATGTACAAGAAGGTAATCCAGTCTCTGATGCGATCCATGAGGGTGAGAATAAAATGTATAATCAGATATCTGGGGATGTAATAGTCTCCAGGTATCGATCAAGTTAAGTTCCTGTAACTTGTTCAAAAATTTTCTACGGCCTGCTTTTGGTAAAGAAGATTTATGTGTTGAGGAATCAATCTCTGGGTGAAGCGTGAGATTTAGGTCTCCTCCCAAAATTATGGGGCCTTCCGCAAAAGCTCGCAACTCCTCCATCATATGTAGGAGCCATGAGATCTGCGATTTGTTAGGTACATATAAATTCGCTAGTGTGCATGTCAATGACCCCAGTTTACCTTTTATGAATAGCGCTCTGCCATCCCTTGAATCATGACTAGCTGTTCCGATGAATGGTAAGTCCTTGTGGATTGCAATTGATACTCCTCGCGAAGCAGAGCTCGAGCTGCAGCTATGATACCAGGAGGAAAAGAAATTAGTGGGTAATTTTGGCACTCTATCTACTTTAAAATGAGTTTCCTGTAAAAAGGCTATAGACACTTGTTCCTTTTTTAACAATGCAAATACCTGGCTCCGCTTCTGAGGAGAACCTAAGCCATTAGCGTTATAAGTTACTATCTTCACAGTCGCCATTTTTTGTCAGTTTTCTGATAAAGACATAGGGGTAGGGATAAAGAAGAGGAACTAAAAGGAAAAAAAAGAAAAGGGGGGGAAAGGGGGAAAAGGGGGGACAGAAACATGTGGAATAAAGAATCAACATATAGCTGCAGCTAATCTGTGTTCCGGTTGGCATCCAGAAGTCTCTCAGACGAGATCTAAGGCCAACACACTGCTGCATTTGGGGGAGGGGAAATAACTTCCTGAGCCGAGGCCCAGCTCAGATCCTTCATGAGTTAAGAATAAACTTAAAAAATCAAGTAAATTAAAATTGGCTAACAGAGGCAAAATATATCCTAGAGTACACTTGGTTGCAAGATGGCCCGACACTTTTGGTCGAGTATAGTACTCCAATCTGAGGATGAGAGTTAAGTCATATCAGTGAAAGCAAATTGCACCTCTCCCTGTTACCTCCACAGAAGAACGCGCAATATGGCTCCATCTCTATCCTCATGCATTGTCAACCACGTGACTCTACGTCATAGACCCGGACACTTCTCCTTGGTCTATTGCAATGCTAATAATAATATTAACCATGGTACATTTGGCGGCAAGCGGTTTGTGAAGTAAGTAACAAAAGGAATAAAATGAACAATATGAACAATCTCAATACCGCTAGTAAAATCACCAGTATTCATCTAGTAGCACAATATGGAGAAAATACATAATAAAGAAACACACAGCGTTATATATATAAGGGATTCAAGTGGTGGCATCTTCTGATGCTGTAGCACGCAATTTCTTCCCCTTCGAGGATCGTTGCTTGGAGTACACCGACCACGCTTCCATTCTAGGTAGTGCAGGTAGAGATATGTCCGTTTGGGCGGCAGCCATGATGGCAATTGTAATGGCGGAATTCCCAGACGCTCCCATGCCTCCTCCAGGTCAGCAGGTGTATGGATCAAGATCCTCCTTCCATCCTTCAGTATGGCCAACCCAAAAGGAAATAGCCAAGTATAGGGTAGCTTGAGATCTCGCAATTTTGCAAGTAGTGGACGCATTATACGTCGTTTCGCTAACGTGGAAGCTGCGATATCCTGGTATAATTGTAAGGGCGCTTCTTCGAACACTAGATGTTGTTGCTCTCTGTTTGCAGCCAGAATAGCCGCCGTGTCCACAAAGCTTAAGAGGCCACATATGACATCTCTAGGCGGGTCAGCAGGTTTCGGTTTGGGACGTAGCGCTCTGTGGATACGTTCTATCACCACTCTACTGGCCCTGTCTTCTCCCAAGAGTGAGGTAAAAATTTGCTTCGTTACTGCAGGTAAGACTTCATTAGCGTAGGATTCTGGGAGCCCCTTCAGCCTAACATTCTTTCTACGGCTTCTATTCTCCATATCTTCCAACAGGGTAAAAGCTCTATTGAGCTGTGTTTCTTGCACTTGTAACTTATGCTCCACTGAGTCTGAGTGATTTACAACCTCCGACACCACATTCTCTAAGTGCTCAAGTCTATTCCCCATGAGTTTGAAATCTGACCTGAAGTCGGTGAGTTCCTTCAGCACCGGTGTGATAGCCTGCTGCAGGTTTTTTTTGAAGAAAGCCTTCGTTATCACACCAGAGTCTGTTGCTGAGTTGTACGCCGTTGCTCCACACATGCTGTCTGCATCAGAGTCCTCTGAAGCAGGATACGGCGCCATCTTGGCTGCTCCAGCTCCGGACGGCATGTCCTTCTTTTGAAGGAATTTTCCCAGGTCTGCTTGATGCTTTTGCATTCCTGGAGTGCCTGAGGAGTCTCTTATCTTGTCCTTTCCAATCTTGACCATGGTTAAGCTGTTATGCCTCGATAATATGAAGGATCCAAGCTGGTTTGTGAGGAGCTCAAGTTTTATGCGTCCATCACGTTCAGCGGTCAGGCTCCGCCCCCTGAGGTACTCTTGTACTAGAACTGTTGTTTAGCTAACTGCTACTCCGCTGCGGCGATGCGGCCTAGTGGGTCCACATACCCATGGATCGTGACAAATCTATTGAACAGAGTGCCTAACATTAAGACCTACTTGTCCTTGCTTTGAGGTCTACCGATAAATTGTGATCTAAAGTTTGGCTACCTCTGGATTAGAGAATGGCTTAAGTTAGAGAGAAATGATATGTGGGCATCATCGAAAGTTGACTTATAATAGATGATGGCATCAAAATAAATCAGACTATATGAAAAGACAATTCATATCTGGTTCACATCTACAAATTATGGTGCCATGAACACTAGGTTATAAGGTTATATTACCTGTACTTAGTCTGTTCTAATGTTCATAAGGGGTTTCAGAGGTGTCTGATGGCCAATCCCCTCCACTTCATCCTCCACAGAGTGTAATATGCATATTGGATTGAACAAAAATGTATTTATAAAAACACAAAAACACCATTAGAAGAAAACAATTAACAAACAAATGCAATGAGGAAGAGAAAAAGAGAAGTCATGGCATTAGAGATGCTTCTCAATCCATGTATGGAATGTCCTCGTAGGATATCATCTGTGATATCTTGGACCTGATGCTTTTAGGGATATCAGAAGAAGAGTCTTTCACATTGTCCAGCAGCTAAAGTGAAGATAACAGAGAAAGCATAACATACATGGGAATCATCTGTGAAGAAACATCAAGAGTGGCAGTGATATAAAAGGATTGATGGTAATCTTTGCCCATAGATGCCTACCCACTATAAGGAATGACGTTGGTAATGAGAAAGTTACAGGGGTAACCATCCACCATTTATCAAGAGACCATATGTTGGCTTAGAAATGTTTTTTTTTTTTCCGGATGTGTTGTGGAAGTGTCTGGATAAAACTCTCCCAAATCTCAAAGAATTTTCCAAGCTGGGCCTCTTTCTGGGAAGCTGACTCCAGCCGGTCCACTCAGAACAATGAAGATAATTTTTGGGAGGGGCATGCTCCAAGGTCCATCTATGATAGCTTTCTTGGTAACCACAAAGTAAGAGCGCCATACTGAGTGGGTGTCAACATATTTTACAGCTGAAAACTTACTGCAACGGGCAGAGATATCTCAGATTCCGTCCATTTAACTACTTGGATGTCGTGGTCAATAGCGACCGCAACATCTAACCTGTTAGAAAGAGGGGGCAGCCCCCTTCAACAGCCTATCAACATTGTTTATCATGGCAGCCTGAGGGCCTAATGAAGGCCCCAGGTCTGCTATCTTTGTGCTCCTATTAAGCCTAGACAGAGGCAAGGCTTAATAGGATACGGTAAAAAACACAATATACTGCAATACATTAGTATTGCAGTATATCATGCAAGTGATCCAACGATCACTGTTTCAAGTTCCCTATGGGACTAATAACAAAAAGTAAAATACAATTAAATAAAGTTTTTTTAATGTACAGCAAAAAAAAAAAAAAGTATAAAGCAAAACCTTTCCCATTTCTTACCGAAAGTAATGTAAAAAAATGAGATAAAAATTGACTAGTATTGCCGCGTCCGTAAAAGTCCAAACTATTCTAATATAACTTTATTTAACCCACACGGTGAATGCTGTAAAAAAAATAAAAAATAATAATAATTTAACATTTAAATGAAAAATGGAAAAAAAGTGATTAAAAAGTCACATGTACCCCAAAGTACCAATAAAAGTACAGCAAAAAGCAAGCCATCACACTGTTTAGTCGATTAAAATATAAAAAATGTATGGCTCACAGAAAATGGCGAGACAAAACAAATTTTTAAAAAAAAATAGTTTTTCTTTGTAAAAATTGTAAAACTTTAAAAAAATATATAAATTTGGTATTGCCGTAATCATTTTGACCCGTAGAATAAAGTAAATGTGTAGTTTTTACCGCAAAGTGAAAGCCATAAAAACGAAACCCTTACAAGACCTTTGTTTCATTACAGTGTACTTAAAGAGGCTCTGTCACCAGATTATAAATTCTCTATCTCCTACATAATGTGATCAGCGGTGGTTTTTATTTTGAAAAACATTTGACGGAGTTATGACCTATTTTAGATTGATCGTTTTTCAAAATAAAAACCACTGTTGTTATCCACATTACAGCGCTGACCACATCATGTAGAAGATAGGGCATTTATAATCTGGTGACATAGCCCCTTTAATCAACAAGATTTCTCCATAAGAAGACTTTACAAGACACTTTTATTACGACAAATAAAGTGGAAATTTCAATTAAAGAGTTTGCCAAACTACAAGTACAATCTGTGTACAGACCTGTATCGTGTTGCAAAAATAAACTTAACAAATTTATTTCTACTTACCTAAGCCAGGAAACTGACATGCCTTGTACTAATGAATTTTTATAACTGACAATTTGCAAGCTTATATGTAATTTTCGGTAGTTTATTTCTTGGCTGTATGCTCTTGAATCCGATACTCCGAAGTAAAGACGAATGTACACAGGTGAAATAAACTATAGGTAAAAAATATAGATGGAATGCATTGTAAATAAAGGCTTACAAGTGCATACAAATAAATCTATAGGACATGGAAGGCCACTACACCAATATTTTAAAAAAATTACATTAGGCCAGCAAAATCTCAAAGCAGAGGCGTAGGTTCTCAGCACTCGGGGCAAAGATTCAGCTTGGCGCCACCCCTAAACCTCTTTCTCAACATGTCCTTCCCCCTTTCCAGGTTTGCTTTCTCTACGAATCAATGAGATGTAATTTTTTTTAATGTAACTCGAGCATAAAATTTTGTACATTTTAAAAGCAATATATATATAAAGGGAGTTAACATAATAATAAATTAAAAGAAAATAAATAAAGAGGTCACCCCCTGTAGATAGTGCCACAACCCCCCTTGTAGATAATGCCACACACAGCCCCCTGTAGGTAGTGCCACGACCCCCTCTAGTTAGTGCAACACACACCCCCTGTAGTTAGTGCTACACACCTCCTATTGTAGATAGTACCACACAGCCCCCTGTAGATAGTGTCACAGTGCCCTCTATAGATAGTAACCCCCCTTGTGGATAGTGCCACGCAGCCCCCCTGTAGATAGTGCCACATAGCCCCCTTGTAGATAGTGCCACACACCCACTTGTAGATAGTGCAAAATCCCCCCTTGTAGATAGTGCCACCCCCCTTGTAGATAGTGCCACACAGCCTCCTTGTAGATAGTGCCACACACATTCCCCTTGTAGATCGTGCAACACAGCAGCATGTTAATAGTGCCACACCACCCTGTAAATAGTGCCACACACACCCTGCTGTAGGTAGCGCTACACCGTTTACTCCCTGTACATAGCGCCATTGGGTCTCCCTAGAGGAGCCTCTGATGTCACTGTCCATATACGGGGATTCCCCGAGAAGAGCGTCGACAACACTTTTGCCGGGGATTCCTCCATACCTCCCAACTTTCAAGTATCACAAAGAGGGACAACTGAAGTGGCACACATAGCAACACATTATAATGCCCTCTAGCTGCCCTCACACATTATAATGCCCTCCAGCTGTCACCATACAGTATAATGCCCCATAGAAGCAGCCATACAGTATAAAGCCCACACAGATGCCCCATACAGTATAATGCCCACACAGATGCCCCCATACAGTATAATGCCCACACAGATGCCCCCATGCAGTATAATGCCCAATCAAATTCCCCCATAGAGTATAATGCCCGTATAGCTGCTCCCATACAGCATGATGCCCCTACAGATGGCCCATATACAATAATGCCCCATAGTTGCCCCATACAGCTTAATGCCCCCAAAGTTGCCCCATACAGCATAATAATATCAGTATAAGACTGGACATGGACCGCACATCCACTTGTAATACATTGATCCATACCTGCTAGGCTACATGTCTACAAGTGGATTTGGCCCATGTGATTTTAATTAGGGAATGACCTCATAAGTGCTTCTGCTCTTGCTTTTGCTCTCAGTTGACCACTTGGAGCGCATGAAAAAATGAGCTTGTTCATTCTGTTCACATGTTGTGGTACTATGTGGTTGTGTCTGTCGCTGTGGTGCTGCACTTGTGGGGGCATGTGGCTCAGAGCCAAGGAGGCTTGGCGTGGCCTGACAGCATTGGTGCTTTTGGGCCTCTGGGCTGCTCCCTCTGCAGGAGTGGTGTTGCAATGGCAGCGACCACCATGCGGTGCTGCAACCAGTAGAGTAGGGACCCACTTTTTGAGAGGTCGTCGTCAAGTGGCAAGTGGGCTTATACAATTTGATAAAAATAAGAACCTCGTTCATGTTTATAAATTTTGGCCTAGCAGCTATAGATCAATGTATTACAAGTGGATGTGCAGTCCATGTCTAGTCTTATACTGATATTATTATGTAGTGTATCCTCCTCCTCGTCCTGAGGACGCAGATACAGTTGACTGCGGGATAGGCTGCCCGGAACAGATGGGAGGTATGATTCCTCTCCTGGAGGAGGAGCCCCTGATGTCACTGTCCATATCTGGATAGTGACGTCAGGGGGAGTCCACTCCAGGAGGAGTAGTCAATTGTACCTGCCCCCCTACCGTCTCTTCCAGTTGCACCCAGGGCACATGCCCAGCCTGCCCCATCTCTAGCTACGCCACTGCTCAAAGCTAAATTTTAATTCAGAGTTTGTTAAGAAAAGAAATCAGGGTTTGGAAAATTTGTTTTCAAAAAGTTTATTATTATAACTCTAATGTAGGGTTCCTGTGTCAGCAAGAAAAGTCCCCTTTGATTTTGGCTAGTATTATCATTATAGAATCACAAGATCTTACATATAGTGGAACCTATCCACAGGGTATATACATGTGTCATTTTACATAGTTATTTCCCCAAATAACACGACTGTGCTCCTTATATATATTGCACCAAAAAGAGAACATAGAGTCTATAAGTCAAAAGATAAAACGTAATTTTTATTTCACAAATTCTAAAAAATCAGTACATAAGCTGTTTTAAAAAAAGAATCACCGCAGATGACAGAAAAAGGACCACCAAAAGATGAGACAATTATCGTGAGAAGGTTCACATACCGATCGTACATCTACAAATACGTGGGTAGAGATGAGCGAACTTATGAAAAGTTTGGTTCGGCTGGTTCGCCGAATTTCATGAAAAAGTTCGATTCGGACCGAACTAGTTCTCACCGAACCTGTAATACAAGAAAGCCCCTAAAAATCGTGTATAACACTGTTTAAATTAGAAAATAGATGCCAGAGGCAAAGAAGCCCTATTTCCCAACTACCATTGGAATTGTTCAATTTTAAAATGTAATCTTTATTATGCTGATTCAGCAAACAGACAAACAGAAAGACCAACATAAATGGTTAAAATTCTCAGTGCATGGATCGGGTCAGCAACCATTAGTGGTTGTGTCAGTATGCACGTGTATTTGCCGTCTATACCTGCAGATCGGCAAGGTCTGGAGACCGTTGGTAGCAACAATGGACTCCTAAGCAGTTAGATTATTAAATTGTTAAACCCTAAATTCCAGCATGTATTCAAATTGAAAGGAGAGCCCCCCCGACATGTTTCGCTACGTATGTAGCGTCCTCAGGGGTTCATGGGGTTACTGACGGTGCGCCGAGAAGTTCTCTCAGTTATGGGAATCCTCTGTGACGTGTCAGGGGGTGTGTGTACAGATTCAGCCAATAGTGACGAGGGTGGGCGGAAATCTCCAACCCCAACTTGAGTGGCAGGTGGAGCTGCCAATGGAACGGTGAGAAGCCCGAGCATCTGAGCAGGAAAGCTCACGCATGCGCTTCAGGGCTTATTCGGTATTTACACTTGGGACCGCTCGCAAGAATCAGATAGGTGAGTGGTGCGTTTATATTTAGATCAATTATACACCTAGGAATCACTGGTTCCTGTAAAGGATCTGCCAGGCACAGCTTCGGTGTTAACTCCCATAGGTAATCAGTCTGCACCTGAATCTACGTCACTGAGACTGACTCCATCGTCCACCACTCAGGATGGCAGGCTTAGGAGTGGGAGAGCCTATCGCAGCCTGGCCAGACGGAGCTAGCTCCCGCCCTCTGTCTATTTATACCTGCCTTTCCTGTTCCTCCTTTGCTTGTGATTCTTTTCGTGTGGTTTCCTGGCCCAGCTACAGCTCCTAACTATTTGATCCTGCTCCATACTGACCCTGGCTTACTGACTACTCTCCTGCTCTGCGTTTGGTACCTCGTGCTCTCCTGGTTTGACTTGGCTCGTTCACCACTCTGGTTGCTCACGGTGTTTTCGTGGGCAACTGCCCCTTTCCCTTTGCTTTGTGTTCCCTTGTATGTTTGTCTCGTGCACTTACTGAGCGTAGGTACCGCCGCCCAGTTGTACCCCGTCGCCTAGGGCGGGTCGTTGCAAGTAGGCAGGGACAGAGTAGCGGGTAGATTAGGGCTCACTTGTTCGTTTCCCTACCCCCGTCGTTACAGTTCCATTGGCAGCTCCACCTGCCACTCAAATTGAGGTTGGAGATTTCCGCCCACCCCCGTCACTATTGGCTGAATCTGTACACACACCCCCTGATACGTCACAGAGGATTCCCATAACAGAGAGAACTTCTCGGCGCGCCGTCAGTAGCCCCATGAACCCCTGAGGACGCTACATACGTAGCGAAACATGTCGGGGGGGGGGGGGCTCTCCTTTCAATTTTAATACATGCTGGAATTTAGGGTTTAACAATTTAATAATCTAACTGCTTAGGAGTCCATTGTTGCTACCAACGGTCTCCAGACCTTGCCGATCTGCAGGTATTGATGGCAAATACACGTGCATACTGACACAACCACTAATGGTTGCTGACCCGATCCATGCACTGAGGATTTTAACCATTTATGTTGGTCTGTCTGTTTGTCTGTTTGCTGAATCAGCATAATAAAGATTACATTTTAAAATGTAACAATTCCAATGGTAGTTGCGAAATAGGGCTTCTTTGCCTCTGGCATCTGTTTTCTAATTGTTGTATTTGGCCTGCCAGCTACCAAGGGTCCAAACTATATCTTTTAACACTGTTTAAAAGCCATAGAAGCCCTGTATAACACTCTTAGGTCACCCATGAGTGTATCCAAGTACTTTTGAGCTGTCTTTAAGGCAAAGTTAGTGTCAAAGTTACGCCAACATGTATGGCTATAGGAAAACGGATGGGACACGGTGATAACTAACAGAAACCACTGCACTTGTGCATGTTGTATGCTTAATGCATTGTTAAAAAAGGTACAAAAATTAACCATTTTTGGCGGCAGATGCCTGCCAGGGTTCATACATATAAGGTGGTAAAAGAAGAAGCAATGGCTTTTGACAAGCCCTCAAAAAATGTACCCTTTATGGTGGCAGATGTCTGCCGGGGTTCATCCATACATGGATGTAAAAGCAACAAGCAATGGCTTTTGACAAGCCCTCCAAAAATGTACCCTTTTTATTGGCAGATGCCTGCCGGGGTTCATCCATACATGGATGTAAAAGCAACAAGCAATGGCTTTTCACAAGCCCTCCAAAAATTGACCCATTTTCTTGGCAGATGCGGCTTGCTCTCTGAGGAGTGAGGAGGTGTTTTGTTTTTGGGTGTGGTGTTTTTTGTGTATACCTTCCCGGGGATTCTGCTTTATTACCTGCCCAGGTTTATCACACCTGCCTGGGCTAGCAGAGTGCCCCGGGGGGGCTCCATCTGGAGATGGAGTCCCGGTCCTCCACCCTCCGGAGCAGGCCGGTGGGGGGTGGAGGGACATCCCAGCCGGCTGGGAAAGCTCAGCCAGCCCCAGGGGAGAGGAGGACATCGCGGGGCTGCAGCAATGTGGCCTCATCCCCACAAGCGTCTGGGGAATCGCAGCATGCCGCCTGGAGAGTAGAGGTAACGGAGCAAGGAGAAGCAGGACCGGAACACCATGGCTGCAGGGACCTCGTGGAGTGGGGGTCACTGAGGCCGGGAGAGGAGGCCACTACTTTTGGCTCCCGCCTGGTGGCCCACCTTGAGGAATATAAAGACCTAGGGAGGTCCCTGCAGCGGCTCCGAGGAGACCTAACGGTGGCCAGGCAGAGAGCGGCAAAATCCTCCGGCAGCAGGAGGGCCAAATACTCGGCACAGGTCCGCTCCCTGCTGCGGGAGATAAAGGAGGTAGAAGACAGGAGAGCCACAACCTTGGAAGGGGGAGGAGCCTTCTCTGAAAAACTACGCAATGACGACAGGTTCCAGCAAATGGAAAGATTAAGTCAAAAAGAAAGCAAAGGGAAAAAACTGACAGCAAGCAGAGCTACAGACGAGGAAACCCCTGGCAAGTCAGTGCAGGTTCCTGCGCAGGAGGAGCAGGAGGAGTCGTGCTTGGAAGCGCCGAGTCAGTCGGCTCCGGCAAGCTCAAACTTGCCATGTGCAGCACAGCAGCCAGATTCGGGGAGCGGCTCCGTGTCCGAGGGGGAGCACCCAGATCCGAGATCAGGAATCCCCCGTGTCGCTGGAGTGGTTCAGCTTCGGCACAGAGCTGCCCCCGGAGGAAGGAGAGAGAAGTGCGGCAGCAGTGCGGAGGAGACGGAAAAAGCTGAGGAGACAGATGGAAGAAAGAAGAGAGGTGAGACTTGTATATGTGCACGGGTCTCCCCTACACTCCGGGCCAGAAGAGATTCTGGTCCGACGTGCAGGTCCCGCAAACCCCCCAGCCCGGGCTTCTGCAGTGGAGTCGGGGCGGGAAAGCGGGGAGATAGCAGCGAGGGCGGGCAACATGGCGCCGGACGCCGCTCACTGTGAAGTGGGCGGCGCTGGCTGTCAGAGCGCTGCAGGGGCGTGGCCCCAGTCCCGGCTGACGGCGAGCCCCGGAGACCGGTGTGCGGTGTGAGCCGCATACCGGAGGAGGGGGCGGACCGGAAGTTGGGGGCACCGCTGTCCCGCGGGTCGGGTGCCTGCAACGTGGCCGGTCCGGTCGCACCGGGACCGGCCAGCGTGATAGGCCAGCGGGCACCCGACGCCTCGGACAAGGGTGTAGCCGAAGCCTCTGCTGGAGGCGGAGCCGGCCACTCCAGTATGGAGGAGAGGAGTGGCCTGGCCAGTAAACATGTGGAGCGGCCGCTGCAGTGCAGCCCGGCAAATGAAAGGGGCGGAGCCGGCCACTCCGATATGGAGGAGGGGAATGGCCTGGCTGATGGACGCATAGAGGGGCAGCTGCTAAGCAGCTCAGCAGTAGTGAAGATGGAAATAGCCTGCGACGTTCCAAATGAGGATGTCAATAAAGAGGTTAATGATAGCAAAGTAAATACAAAAGTAAATGCAAAAGTTAATAATAAAGTTAATGATAAGAAAGTGAATAAAAATGAAAATAAAAATGCAAATGAAAAGGTGCCTTTCCCTGCCCTGCCAAGTAGCATGGACACCAATGATGCGGAGGGCTGCGTGGAGGTGCCGCTTATGTCATCTGGCGGCCCCTCCATAGTTGCGCCTGATGATGCAGAGGTGGGGGTTGGGGTCAGGGCAGGGAAGGCAAGGGAAAAACGAAATAATGTGGAACCTGGCTTGGCAAAAAGGGTGTTAGGATCACGGGAGGATGTTTCAGCCGGAAGTGTGGGGGGGCCTGGCGCTCCCCTGCCCAGTGCCCCGAGCAGGACTTATGCTGGGGTAGTGGGGGGGGAACGCCGGCCCGCCCGCCCTCGTCCTCGGGCCCTGGGGAGGGTAACTTGCAACAGCGCCTCCTGCAGGCCTTAAGGGAGGGGAAGCAGTCCCTAACCATAGAGGGTGTGTAGAGGGATCTATCCTTCTGGATAGATAGGTACGGGTTAGAGGCCTTCCGAGAGAAAAGAGGAGATCAGTGGTCACTCCCGACAACCGGGCAGGCTGTGGTCAGGAGGAATGTGGTCCGTCTCTGGTGGCATGGCAATGAAATCTGTCCCCCCAGAAAAACGGTGGTGGAGCTGCTGCTGGGGATGGGCTTCAGGGCGCGTGACATCTTCGCCCTGATACATCCTCATGGCTCAGCTGAGTTCGACATCAGCTTTGTTCAACCGGGAGGCCTAGAGGTCTTCTGGGGGAATTATGAGCTGGTGAAGGACGAGCCCGGCTGGCGGGATTTTGCTGCACAAGCAATATCCCGTCAGAATGGTCTCAAGAGGGTGACCGTTCTCACCCGTAACGAGTCACTTTCTTGCGTTGACATCATGACCTGGCTAAGTCGGTATGGGGAAGTAGCGGAGATGCCCAGGAAGAACCTGGACGAGTTTTGCATCTGGTCGGGGGCCTGGACGTTTATGGTGAAACTTAAACGTCTGGGGCAAACTGTGTCCCACATCCCATCTTCTGCTTTCCTTGGGAGGGATCGTATCCTGGTCTTCTACCACGGGCAACCGAGGCTGTGTCACCGGTGTGGCGACCCCTCGCATTTGAGTGCAGCCTGCACTGTGCAGAAGTGCGCTCATTGTGGGGGGATAGGTCATCTAGCCGCATCGTGTGACCAGATTAGGTGTCACCTGTGTGGTGACTTAGGTCACCCATTCAGTAGGTGTCCCCGCTCCGTGGTCAATGCCGTCGCCAGGCCTGCAAGAGGAGAGAGTGGGGTGGCTCCTGTGGGTGGGGAGGCGTGCAGAGATGGCGGAGCAAAAGGGCAAGTGAAGACATCAAGGAAAGGGCTCCAGCCTTCCTACCATCGAAGGCTGGAGAAGAGGCAAAAGGAGAGGGAGCTGAGGGAAACCCAGGCAACTGGGCGGACCTCTGGCCTGAACCCGGAGCCTGCCCTGGAGACGGATGCCCTTGGGGACGCTGAATTGGATGAGGAGGTCAGGAGGATCCAGAGGGAGCAAGCGGCTGAAGACTCTCAATCCTCCCAATATGAAAGTGTCGGTGAGGAAGAGAGGGTACAGCCTAAAAAAACACCTGGGACACAGGGCAAGATCTTGAGCGGGCCAAAGTCATCTGGCCATGCCCCGGCCACGGAAGGCAACATCTGCACCACTCTGGTGCTCTCCCCCAACCGCTACCAAGCTCTCATGGATTTTCCAGCTCTTCAGCAAAGTGAAGAGGAGGGTGAGGTAGGGGTCTCAGAGGGCGCTGGACCCCTTCCCCCGAGAGGTACAAAGGCCTCTGGGGCAGGGGTCAACTTGGGGCAGGGGGACGAGGATGGGAGTGTGAGTGAGGGGGGGGAGGTCCGCCAGGAGGGAATGGACTCCACCACCTCCAAAAAACGTGCAAAAAAAGGAAGAGAGTCTGGGGGGTCCTCCTCAGACCATGACAGGGGTGGGAAGAAGAAAGCCATCTAATTTTATCATCCAGGATGGCGGTACCCACACCGTTGACGCTGGCTTCCATTAATGTCGCCAGCATTAAGTCAGATATGGCTAAATTTATGGCCTTTGATTTTCTCAGCCGAGTTGAAGCTGACATTTTGTTTTTGCAAGAGACCAGGCTGTCACTTTTGGCAGACGTCGTAAAAGCCAGGAGGGATTGGCGACGCGGGCCCTCCTACTGGTCTCTTACGGCCGAGCCATATAGCGGTGTGGCGGTTCTTTTCACCGCACCGGTAAAATGCAGACGGATGATAGAATTAGAAATGGGGAGGTGCCTGATTTTAGATGTTCTCATAAAGGGACAAGAA
Organism: Rhinoderma darwinii; assembly: GCF_050947455.1. Taxonomy (NCBI): domain Eukaryota; kingdom Metazoa; phylum Chordata; class Amphibia; order Anura; family Rhinodermatidae; genus Rhinoderma; species Rhinoderma darwinii. The sequence continues at coordinate 30,669,904 of NC_134690.1, read as the reverse complement.
TTGCGATTAATCAACATCTATGGTCCCCAAACTAAGTGGGACCGGAAAAGTCTCTTTATGAGGATTAAGCCTTTCCTTTTTTCTAGGCGACAGGTCATCTTTGGAGGGGATTTTAACACTGTCGTTAGACCCCGCGATAGAGGAGGTTCCATAGACAGACTGGCCTACGATAGTATAGCCTTAAATAGCATAGCTAGCGAGGCTCGCCTGGTGGATATCCACATCAGGCATACCCCAGGTCACCCCGGGTTCACCTATCAAAGAGGAAGCTGTAGGTCTAGGATAGATAGGTTTTTTTTGAAGGAGGAAGCCATCTCTTCACCAGTGTCCGTTGTTGAGGTGGAATTCTCCGACCACTGTATGATTTTGTTTTCTCTGAACATTGCAGAATCCCTTCGGATGGGTCGAGGTATATGGAGGCTGAATTCTACTCTCCTGGAAGAAGCGGAAATAAGACAGGCCTAAGACAGGTACCTTTGTTGGATCTAGGTGGCACTAAGTCTGAGTGGTGGGAGTTGTTCAAATATCGGGTAGCAGGATTTTTCCGCCGGCTTTCAGGCCTCAGGTCCATGAGCAGGTACCGCCTGTATCAGGAACTGAGGAGGAAACTCGAACGTCTGGTCTCGGACGGAGGTAGTCAGGAGGAGATCTCCGGGGTGAAAGCGCTGCTCAAAAGGTGTCAGTATGATAGGCACGCATCTTTGGTTCTTGAGAGGGATTTCGGGAGGTACCGCTCGCCCGACCCCTACAGGAACTGTAAGATGTCAGTGAGTTGTAAAATAGTGACAGGACTAATAGACAGTACAGGGTCCCTGAGGAGATCCAAGTCAGGGATCCTGGAGGTCGTTAGATCCTTCTACTCTCACCTTTTGGGTAGGCAGGATCCAGACCGAGAGGAGATGTCGACTTTCCTGGCTGAAACTATCCCTGAGCCAGGAGAGGATTCCTCCCTTAATGTCTTGATAGATCCAATCAAAGAAGAGGAAGTAATGCTGGCGATTGACGGACTAGGTCTGAAAAAACCGTCAGGGCCGGATGGCTTAACATCCGAGTTCTACAAGACCTTTAAAGGAACCCTAGTTCCCCTCTTGACATTTGTATTTAATGAGTGTCTATCCTCGGGCACTCTGCCGAGGTCAATGAGGAGGTCAGCTTTGATTGTTCTATCAAAAGGTAAGGATTCGACTCGTATTGAGAATTGGCATCCCATAGCGCTCCTCAATACGGACAGAAAGGTTCTCGCAAAGGTGCTGTTTAATCGGTTGGTGAAATTTGCACCCCGGCTTCTTTCGCCGGTCCAGCATTGTTCCGTTCCAGTCCGCAGCACTTTTAGTGCTGTCCTCAGTGTCAGAGAGGCAGTGGAGCGGGGAAATTCTGGCCAGTGGAAGGGGTACGTTCTGTCCTTGGACCAGGCCAAAGCGTTTGACCAAGTGAATCACGAGTATCTATGGTCAGTCCTTCTGAGGTATGGTCTGCCGGGAGGGTTTGTCAATTGGCTCCAGACCTTATACGCTGGGGCAGAGACTTTCAAGCTGGTTAACGGTTGGGTTGGAATCCCCTTTGAGGTTGGGTCTGGTGTCCGCCAGGGCTGTCCTTTGAGTCCCCAGCTATATGTGTTTGCGATTGACCCTTTTTTAAGAAGGGTTGACTGTGGACCGTTGGGGGGATCGGGGTCAGCTTGGAAGGGCCAGAAGCCACTCAGAGGGTGGTTGCATACGCGGATGACGTCTCCATTTTCATCTCCTCGCAAGGGGAGGCAGAGTGGGTGATGTCAGAAGTGGAATGTTACTCACGGGCATCTGGGTCCAGGGTTAACCGTGACAAGTGCGTAAGTCTCTGGCTGGGAGGAGGAGATCCTAGTTATGGTCTCCTGGGCACCCTTCCAGAACCTCAGGGGTCTGCAAAGATCTTAGGAGTGGAATTTGGCCCAGGTGATTATCCCAAGAAAAACTGGGATGACAGGCTAAAGTTAGTTGCCCAGAAGGTCGGCCAATGGAAGGGTTGGTCCTTAACCCTTAGAGAAAGGGTTCACTTGGCCAAAGCTTACCTGGTGCCCATGTTGCTCTACCTCGGCAGTGTGTGCATCTTGCCAGAACCTCTCTGGGCTCGGGTCTATAGCCTGTTCTTCCAACTGTTATGGGGGAACAGGCTCAACCTCATTAAGAGAGAAGTTACGTATCTACCAAGGAAACTAGGAGGGTTAGGTATGGTTAACCCAGTGGTGTTCCTAGTGAACACCTTTGTTAAGATCAATATGGCAAACCTCTGGCAAGAGAGGGCTCCTTGGTGGATTCTCTCCTACAGGGAGTGGTTTCAGCCCTTCTTCCAGGAATGGGAGAGAGGAGGCCAAGTGAAAGACCTGCGTACAGCCCATGGACATCTCCCGGCTTATGCCGCCCTGGTCTTGAAAATGGTACGCCGTTGGGGTCTGGAGGTGTGGGAGATCAGGACCATGCCGAGGAAATTCCTCGACAGAAGGATTCTGATGACCCACTTCCAGAAGCCCCTGGCTCTCAAAGACTGCCCAAGTAGTGACCTCGGGGAGGGATTAAAACTTTTAAATTCAGTGAGGATTCCCCAGAAGTTTTGGGATCTGGCTTGGCGCTGCTTCCATGGGAGACTGTACGTAAGGGGCAATTTGAAGTACAGAAACACTGACGACAGAGGATGTCCTCGGGAGGAGTGTAGCGATACACTAGAGAGTATGGAGCATTTCCTGCTTCATTGCTCCTTTAATGCAGAGGTGTACAAAAGGGTGGGTGCCTCCATCGACTGGCTCGGCTTAGCCAACCTCTCCGACGCCGGGTGGGCTTATGGGATGTTCGGAGACCTAGGTGGTAGGGACCGTAACACTTCTTTTTTAGTTAGCATAGTGGTTAGGCACTTTACCTGGAACGCACAGTGTTTAGTATCTACGCAGAGCAAAATCCTTCTGGTGGAAGAAGTTGTAGGGAACATCATCGGTGGCCTGGTGAAGGTACGTTCTTTGGAGGTTGATAGACTGGGAGCATCCAAAGGCTCTCGCCTATGGAGGGGCTTTTCTTTTGGGGTGCCTTAGGGTATTGACCTTCAGGGGGAGGGGGGGCTCATCTGGCTCGTCTGGGGGGGTCCACCCTCGCTTAGGCACTAAAAAAAAAATACAAAAAATTAAGTGATAGGGAAAACAATAGGGAAAGGAGGGCGAGTTTAGGGCTAGATCAAACAAAGGGTAAGAGAAGGGACAGCTTCAGGGGAAAGCGATAGGGGAAGCAATAGGGAAGGTGTCGGCGAGGGTGGATCCTATCCCTGGGGGGGTCGGGTGGGTCTCTTTCTCCTCTTTCTGGTGGTAGGCTGGGATTGTGAACGGCAGAGTTTTTTGTTTTCAGTACATAAAGGCAGTATAAAGGCTTACAGGAACCGAACTTGGTGCTTTCGGGTTGTGTTTTTGTTGTTATGTATATGCGAGGGAGAGTGACAGGGGTTTAGATAGGTTGGGTGGGGGAATGGGGGGGTGTGGGGAGGATTATATTGTTTTCTTTTTTCTCCCGCTCGGGCCCGGACTATGCAGAACATGAGAGGACATGGGGCGAGGGTCTGAGTGGGAGGTCTACGGTGTGGTGGCGGAGGCCAGCATCAGGACTAAGCGGACATGAGGGGACATGAGGCGGGGTGTTGGCCTGGTGTGGTGAAGGGTTAGGTTAGTTAGAGTTAGGGTTAGTATATATATTGAAAAAAAAATAAAAAAAAATATATACATATATAGGTATATAGGTGGAGTTGTATATAGGTATATATATATATATATATATATATATATATATATATATATATATTCTCATGTATATGTGGGTGTAAAGATTAAAGTATGTTGTATATAAATATGGGTATGAACGTTGGGGGGTTTGACACATTCCGGCTGATTGTTTCAAATGAGTACGGAAGGGAGTGAGTGGGGGCAAATGGATACTGAGAGGTGGCGGGGGATACGAAAAAAGTTGAATGTGGATGAGTGTAGCTGGATGAGGAATTGGCCAAGTCCGGGAACATGGAGGAATACAGTGATGTATTAAGAAGTATGTATATAATGTCTTATGTTTATGTTTGTATATGTTGTATTTTGGTTATGGTTTACATCGGCTGATGTTGTTGTTATTTTTTTTAACTTTTATAATAAAAGAGTTCCATACATGGATGTAAAAGCAACAAGCAATGGCTTTTCACAAGCCCTCCAAAAATGTACCCTTTTTATTGGCAGATGCCTGCCGGGGTTCATCCATACATGGATGTAAAAGCAACAAGCAATGGCTTTTCACAAGCCCTCCAGGCCTGCTTGTAGCAGACGGCAGTGGAGGTGTATTGGTGGTAGCAGAGGTAGCCAACAGACAGCAAGGGTGGTGGTAGTAGTAGTAGTAGCAGCACATTAAAAGACACGGACAGTCACAGGACAAAGCCCTGTGGTGGGGCAGGCCTGCTTGTAGCAGATGGCAGTGGAGGTGTATTGGTGGTAGTAGAGGTAGCCAACGGACAGCAAGGGTGGTGGTAGTAGTAGTAGCAGCACATTAAAACAGACTGGACAGTCACAGACAAAGCCCTGTGGTGGGGCAGGCCTGCTTGTAGCAGATGGCAGTGGAGGTGTATTGGTGGTAGTAGAGGTAGCCAACGGACATCAAGGGTGGTGGTAGTAGTAGTAGCAGCACATTAAAAGACACTGGACAGTCACAGGACAAAGCCCTGTGGTGGGGCTGGCCTCAGGCCTGCTTGTAGCAGACGGCAGTGGAGGTGTATTGGTGGTAGTAGAGGTAGCCAACGGACAGCAAGGGTGGTAGTAGTAGTAGCAGCACATTAAAAGACACTGGACAGTCACAGGACAAAGCCCTGTGGTGGGGCTGGCCTGCTTGTAGCAGACGGCACTGGGGGTGGATTGGTGGTGGTTGACTGATAGTAGTGGTGGTGGTGGACTACTTACAGCACGGGTGGTGGTGGTAGTAGTAGCTGCATCAACAGCACAGCAGCACATTAAAAAAGAGTGGACAGGACAAAGCCCTGTGGTTGTTTTTCTGAGACTTGTCAGAGGTACTGCGGATGGTGCTGTCACTGCTGTGTATGAGGACCGGCGTCGGTTACTAGGCAGACACAGACAACATGGAATATCAAGCCAAGGCTTCCTTTGGAACAAAAGATGTGGAAAATAAACTGTGGCAGAATTTTACAATCCCCAAGATAAAAAGAGGACATTAAAAAAAGACTGTGGTGGGGCAGGCCTGCTTGTAGCAGACGGCAGTGGAGGTGTATTAGAGGTAGTAGAGGTAGCCAACGGACAGCAAGGGTGGTAGTAGTAGTAATAGTAGCAGCACATTAAAAGAGACTGAACAGTCACAGGACAAAGCCCTGTGGTGGGGCTGGCCTCAGGCCTGCTTGTAGCAGACGGCAGTGGAGGTGTATTGGTGGTAGAGGAAGCCAACGGACAGCAAGGGTGGTGGTAGTAGTAGTAGCAGCACATTAAAAGACACGGACAGTCACAGGACAAAGCCCTGTGCTGGGGCAGGCCTGCTTGTAGCAGACGGCAGTGGAGGTGTATTGGTGGTAGTAGAGGAAGCCAACGGACAGCAAGGGTGGTGGTAGTAGTAGTAGCAGCACATTAAAAGACACGGACAGTCACAAGACAAAGCCCTGTGGTGGGGCAGGCCTGCTTGTAGCAGACCGCAGTGGAGGTGTATTGGTGGTAGTAGAGGTAGCCAACGGACAGTAAGGGTGGTGGTAGTAGAAGTAGCAGCCCATTAAAAGACACTGGACAGTCACAGGACAAAGCCCTGTGGTGGAGATGGCCTCTGGCCTGCTTGTAGCAGACGGCAGTGGAGGTGTATTGGTGGTAGTAGAGGTAGCCAACGGACAGCAACGGTGGTGGTAGTAGTAGTAGTAGTAGTAGCAGCACATTAAAAGAGACTGGACAGTCACAGGACAAAGCCCTGTGGTGTGGCTGGCCTCAGGCCTGCTTGTAGCAGACGGCAGTGGAGGTGTATTGGTGGTAGTAGATGTAGCCAACAGACAGCAAGGGTGGTAGTAGTAGTAGTAGCAGCAGCACATTAAAAGAGACTGGACAGTCACAGGACAAAGCCCTGTGGTGGGGCAGGCCTGCTTGTAGCAGACGGCAGTGGAGGTGTATTGGTGGTAGTAGAGGTAGCCAACAGACAGCAAGGGTGGTAGTAGAAGTAGCAGCACATTAAAAGACACTGGACAGTCACAGGACAAAGCCCTGTGGTGGGGCAGGCCTCATGCCTGCTTGCAGCAGACGGCAGTGGAGGTGTATTGGTGGTAGTAGAGGTAGCCAACGGACAGCAAGGGTGGTAGTAGTAGTAGTAGCAGCACATTAAAACAGACTGGACAGTAACAGGACAAAGCCTTGTGGTGGGGCAGGCCTGCTTGTAGCAGACGGCAGCGGAGGTGTATTGGTGGTAGTAGAGGTAGCCAACAGACAGCAAGGGTGGTAGTAGTAGTAGTAGCAGCACATTAAAAGACACTGGACAGTCACAGGACAAAGCCCTGTGGTGGGGCAGGCCTCAGGCCTGCTTGCAGCAGACGGCAGTGGAGGTGGTAGTAGAGGTAGCCAACGGACAGCAAGGGTGGTAGTAGTAGTAGTAGCAGCACATTAAAAGAGACTGGACAGTCACAGGACAAAGCCCTGTGGTGGGGGAGGCCTGCTTGTAGCAGACGGCAGTGGAGGTGTATTGGTGGTAGTAGAGGTAGCCAACAGACAGCAAGGGTGGTAGTAGTAGTAGCAGCACATTAAAAGAGACTGGACAGTCACAGGACAAAGCCCTGTGGTGGGGCAGGCTTTTTTGTAGCAGACGGCACTGGGGGTGGATTGGTGGTAGAAGTAGTAGCAGCACCAACAGCGGCACATTAAAAAAGGAGTGTACAGGACAGAATCCCGTAGTAACAGGCGGCAGTAGCAGGCGGCAGCGGCAGCAGCAATGTCAGATCTAATCAGTGGCATCAGGCACAGGGGTTTTAAAATCCTCTCCGATCCACGCTTGATTCATTTTAAGAAACGTGAGATTTTCCAAGCTGTTGGCGGACAATCTTGTTCGCTTAGGGGTGACGAAGCCCCCTGCTGCGCTGAATACCCTCTCTGACGCTACACTGGACGGTGGACAAGACAGTACACCCATGGCAAACTGGGCCAGTTCTTGCCAATGATCCAATCTGCTGACCCAGAAGTCCATGGGGTCTGGGATCAGGATTTCTGACGGAGAAAGGGCACAGTCCAGGTACGAGTGAACCTGGTTATTTAGGTGCTGGACCTGGTGTTGGTGAACATCCCTTTGGTGACTACGATGTGTGTCAGGTCGGGGTATTGGATGTAAAAATGTTGTCATCATATTTTCCAAACTGAATTGGCTGCTGCTGCTGCCGCTGCTGCCGCCTATTGCAGAGGTAGCTCTGCCAGAGGCGGTGGAACGATGAGACAGTGGGGAGCGGAGAGTGGCCCCCCGGTCAGACATGCTTGCAGCAGGTGCTTGCCGATTGAAAGCCGTGACAAGCTGGCTGCATAGCTTCTCTCGATAATAAGCCAATTTTGCCTCCCTCTCGGAAGGCGCAAAAAACTCCCCCATTCTGGCTTTATACCTAGGGTCTAAAAGTGTGGCTATCCAGTACTCATCTCTTTGCTTCATGCTAACAATACGACAATCAGCGCGCAAGTAACGAAGCATACAGCTCGCCATCCTGGCCAGCATTTCAGAGGGCACGGTTGGTTCCATCTCCGCCCCATACTGCCATGGTTGTCCATCATCAAGGTCGTCGTCAGACTCGTCATCACCATCACTGTCATGTTGTGCGGCTGCCTCGTCCCCTATCCCATCCTGTGATTCCATCTCCAAATCCAGCTCCTCTTCAGGTCCTGTTTCCTCATCCTCATCCTCCTCCTCCTCCTCCTCAACATCCATAGCCAGATGTGATCCTTCCTCCATCCTTTGCTGAATCATCGCTGTGAGCATTTGCTCCATAATGAATATCAGCGGCATAACATCGTTCATTCCGCTAGCGTCACGGCCCACAAATCGTGTGGCCTCTTCAAAGGGCTTCAAAGCGCGACATGCGTCTCTAACCAGCTGCCAGTGCCTGAGCTCGAAATTACACTGGCTCCAAACGCTGCCCGTCTGCTGCATCAGGAAATCATTCACGGCTTTCCGCTGTTCGTACAGACGGTCCAACATGTGCAGGGTGGAATTCCAGCGTGTTGGAACGTCGCAAATCAGGCTGTGTTCTGGGAGATTGTTTTGACGCTGCAAGTCCAGGAGGGCGTGCTTAAATGCATACAAACGTCTAAAGCGAACGCAAACCCTCCTGGACATGGCCAGCACACCCTTCAAACCAACATATGACTTTAAGAAGCGTGTTATGACCAGATTGATCACATGTGCCATGCAAGGAGCGTGTGTCAGGTGACCTAGACGCAGTGCAGCCACAACTTTCTTCCCGTTATCAGAGACAACATTGCCCAGTGTGAGTTTCAGAGGAGACAGCCAGCGTGCGATTTCCTCCTTGATGCACAGCAGCAGCTGCTGCCCTGTGTGGCTTTTCTCTCCCATGCTCAGCAGGTGTAAGACAGCGTTGTGGCGCTTCACCTTGCACCTATGAAAAGAGGAGGGAGGAGGAGTGGAAGATACGCTGTGTCCTGTCGGGGACGGGAAGACCTCCATTGAGGAGGGCAAGGAGGAGGAGGAGTAGGAGGAGGATGGTAGGCGCCTGGTGTCCGGAGTTGAACCAGAAAGATACAAGCGTGGAGGTGGTAATGCCTGGCATTGCTGTGGTGGTGCATCGGCCTGCAAAATATTGACCCAGTGGGCCGTGAAAGACATGTACTGTCCCTGCCCATAGTTGCTGCTCCACGTGTCGACAGTGACATGTACCCTGCTGCACACGGATAATTGCAAGGACTGGCCCACCTTTTCCTCCACGTGCTTGTGCAAGGCAGGGACAGCTGTTTTGGAGAAGTAATGTCAGCTAGGTATTCGCCACCTAGGCTGAGCGCACGTCATCAATTGCTTGAAGCCGGCGGAGTCGACCAGGTGGTACGGCAGCGACTGCACCACCAACAACTTAGCCAGGTGTGAATTAAGCCGCATGACAAGTGGATGACTGGGTATATATTGTTGCTTATTGGACAACGATTCCGTAATGGATAACTGACGGGACGTAGGAGGAGCACTAGATGACAGTGATGATGATGATGACAACGACATGGTGGATAAGGCCTGGCTACTACTTAGATGACAGGGACTCGGAGCAGCAGCAGCAGCAGCGGCAGAGGGGTCTTCATTAGATGTACATGATGGTGGGGTATGTTGATTGTCCCACATGGCCTTGTGATGCCGCTCCATGTGTTTACGTAGAGCGGTAGTTCCTACATTGCTGCCCTGCCCACGCCTTACTTTCTGCTTGCAGATACAGCACTGTGCCATGTTTTCATCCTCCGGGAAGGTACAGAAAAATTGCCACACGGCAGAGTACCGTAAAGAGGTAGTACGTCGTCCACCACCACCACCACCACCCGAGCTTGCCCCTTGTCTGGCAGGCTTTTTTTCGGGAGCCTACACCAGTAGCATCAGTGTCACCGTCACCGGCTCCTGAGCTGACCCTACCACTGCAACGTTTTGCAGATTGACTTCTGCCCCTACCTCGGCTTGGCTGTTTATCACTGCCAGTGCCGCCACTACTACCCTCCTCCTCTGACGCCGTCATCACCTCGTCACCTGGTTCCCACGTCCTGTCTAAAACAACATCATCATAGCCCTCCTCATCATCCCCGCCACTTCTGGAACTGTGTTGTGAATGTGATGTGACATCATGGCGGGCTCCATGCCCCCCCTCTAAACTGCGTCTGCCACCACGGTTACCACCAACACCCCCACTACCACAGCTTTGCGTCCCAGACACCGCTTCCACCTCCACCACCGCCGCAACACACTCCGTTGGCTGACTCGCGGAAAACATATCATCATCACTATGTTGTTCAGTATCTTCCTTCGCACCCGATGAGATGTCTCTTAGGACTTTCAGGAATGATGGCTTCCCGCTAGGAAGGGGGAGTGAAGACATAGATGATGGAATGGAAACGCTAGAAATACCCATATTACTACTGTCACTGTGCCAAGGAACTGTAGAGGATCTGGAATCCAACGAAACCTGGCTTGAAGCCAGATAGTCAGAGTCTTCCTGCTGAGATGACCACGAGCAAGCCAACCAGTCCACAATGGCCGTATTGTCTAAAGTAACCCGCCCACCGGAGGAGATGGACAAGTCTGGCTTGCTGATACTGCTACTACTACCAGCAGGCACATGGCTGCTGCTACTAGTGGAACTGGGCACATGTCTTGTGCCACAAATGCTGGTACTGGGTCTGGCACCAACAGATCCAACATTTGGACTGGAAGAGGACACAGCATGGGTGTTTTTTCCTCAAATCTTTTTTTTTACCAGACATTTCACTGCTGGAGTGCAGCAAGTTGAATCAAAACCCCGGGGATGAGCCCCTTCTAAAAGCGTATTCATACACTTGCTTGGCAAATAGCAATGAATGAGAATTTCTATCAGCCACGCCACGGTGCACTCAGGGAATGCTGGGCGTTGTAGTACTACAAAGGCTGCCTCAGCTGCCTGTATTGCAAGTTGCATGCAACGGGGACGAGCCCCTTCTAAAAGCGTATTCACACACTGGCTTGGCAAAATGGCAATGAATGAGAATTTCTATCAGCCACGCCGCGGTGCACTCAGGGAATGCTCGGCATTGTAGTACTACAAAGGCTGCCTGTATTGCAAGTTGGATTATTATGTTAACGGCCGGGGATGAGCCCCTTCTAAAAGCGTATTCACACACTGGCTTGGCAAATGGCAATGAATGAGAATTTCTATCAGACACTGCACTGACTCAGGGAATGCTGGGCGTTGTAGTACTACAAAGGCTGCCTCAGCTGCCTGTATTGCAAGTTGGATGCAACGGGGATGAGCCCCTTCTAACAGCGTATTCACACACTGGCTTGGCATATGGCAATGAATGAGAATTTCTATCAGCCACTGCACTGACTCAGGGAATGCTGGGCATTGTAGTACTACAAAGGCTGCCTCAGCTGCCTGTATTGCAAGTTGAATGCAACGGGGATGAGCCCCTTCTAAAAGCTTACTCACACACTGGCTTGGAAAATGGCAATGAATGAGAATTTCTATCAGCCAACGCACTGACTCAGAGAATGCTGGGCGTTGTAGTACTACAAAGGCTGCCTAAGCTGCCTGTATTGCAAGTTGGATGCAACGGGGATGAGCCCCTTCTAAAAGCGTATTCACACACTGGCTTTGCAAATGGCAATGAATGAGAATTTCTTTCACCCACTGCACTGACTCAGGGAATGCTGGGCGTTGTAGTACTACAAAGGCTGCCTCAGCTGACTGTACTGCAAGTTGGATGCAATGGGGATGAGCCCCTTCTAGAAGCGTATTCACACACTGGCTTGGCAAATGGCAATGAATGAGAATTTCTATCAGCCACTGCACTGACTCAGGGAATGCTGGGCGTTGTAGTACTACAAAGGCTGCCTCAGCTGCCTGTATTGCAAGTTGCATGCAACGGGGACGAGCCCCTTCTAAAAGCGTATTCACACACTGGCTTGGCAAAATGGCAATGAATGAGAATTTCTATCAGCCACGCCGCGGTGCACTCAGGGAATGCTCGGCATTGTAGTACTACAAAGGCTGCCTGTATTGCAAGTTGGATTATTATGTTAACGGCCGGGGATGAGCCCCTTCTAAAAGCGTATTCACACACTGGCTTGGCAAATGGCAATGAATGAGAATTTCTATCAGACACTGCACTGACTCAGGGAATGCTGGGCGTTGTAGTACTACAAAGGCTGCCTCAGCTGCCTGTATTGCAAGTTGGATGCAACGGGGATGAGCCCCTTCTAACAGCGTATTCACACACTGGCTTGGCATATGGCAATGAATGAGAATTTCTATCAGCCACTGCACTGACTCAGGGAATGCTGGGCATTGTAGTACTACAAAGGCTGCCTCAGCTGCCTGTATTGCAAGTTGAATGCAACGGGGATGAGCCCCTTCTAAAAGCTTACTCACACACTGGCTTGGAAAATGGCAATGAATGAGAATTTCTATCAGCCAACGCACTGACTCAGAGAATGCTGGGCGTTGTAGTACTACAAAGGCTGCCTAAGCTGCCTGTATTGCAAGTTGGATGCAACGGGGATGAGCCCCTTCTAAAAGCGTATTCACACACTGGCTTTGCAAATGGCAATGAATGAGAATTTCTTTCACCCACTGCACTGACTCAGGGAATGCTGGGCGTTGTAGTACTACAAAGGCTGCCTCAGCTGACTGTACTGCAAGTTGGATGCAATGGGGATGAGCCCCTTCTAGAAGCGTATTCACACACTGGCTTGGCAAATGGCAATGAATGAGAATTTCTATCAGCCACTGCACTGACTCAGGGAATGCTGGGCGTTGTAGTACTACAAAGGCTGCCTCAGCTGCCTATATTGCAAGTTGGATGCAACGGGGATGAGCCCCTTCTAAAAGCGTATTCACACACTGGCTTGGCAAATGGCAATGAATGAGAATTTCTATCAGCCACGCCGCGGTGCACTCAGGGAATGCTGGGCGTTGTAGTACTACAAAGGCTGCCTGTATTGCAAGTTGGATTGTTATGTTAACGGCCGGGGATGAGCCCCTTCTAAAAGCGTATTCACACACTGGCTTGGCAAATGGCAATGAATGAGAATTTCTATCAGCCACACCCCGATGCACTCAGGGAATGCTTGGCGTTGTAGTACTACAAAGGCCGCTTGTATTGCAAGTTGGATTGTTATGTTAACGGCCGGGATGAGCCCCTTCTAAAAGCGTATTCACACACTGGCTTGGCAAATGGCAATGAATGAGAATTTCTATCAGCCACTGCAATGACTCAGGGAATGCTGGGCGTTGTAGTACTACAAAGGCTGCCTCAGCTGCCTGTATTGCAAGTTGGATGCAACGAGGATGAGCCCCTTCTAAAAGCGTATTCACACACTGGCTTGGCAAATGGCAATGAATGAGAATTTCTATCAGCCACGCCGCGGTGCACTCAGGGAATGCTGGGCGTTGTAGTACTACAAAGGCTGCCTGTATTGCAAGTTGGATTGTTATGTTAACGGCCGGGGATGAGCCCCTTCTAAAAGCGTATTCACACACTGGCTTGGCAAATGGAGAATTTGTATTGCAATTTGGATGTTGAGAGTAGACTCCCGCTGTAGTGGATGAGCACCTTCTATTGCTGGATTCCTGGCTTTTAGATTCCTAAAGCTTTCCCTAACTGCACAGAGATGCTATCCCTACAGCTCCTGTCTGTAAAATGGCCGCTGAGCTCCGTGCATAGATTTTTATTGCAGGCTTGAGCCCGCCCCTATGCTGCCTCCCGATTGGCTGGGAGAGCCGTTTGCAAGGCATTATGGGGTAGCCTGATGTTAGGTGATATTGTGAAATCCTCCATTTTACATCTAACATGTGGCAGGCGCCAAAATGTAGCTGGGTTCGGTCAAAACGGGTTCGGCCGAACCCGGTGAAGTTCGGATTCGTTGCGAACCGAACTTTTCCCGATGTTCGGACCGAAACCGGGTTCGGTTTTCCCGGTTCGCTCATCTCTATACGTGGGTATATAATATCATGAAAAAAGTGCATAGTGCAAAGTGAACGTTTAGCTGTTTGTATATCTACACCATGTTCCAAATTATTATGCACATTGGATTTAAGTGTCATAAACATTTAATTATTTGTTTTTTAATGAAACTCATAGATGGTATTGTGTCTTAGGGCTCTTTGGATCCTTGTAATCAATCTCAGACACCTGTGATAATTAGTTTTCCAGGTGTGCCCAATCAAAGGAAAACTACTTAAAGAGGCTTCTTCTGGCACTTCTGGCAGTGCAGACACAGCCGTGTTCTCGAGAGATCACGCTGTGACGTCACTCACAGGTCCTGCATCGTGTCAGACGAGCGAGGACACATCGGCACCAGAGGCTACAGATGATTCTGCAGCAGCATCGGCGTTTGCAGGTAAGTCGATGTAGCTACTTACCTGCAAACGCTGATGCTGCTGCAGAATCAACTGTAGCCTCTGGTGCCGATGTGTCCTCGCTCGTCTGACACGATGCAGGACCTGTGAGTGACGTCACAGCGTGATCTCTCGAGAACACGGCTGTGTCTGCACTGCCAGAAGCTGGGCGTTTTGAAGAGAAGTGGATGATACTTCTCGTCAAAACGCCCAGCTAGTAAAAGTAGTAAAAACGCCCCGATGTACACACACAATACACGCCCAGTTGTACTTTTACTTTTCAACACGCCCAGTTGTACTTTTGCAAGACTCATTTGCATAAATACAAAAATGGTCATAACTTGGCCAAAAATGCTTGTTTTTAAAAAATAAAAACGTTACTGTAATCTACATTGCAGCGCCTATCTGCTGCAATAGCAGATAGGGGTTGCAAAATCTGGTGACAGAGCCTCTTTAAGAAGGACGTTCCACATTATTAAGCAGGCAACAGGTTTCAAGCAATATGGGAAAGAAAAAGGATCTCTCTGCTGCCGAAAAGCGTGAAATAGTGCAATACCTTGGACAAGGTATGAAAACATTGGATATTTCAAGAAAACTTAAGCGTGATCATCGTACTGTGAAAAGATTTGTGGCTGATTCAGAGCACAGACGGATTCGTTCAGATAAAGGCATAATGAGGAAGGTTTCTGCCAGACAAATTAATAGGAATAGGAGAGCAGCTGATAAAATGCCATTGCAAAGCAGCAAACAGGTATTTGAAGCCGCTGGTGCCTCTGGAGTCCCGCAAACCTCAAGGTGTAGGATCCTCCAGAGACTAAAGCTTTATGGTTTATTTTTACATCAGGTTTGTGTCAGACAGATCAGAAACATTATTTTTAGGGTTACCAGTTTTGTGGGGCTTATTTTGTTGTTTTAAAACATGTTCAAAACCTGTGCAAAGCTGTAAATGTAGATCAGTATTGACTCCAGCAATCACCAAGATTAAACAAGGTCATTTCGTAGTACTCCTCAAAGTCAACACATTACATTTTTTTAAGTTCGAAACTAAGCACTGTCTTTAGATCCAAAGAGAACATAAAGGAATAATCAAGGCACAGTCTCTGGTTTGCAAAGTCTTAGTTGCTGATTCAGCGAGTGAGTCACTGGTAAATAGATCCATGTACTTAAAGGAATTGTTCAGGATTAGAAAAAACATATCTGCTTTTTCCCCCAGAAACAATGCCACTAACTTCCATTGGTTGTGTCTGGTGTTCAATTGCATAGGGCTGCAATACCAGAGACACTCTATGAACAAGAATGGCACGGTTCCAGAAGTTAAAAAAATTAACCCTTTTTTTCTAGTTTCATACAACTCCTTTAGACACTGATGACAAATGATTGCAAAATCGATGCAATGTATGAAATTATTGGCATCCTGTTTATGTATGTATGGAAAAAGTCAATTTGGACTTAATGGAAAACAGTGATTTTTAATTTGCTATTTTTACATGTTTAAGGAAGCAGCAATTGTCCAATTTCTCTGCAGCGGTATACTCTGTGTATGTTTTGCTTTTTTGTGCATTATTTTATTTATTTAATCTGTATGCTGGGTATGCCACTGTTCCACATTTCGACCAGGACTATAACTCTCAGACTGTAGGCTGTAATATTTAATATAAAATATGGTCTTGTACGCAAAGTATATTGCACTTTTTTATAAACCCTCAATGCCTATTACCGTATATTCTATTAACGTAAAGGGTCTTAACAGTCCCTATAAGCAACATCTTATATGGATAGTGGCATTGATGCTAAATTGTGGTGTGCTTTTTACCCAGGAAACTCATTTCCACAGCGATAAAACTCCTAAGGTCACACACCCAAAATTTCTCACATCAATGGCTAGTAAAAAGAGAGGAGCTATGATTGCCATCAACTCCGCTGTGCAATTTACTTATGTACCGTATATTCTTTTTCTGATAAACAAGGAAGGTCAAGTATACTTTGGTAGCTGTTTATGCTCCAAACACGAAACACAATGAGTTTTTATCTAAAATATTTGCGAAACTTAGGAAGATGTTGGAGGGTCTGGTATTAATTGGTGGCAACTTTAACGATGTCATGTTTTCAGATCTAGACTCCTCAGTTGGGACCAGACCTTACTCATCTATTCACGGTTTAATTGTTAAAGAAGGCTATTTAGATATATGGTGGTGTCTGCATGGCACAGAAAAAGACTACACATTTTTCTCAGCTAGACATACAGTATATGGTACTCTAGAATAGATATGTTTTTGGTGGGACGACACGATCTCTTTAAAGCATTTAACCCTTAAATTGGCCTGATTACGTGGTCTGATCACGCGCCTATCTCAGTGGATATATCAGACACTCTCCACACTCGACCATCCACTTTCTCCTGGAAATCACAGGACCTTTGCCACCACTTTGGCACCACATCTGGCGACTGTTTTTAACAAAGCAGCTGACACAGCGATATTTCCATCAGACATGCTCTTGGCTACTATTATCACAATACCTAAACTTGGTAAAGAACCCGATATACTGGCGAATTTTCGTCCGATTTCTTTGTTTAATACAGATGTGAAGCTGTATGCAAAGGTGGTGGCATCTAGATTATTAAATATTTTTCCGTCTATTATACACTTTGATCAAGTGAGGTTTGCAGCGAATAGACAAGCTCAGGATGGTACACGCAGAATTTTAAATTTAATACAATATGCTGAGACCTCTCGAACGCCTTCCCTGCTTTTTGCCTTAGACGCGGAGAAGGCATTTGATAGAGTCCATTGGGGATATTTAGAGGCAGTTCTTCAGAAGTTTGGACTCTCTGGATATATAAAGTCAGTCATTATGGCTTTATATTCCAGCCCCTCAGGTAGGGTACTTTCGTTTGGGTATGTCACAACCATTTATGATTACTAATGGTACTCGTCAAGGTTGCCCCCTCTCACCACTCATATTTGCTTTAATTATGGAGCCATTGGCGGAAGCTATTGAGTGAATAGAGATGTACATGGATTACTGTTTGGAAAAATAGAGCACAAAATTGGCCTATATTTCGATGTCATTCTAACTATATCCAATCCTCATATTTCTCCAACCTCCGTATATGCAGAATTGTGTTACTTTGGCGCTCTATCCTATTATAGAGTTAATGACAAAAAAGATCCCACATTTTTAATTTGGGCATCCCTGCGGGACCTCGACTTGTGTTGGAACAAGAATTCCCTTATCAATGGAATACGAAATGTATTAAATATTTAGGAATTAAATTGACGTCACCGAGCTCTGCTCTATGCCAAGAGAACTTTAGGCCACTGCTGCAATCCCTACCTAAAAAACTAGATACATACTCTAAGGTGCAGCTTATATGGGTCGGTAGAATTGCAGTATTTAAGATGTTGGGGCTTCCGCCAATCTTATACTTTTTCGTACAATAGCCATACCGATCCCCGCTGTATTTTTTAAAACAATACGACGGCCAATCTCTTCCTTTATCTGGTCGGGGCACTGCCCTAGAACACAATATTGAATAATGACTAAAGGATGGAGAGCGGGTGGTGTGGGAGTTCCAGACCTCAAGACATACTATCTGGCTCACTCTTAGATCAGGCAAAACATTGGTGGACAGATGGATCCCGTAAAGCTTGGGTACAAATTGAAGAAAATAGTTTTGGGTCCGGGCTTTATCTTTACTGAACCTGCCAGGGGTAACAAATAATGTTCCGTTTACCCTCACTTTTCAAGGGCCTTAAGGCTACAAAGGAGGCTTGGGTTAAATATACTTCCAGAAATTTTCAATTTAATTCTATTGATTTCCCCCCAGCTACTCTTCATATATATATATATATATATATATATATATATATATATATATATATATATATATATATAATATATACACTCTAATCCCTTCTATTGATATTTCAAACTGGGCGACTCTAGGTATTCTAAAGATAGGAGCTTTATATAACGAGGGCTCTCTGCGTTCCTTCGAGTGCCCCTCCACTACATATCATCTGCCCAAAGTTGATTTTTTTTTAAATACCTACAGATTAGACATTCCTTAGTAAATATCCAACCTAGAAATACCTTTTTTCCTAGATTAGTATATTTATGCTACTCTTCAGATGGGTCTAGGAAGAAAGGTATTTCCTGTTTCTATAGTGCCCTTACTGATTGTGATAACGATATTAAATCTAAATATATTGTGAATCGGGAACGGGACTTAGGGGAGACGTATAATACAGAGAAATGGACAATGGGCACTCAACTGGACCAAACATATATCAAAAGGAGTACATCATTGGGAACTCTCCCAAACTTTACTACTTAGATGGCATTTAACTCCAGCCTGGATTTCTAAAATTAACCCTGCATATTCTGATCTATGCTAGATAGGCTGTGGACTCCGAGGCACATATCTTCATACATGGTGATCATGTCCTGTTTTGATACCATTTTGGTCTATTGTTTTTGATGCCATAAACAAACTTATGTCAACTTCTATACCCTTATCGCCAGCACTAGCATTATGTTTTCTACATGTAGATAAATTACCCACTCATGTTCAAACTGTAGCTTCACATATAATCTTAGCTGCTAGGAGTGCTATTGCTAAATCTTAGAAGGACTCAAAAAAACTCCCTCCCTTATGGAGGTTTGGTCCTTATAAAATGGAGTTACAATACTCAATGTATACCTTAGCCTACGAGAAAGTAAAAAAACAATGGGGTTCATGGAATCCAGATTTTTTAAGGATGCATATTATATGTTGTCGGTTTCTAGATACCTCTGTACTTAATATCTATGTTTATATTCTAGCCTGCGAGACTGCTGGAGCATTGGCATACCTAAACCTTATTCATTTAGTTTTATTCTCAGCATAACTGTTATTTTATTTTCTGTTATCTTATTTTTTCTGTATATTTATACTTTCTAAAAAAAATCTATAAAGATTATTGTTAAAAAAAGAAAAATTTCTCTGCAGTGCCTCCACAGGGTAAATTAAGCATTACACAGGTTCTTGAATAGGAGACACACCTCTTTTAACTGAGTGTTTTCTGACAAAGACAAGACCTTAAAAGTTTTATCAACTTTTCCATCCATTCTCTCATAGGAATCAATGTTAGTTTTTTTTCCACTTGAAAGAATAGTAGAAAAATTATCCACATTCATCTGAAGCTTTTGAAAATTTTATATTTGTTTCTCATAAAAATATTCAATCCATTAGAATATCAATTTCCATCTGTCATTTATTAGTAAAATGTAAAACTAAAGAGAATGTTGGAAAAAGTGTCAACAAACCCTACATGCCCTCTATTTAAAAAAGTCAACTTTTAAATCTCCCTTTTTGATGGAAGAGTCTACAAAAAATGAGCTGATCACAGGGTGTCCCGCTGCTGGAAACCCCAATGATTAGTTGTAGACCACAGGAATAGCCAGCAGAAAGTGTTTGATTCCCCTGCAGTGCCACCACAGGGAAAATGAGGCATTACATAGTGTCCATTGAAATCAATAGACCGTCTGTGTAATGTATTGACATACAGAGTCCTCCAGAGCCAGAGACACTCTTTGTAGCCAAATAAAGAGGGGACCCTAGTGGTTGGCAGGCAAGTAGCGAATACAAAGGGGAACGAATGTGCAGGAAGCACACTGCGAAGCCAAATTTCCCAGCCACTAGCAAATATGTTGAATTAAAATATAACTTTTATTATTTTACCACTAAAGATGTCCATAGGGACATATGCAATGAGCACAGACGAATAGCACAGACGATTAAAATTTCCAGCCAGTATTAGTTTAGCAGACGCTCTATTAAGACTCTCTCTGCATGCTTGCCGGACAGAGTGAGAGTGAATTGAATTTGTTGGGCCAGCAGCTGCAGACTGCTCAGCCTCAGACTGTCGTAATGAGCGTGCTCGGATTGCTAACAGGATCTGGCTGTTTAAAAGATAAAGTATAGCCCCCCCTTTATCTTGTATACTTTATCTTTTAAACAGCCAGATCCTGTTAGCAATCCGAGCACGCTCATTACGACAGTCTGAGGCTGAGCAGTCTGCAGCTGCTGGCCCAACAAATTCAATTCACTCTCACTCTGTCCGGCAAGCATGCAGAGAGAGTGTTAATAGAGCGTCTGCTAAACTAATACTGGCTGGAAATTGTAATCGTCTGTGCTATTCGTCTGTGCTCATTGCATATGTCCCTATGGACATCTTTAGTGGTAAAATAATAAAAGTTATATTTAAATTCAACATATTTGTTAGTGGCTGGGAAATTTGGCTTCGCAGTGTGCTTCCTGCACATTCGTTCCCCTTTGTACTCTTTGTAGCCATCACCACTCCGGCTAATAGGGTCATGAGCGGAACACCCCCTCTATTAACTCAGGATTCCATTATAGGGTACTTATAAATAGGTTTAATAAATCAGGCATCCCCTTTAACATCTAGGAATTCATTTGGATAATGTGACACAACAGCAGCATATTAAAATGTCTAATTTTTCCTGGGTGAAATATGGTGACCACCCTAAGTAATTTGTTAGTCTGAAATGTATCTAATTACTGAATGCCTGCAGATGCTGCGCTATTTGGTATAATATGATCAGCACTTACGGAAAGAATGGCGGTCACCTGTCACACATCCTTCTCTTTTACAGTTTCCATACAATCAGCGCAGTTCTTGTTGACCACAACATGTGCTGGTATCATAAAGTTCAGCTGCATTGTGCCTAAGACGCCATAAAATATTAACTCTATGCTGAATAATGCAGAACTTAAATGCAAAATATGCTTTCCCGGCCAAACAAACACAGACTAATGAAAATGAGAGGCTTTTCAGCTACACACTCCAGATGGAGATGAATAAAT
This sequence comes from Rhinoderma darwinii, assembly GCF_050947455.1. Lineage (NCBI taxonomy): Eukaryota > Metazoa > Chordata > Amphibia > Anura > Rhinodermatidae > Rhinoderma > Rhinoderma darwinii. The sequence goes on along the minus strand of NC_134690.1, from coordinate 30,648,957 downwards.
AATTTTCTTCACTCTCAGGGATAATTGCTTTAAGTTTTCTATGTTCTTCAAAACCATAAATTATATTTTAAAATTTGTGACCTTGCAGGGAAAATTTTACAGCATTAAAGTATATACAGTAATAGTCACTTTTATTTTTCAAATTACCAATAAAATTGCTACTTAAAGGAGTACTCCAGGTTTTTTTTCTTTTCTATCATTAGATACCTATTCCCCCAATATATATATATATATATATATATATATATATATATATATATATATATACTCAGCGAGTATTACCTTATTTAGTTATTCCTTTCTATCTGAATTCTTCTCTTTAGTTGGGTTATGTGGCCTCACTCTGACCTGATAAAATCTACAGCAGTTAATGTAGATAAGAGTCAGCCTCTTCACTTCCTTATTTATGAACTGAACCAAACAGGTCCTTCACAGAGGGGATACAGAAATTTACGTTAATAACTACTGAGGAGCAGATACATCACTATCACACAGTTATAAGTCAGGAGGCTGAGCTGCGACCTCTTTCATTATAACTGTATGATAGAATCAAGAACTAGTAGGAGTGGCCAATCTAAACCAGGCTCTATGGATAGAATCAAGCCCTAGGTAAATAGGCCACAAAAAAATGACAATATTATTCACGAGTCAATTTGCCTGTAACAGACATGGTGGCAAGTGGGAGAAATCACCCCAGAGAACACGTCGATGCACGTTTCACAACCTTCGTCAACTTTTTCTAAGTTTACACTGTCTAAGGCCCCATGCACACGGCTGTAGCCGTGTGCACGACCCGTGATTACGGGCAAGGCCGGCCGCGGATGGCCGCGGACAGTCATCCGCATTTGCGGGCTGTGCTCCAATTATAATGTGTAGGAGCACAGTCCGTGAAATAGAAAAAAAACAGGACATGTCCTATTTTTTGCGGATGCTTTCTACGGCCTGGACACCTTCCCCTAAATATATGGAAAGGTGTCAGTGGGCAATAGAAAAGAATGGATCCGTGCTTTGATCCATAATTACGGATCTAGAATTGCGGATCAAAATTACGATTGTGTGCATGGAGCCTAAAACTTAGACAGTATTAGTAAATGTACTATTTTAACACCTTTGGGATTTATTGCAATGCAAATTGTGAGCCAGATCTTTTCATCCAATATCAGTGTCTGAGCTCACAAATGCTCTTTTGGCTAAATGGACACAAACTCTTAGGGTATGTTCACATGGCTTATTTTTGGCAGTTTTTCGTGCCATAAACGGCCGAAAAACGGTCAAAAAAATCGGAAGCAGAATGCCTCAATTGATTTCAATGGGAAAAAACGCGTTCTGTTCCGACTGGGCGTTTTTTTATGCGGCCGTTTTGAAAAACGCCCGCGAAAAATAATTGCATGTCACTTCTTGAGCCGTTTTTGGAGCCGTTTTTCATTAGAAAAACAGCTCCAAAAACGGCCGTAATAATTCAGTGAAAAACGCGAGTTGCTCAAAAAACTTCTGAAAATCAGGAGCTGTTTTCCCTTGAAAACAGCTCCGTCTTTTCAGACGTTTTTGAGTTTGTGTGTGCACATACCCTAACAGACAAACTCCAAAATCTTGTGGAAAGTCTTCAGAGAAGTGTGGAGGCTGCTATAGCTGCAAAAGGAGCCCAACTCCAAATTAACAATCATGGTTTTGGAATGAAATGTCCAAAAAGCTCATATAGGTAGCTCATATAGTGTACCTACAGCAGTGGTCCCCTGGCAGTGGTTCAGGAGCCACATGTGGCTCTCAACTCCTAGCTGTGTGACTTGTAATAGGAGCCTAAGGTTTTCACTTTATTTGCACTGGCTATAGTTAGACTTCCACAATGACAATATTGCAGACATTTCCTAATCCCAGAGCATTGCCAATTTGGATGTACTCGGCTATCTCCAACAGTCCTATAGAGAATATATGGTGCGTCCGAGCGCATTCGTGACCTGCCACTCCATTCATAAGGGGATTTGCAACCCCTGTTCTCTTGATCGGTGGGGGTCCCAGTGATGGGACCAGTAGCAATCAAACACTTATCACCTATTGTAATGCCCATGGCCGTGGACCGCCATGTTTGCTTACCTCCTGACGGCTGCAGCCATGGATCAGTGATCTCCTTCTCAAGAGACGCGAGCGCTCACTTCCACTTTGCTCTGCTGTGTCCCGTAGGGTGCGCGCGCATGCTCGTGCTCGCTCTTAAAGGGCCAGCGTGCGCACCTGAATTAAAGACCAAATTAGCCCATGAGCCCCCGTTCTATAAGAAGGGCTCTGCCCCTTCCTGCATTGCCTGAGCTTTGTTGTCATTACCCTAGTTTGTCTCTGCGAATGGTCTCCTAAGTGTCTTCCAGTTCCCAGTGTTTCCTGTTCCTGCTACCTGTAACCTGTATCCTGTGCTATCCTGGTCCAAGTGCCGTATTGAGTTGTTGTCGTGCTACACTGTGTACCATGCCTGTTCTGCTATACCATGAATGGTGCCTACCTGCTGCCTAGTCCCATCCGAGCCTGTCTTGCTACTGTCGAAGCTACCACAGGTAAATATATATGCAGGGCCGGCCTTAGGATAGATGCGAAATTATCTAATAATAATATTTAATAATATAATATATTATGACCCCTTCAAGGACACAGTATTTTTTCCTCTAATTGTGTCCAAAGTATTATGCCCCCTGTAGTACCCCTACAGAGTATAATGTCCGCTTAGTGGCGCCCACACATTATGGTGCCCCCTGTAGATTTTGCCATACAGCCTCCCTGTGGACTGGCCATAATCCCCCACCTCCTCCTTGTAGATCGTGTCATACAGCTCCCCCCACCTCCCCACATGTAGACAGTGCCCCCAAACAAAAACAAAAATTTTACTCACCGAGGCCCAGTTCCCACGACGAACTGAGCTGCTCCACGACGGGATCCTTCCATAGGCCGGCGTGATCCTGTAGCCAAGTACAGAGTTTCCCAACCTTTTCGGACTGGAGGCAGCACTGGAAAAATAAAATTTCCTCATGGCACCCATACCAAAAATAGTTTTGAGAAAGACAGAAAACGACTAAAAACAAGCACTACATTCACAGGGTATGTTCACACGTGTTGTTTTAAGGCAAAAAAACATCTGCCCAAAAATTCCTTCAGGAATTTTGAAGCAGATTTTTTATTGACAGCGTTGTTTGACCTTTTTTTGCGTTTTTTTCTTAAGCCGTTGAAGCAAATGCAAAAGACGCAGGAAAAAAAAGATCCAAACGGGCGACGCAGGTATTTTCTGCCTCCTATTTATTTCAATTTGAGGTCAGAGGCGGAAACAACTTGAAGACCATCAGCCCCCCACTCACAGTAAAATTACCATCATCCCACCACTCACAGATAACCCCTGTAGGTAGCGCCACACAGCCCCCTTGTAGGTAGCGCCACACAGCCCCCTTGTAGGTAGCGCCTCACAGCCCCCTTGTAGATAGCGCCACACAGCCCCCTTGTAGACAGTGCCGCACAGCCCCCTTGTAGATGGCGTCACACAGCCCCCTTGTAGATGGCGTCACACAGCCCCCTTGTAGATGGCGCCACACAGCCCCCTTGTAGATAGCGCCACACAGTCCCCTTGTAGAGAGCGCCACACAGCCCCCTGTAGAGAGCGCCACACAGCCCCCAATAGAGAGCGCCACTGAGCCGCCTGTAGAGAGTGCCGCATAGCCCCCTGTAGAGAGTGCCACACAGCGCCCTGGTAGGGAGTGCCACACAGCCCCCATGTAGGTAGTGCCACACAGCCCCCATGTAGGTAGTGCCACACAGCTCACAGCCCCCTTGAAGGTAGTGCCACACAGCCCACAGCCAGCTTTTAGATAGGACCCCCCTTCCTGTAGATAGCGCCACTGTAGCTCCCTGAATGGACACAGATGACAGGAGCTTCTCCTGGAGTGGAATCCCCGGTCACAGCGTCGCCAATGCTGTGGATGGGGATTCCGCTTCAGGAGTTTCCGCTGATGTCACTGTCCATATATGGACAGAGACATCAAGCAGTGCGCTCCGTGTGGCTGGGGATTCCGCTCCTTCAGGGAGCTACAGTGGCGCTAGTAGATAGCAGAGCAGGGAGATACTTCCCTGCTCTGCTATAGTACCATCGCTACCGCGGTAGCAGATGCAGCGGCTACTAGCGGCGCCATCGCCCTCATGCCTGGTGTCGCCGCTAGCAGCCGCTATGGCTGCTACAGCGGTAGCGACAGCACTGAGTGAAGAAGCGCCCTGGCGGAAAGGCGACTGCCGAGTAGCCGTGCCCGGGCGCTGCTGAAACAAGCAGGTGGAAAGGGAGCCAGTGCAGTGCCAGTGCAAGGCACAGGTCGCACACACCTAAGGCTGGCCCTGCCTATATGAACTATAGACTTTGACCTGTATCCTGTTGGCAAGCTGCCATACCGTTAAGGCGGTATGGCCTAGTGGGTCCACGCACCCTACGAGACAGTACGCTCTGGCCATGGACCCCGCTGGTCAATCCAAGACCATGATGACGTCACAAGAGATGCGGGCAGATATGCTAGACCTCCTGTCTCGACAGGACCAACTCCTCCAGGCATTAAACATTATTGCATATCGGTTGGATGTGCAAGCTGCCACTCCTCCTACTACACCTCCCGGCAGTACAGATCCTCCGACTACATCTCCTGGCAGTACTGATCCCCGATTTTCTTTGCTGCTACCTCACCGCTGTGATGGAGACACGAAGACCTGCCGTGGATTTTTGAACCAGTGTCAGATCCACTTTAGCCTGTATGCAAGGGCATTCTCGACTGATGGCAAAGGGTCACTTTCATCGTCTCTCTCCTCACTGGCAGGGCCCTTGCATGGGCGAACCCTATCTGGGAAAGACAAGGACCAGAGACCCGTGACTTACAGGGGTTCCTACGGACATTTCTCACAGTGTTTGAGGAGCCTGGATGAGTCTCGTTGGCAGCCGCCTCCTTGCTGAACCTTCGCCAGGGAGACACTTCCGAGAGCGAGTATGCCATCCACTTCCGCACCCTGGTGGGAGAATTGTTGTGGAACAATGAGGCCTGGTGGCTACATTCTGGCAGGGACTGTCTCCTGAAATTAAGGATAAGCTTGCCACCTGAGATCTGCCATCTACTCTGGATGACCTAATCCTTCTGGCCGCCCAGATTGACATACGGATCTGAGAAAGGTTCCAAGAGGCTCGTCGGGAGGATGGACTCCCTAGGCCGGTTTCTACTTTGCAGCGACCCCTGCTGTCCTCTTCAGCTGTTCTGCCAAAAGAGTCTTTTGGGATGGACCGTTTCAAGCTGTCTACCCTGGAGAGACAACGCAGACGCACTTCGGAACTCTGTCTGTATTGCGGCCTCGGAGGCCATCTTGTGCGTCTGTGCCCCCAAAAGCCCCAGAGCCTAGGGTTGGTTGGAGAGACAACCCTGGGTGAAGCACTTTCTTCTAAATTGTCCATTCCCGTGATCATAGTGTCCCGCGAAAAGACACATCGGGTCTCTGCCTATCTGGACTCAGGATCCGCAGCCAATTTCATTCAGAGAGACCTGGTGGATCTTCTCCAGTTGCCCACAACCCCTCTGGAGAGGCCATTGATGGTTGCCTCGGTGAATGCACTACCTCTGCCTGACCCTATTGTTGCTGTGACCAAGCTGCTGAAGCTCCAAGTAGGGGCCCTTCATTCCGAGCTCATCTCATTTTTTGTCCTATCTAAAGCCGTCAACCCTGTGCTGCTGGGCCTGCCCTGGCTCCGACTACATGCCCCAGTCCTGAACTGGAATTCTGGAGAAGTTCTCCAGTGGGGTTCCGAGTATCTCAACCGCTGCCTGGTACAGATTCATCCGGCTCAGCCTCCCCTGCCTCAGTCCTTGGCAGGATTGCCTTGTCATTATTCTGCATTCTCGGATGTCTTCAGCAAGAAAGAGGCGGTGACTATGCCCCCACATCGGGCGTATGACGGTCCTATCGAGCTGAATTGTGGACTCCAGAGGCGGAATGCGCATTTAATCGCATGAAGAGTGCCTTCACGTCAGCCTCTATCCTCCATCATCCAGATGTAGCTCTACAGTTTTCGTTGGGGGTGGACGCCTCCTTTGTTGGTGCTGGTGCACTCCTGTTCCAGAGAGGGTCCAAGGGCAAGACAAGGGTATGTGGCTATTACTCTAAACTCTTCTCTTCCCACAGAACGCAACTACTCGATTGGGGATCGGGAGTTATTGGCCATCAAATTGGCCCTGGAGGAGTGGAGACATCTACTAGGGGGCGCAGTTCATCCCATCTTGATATTCGCAGACCACGAGAACCTCACCTATCTCCAGATGGTCCAACGACTGAATCCCCGTCAAGCTAGGTGGTCGCTGTTCTTTTCCTGGTTCCAGTTTGAGCTCCACTACCGTCCGGCCGACAAGAATGTGAGGTCCGATGCCTTGTCCAGGTCATTCGAGACAGAGGATACAATGGCGTCTCTACAAAGTATTATTAACCCGTCTTGCATTTTCTCGGTCAACCCTCTGCAGGTTAGAGACAACCCTCCAGGAAGGACTTTTGTGCGCCTGGCAGACAGAGGGAGAATCCTCCACTGGGGACACAGCTCCAGACTGGCAGGTCATGAGGGTACTCGTAAAACCTGAGACCTGTTTGCCCGTCATTTTTGGTGACCCACGCTGCCCAGAGACATCATGGACTTTGTTTCATCCTGCTCAGTGTGCACAGCTAACAAGGTTGCTCACTCCAAACCTGCTGGCCTGTCCTGCCGCAGCCTGTGCGCGATGCTCCCTGGCAGCATATAGCAATGGACTTTGTTACGGACCTGCCTCCCTCTGTGGGATGCAGTGCAGTCTGGGTGATGGTGGACCGATTTTCGAAGATGGCTCACTTTGTTCCGCTGACCGGTCTACCTTCTGCTTCTCAACTGGCCGCCCTTTTCATCCAACACATCTTGCGCCTGCACGGCTTGCCTCGGCATATCGTGTCTGATCGGGTTGTTCAGTTCACCTCTAAGTTCTAGAGAGCCCTCTGTAAACTCCTCAATGTAAAGTTGGACTTTTCCTCAGCCTACCATCCTTAGTCCAATGGTCAACTCGAGAGGATCAACTAAATCATGGAGACCTACCTATGACATTTCATCTCCAAGCAGCATAATGACTGGGTGCAGCTTCTTCCTTGGGCCGAGTTCCCATATAATAATCATACTAGCGAGTCCACAAGAAATACACTGCTCTTCATAGTCTACGACCAACACCCACAAATTCCTCTCTTTGTGTCTGTTATGTCCGAAGAGCCCGCAGCTGATTCCGCTTTTCGGGAATTCCTGCGGATCTGGCAGTAGACACGATCCTCCATTCTGCTGGCGGTGGACCACATGAAACGTAAGGCAGACACAAGGAGAAGAGAACCTCCCCAGTTTTCTCCTGGTACCAAGGTCTGGCTGTCCTCCAGAAATATCCGGCTGATGGTACCATCTTACAAGTTTTCTCCCAGGTTTCCCAAACCTTTAGAGATCTTGCTACAGATCAACCCGGTCTCCTACAAGCTTCGGCTGCCTCCTACCCTCAAGATCCCCAACTCCTTCCATGTCTCCCTTCTGAAGCCTGTGGTATTGAACCGCTTCTCCAAGATTCCTACTCCTTCAGTGTCTCCCAGCGGTTCATCAGATACATTTGAGGTTAAGTAGCTTATGGACACCAAAAGACTGGGTGTCTTTTATTTGGTGGATTGGAGGGGGTTTGGTCCTGAAGAGAGGTCCTGGGAGCCAGAAGAGAACCTCAATGCTCCAATACTCCTGAAGAAGTTTCTCTCTCGCTCTGGCCCCAAGAGGAGGGGGCGTAAGAGGGGGGATTCTGTAATGCCCATGGCCGCGACCTGCCAGGTTTGCTTACCTCCTGACGGCCGCAGCCATAGATCAGTGAGCACTGGTCCCATCTTCTCGGGAGACGCCAGCGGTCACATCCGCTTCGCTCTGCTGTGTCCCGTAGGGTGCGCACGCACGCTCGTGCCCGCTCTTAAAGGGCCAACGTGCGCACCTGAATTAAAGACCAAATTAGCCCCTGGACTATAAGAAGGGCTCTGCCCCATCATGCATTGCCTGAGCGTTGTTGTCGTTACCCTAGTTTGTCTCAGCAAATGGTCTCCTAAGTGTCTTCCAGTTCCAGTGTTTCCCGTTCCTGCTACCTGTAACCTGTATCCCGTGCTATCCTGGTCCAAGTGCCATATTGAGTTGGAGTCGCGCTGCGCTGTGTACCATGCCTGTCCTACTACACCACACCTGGTGCCTGCCTGCTGCCTAGTCCCATCCGAGGACGTCTTGCTACTGTCTGAAGCTACCACCTATATGAACTACAGCCGTTAAGGCGGTACAGCCCAGTGGGTCCATGCACCGTACGTGACACCTAGTGACACCTTTCCTGTGGATAAGTGATAAGTTGTTGTTAGTGGGATAACCCCTTTAATTTCAGGTGTGATATGAAACGTGACTCTGGTGGGACTCGTACCCAAAAACTTTAAATCACCTTTGACATACATCACTGAGTTCTGCAGAAATTATGTAGTAGACAGACCCATATTTCCAATATTTAAAGATTCTATCATGACTGGGTCTGTTCCACAGGACCGGCAAATAGCTAATTGTGATGACAGTATTTAAAAAGGGGTCAATAAGTGAACCCGGAAACTATAGGTCTGTCAGTTTAACCTCCATTGTGGGTAAAATATTTGAGGGTTTTCTGAGAGATGCTATTCTGGACTATCTCAATAAAAAAATAAACTTATAGCGCAGCATCAGCATGGGTTAATGAGGGATCGGTCCTGTCAACCCAATCTGATCAGTTTCTATGAGGAGGTCAGTTCTAGATTGGACCTGAGTAAGGCTGTGGATGTAGTGTATCTAGACTGGACCTGGGTCAGGCTGTGGATGTGGCGTGTCTAGACTGAACCTGGATAAGGCTGTGGATGTGGTGTATCTAGATTGGACCTGGGTCAGGCTGTGGATGCGGTGTGTCTAGACTGGATCTGGTCTAGGCTGTGGATGTGGTGTATCTAGACATGACCTAAGTAAGACTGTGGATGTAGTGTATCTAGACTGGACCTGGGTCATGCTGTGGATGCGGTGTGTCTAGACTGGACCTGGATAAGGCTGTGGTGTATCTAGACTGGACCTGAATAAGGCTAGGCTATGGTTGTAGTGTATCTAGACTGGACCTGGGTTAGGCTGTGGATGCGGTGTGTCCAGACTGGATCTAGGTAAGGCTGTGGATGTGGTGTATCTAGACTGGACGTGGGTCAGGCTGTGGATGCAGTGTGTCTAGACTGGACCTGGTCTAGGCGGTGGATGTGGTGTATCTAGACTGGACCTGGTCAGGCTGTGGATGCGGTGTGTCTACACTGGACCTGGATAAGGCTGTGGATGTGGTGTATCTAGACTGGACCTGAGTAAGGCTGTGGATGTAGTGTATCTAGACTGGACCTGGGTCAGGCTGTGGATGCAGTGTGTCTAGACTGGACCTGGATAAGGCTGTGGATGTGGTGTATCTAGACTGGACCTGAATAAGGTTGTGGATGTAGTAAATATAAACTGGAACGGGGTCAGGCTGTGGATGCGGTGTGTCCCAACTTGACCTATGTAAGGCTGTGGATGTGGTGTATCTAGACTGGGCTTAGGTCAGGCTGTGGATGCAGTGTGTCTACACTGGACCTGGATAAGGCTGTGGATGTGGTATATCTAGACTGGACCTGAGTAAGGCTGTGGAAGTGTTGTGTCTAGACTGGACCTGGGTAATGCTCTGGATGTGGTGTGTCTACACTGGACCTGGGTAAGGCTGTGGATGTCGTGTATCTAGACTGGACCTGGGTAAGGCTGTGGATGTGGTGTATCTAGACTTTTCAAAGGTGTTTCATACTGTGCCGCATAAAACGTTGGTATATAAAATGAAAATGCTGGAACTGGGGAAAAAAACAAGTGTAATTGGGTTAACAACCCGCTCAGTGATAGAAAATAGAGGGTAGTTATTAATGGTACATCCTCAGAGTGGGTCACAGTTACCAGTGGGGTTCCACAGGCATCAGTATTGGGTCCTCTTCTTTTTTTATATGTTTATTAATGACATTGTAGAGGGTTTACAGAGTATAATTTCAGTATTTGCAGACAAATCTAAACTCTGGTAAGTGATGAACACAGAGGAGGATAATATAATATTACAGAGGGATTTTATGAAAGCTGGAGGCGTGGGGGAGTAATGGCAAATTAAGTTTAATGTGGATAAGTGTAAGGTTATGCACTTGGACCAAGGAAACAAATTCTATATTTATGCATTAAATGGTAAAAAAGACTTAGGGATATTGTTGAACAGTAAACATAACTTTATCAAGTATTGCCAGGCAGCTACTGCCAAGACAAATAAAATCTTGGGATGTATCAAAAGAGGCATACATGCTCATGACAAGAACATAGTTTTGCTTATATACAAATCACTACTCAGACCACACATGGAATATTGGGTACAATTTTGGGCACCTATATATAAGAAAGACATAGCTGAACTTTAGCGAGTGCAAAGGAGGGCGACCAAGATAATTAAGGGAATGGCTGGATTGCTGTACCAAGAAAGGTAATCAAGCTTGGGTTAGTCAGTTTGGAAAAAAGACATCTTAGGGGTGAACTCATTACATTGTGCAAATATATCATGGAAATGGAACTCTCTGCCACAGGATGTTGTGATGGTTGATTCATCATTGAACAAGTTCAAGAGGGGGCTTGACGCCTTTCTTGAAAAACATAATATTACAAGTTACGAATAGTAGATTTCTCGATATGGGACGTTGATCCGAGGATATTGCCATATTAGGGTTGGTAAGGAATTTTCCCACGCTAATACAGGGCAATTAAAAAATGCTTCATAGGGTTTTTTGCCATCCTCTGGATTAACACAGTAGGCTTATAGGTTGGACTTGATGGGCCTTTTTCTTTTGTCAACCTTATCAACTATGTAATTGTTTTCTAAAAGTCCACGTTTTTTGGCCTATTTTCTTTGTATCTTTGCTTTTGTATCTTTAGTTTTAAAAACCCGACGGGTGGGCCACAAAATGCATATGTTTTAGAAGAAAATTATCTATTATATGTTTATATCCATTTTGTATGCTTGAAGTTTACTATCAATCAATGCTTGCTGCACCAACATTTATGTAAGCCAAATAAAAGCTTCTCTGGTAGGATTTGCCCGCACAACCTTTGAGCTGCCTTACTTTTTAGATGTCAAACACACACTGATTGCACCACAGAGCCTCCCATGAAACGATTTCTATAAGTTCAATGTTAGTAATTACTATGCAGCCGTTATTAGCTTCCATCTGTCATCTAAACCATAGAACTCTGCACACTAAGTGGAGCTCCCTTTTAAAACATGTTTCGGGGACCTGTATATTTTTACCTTTCTACAGATTAAATCAAGATGGTGAAGCAGTGTCAGAAAACCTCACCCTATCATTCTGCTTTTGGGCAACAAAAATTTAGGAGAGGGGACTGCAGAGTGGGTCTATTTAGAGTTCAATGGTCTACAGTTTACAAATGCAATTCATCTACTTCTAAAGGTAACTCTCTAAATACACTGTATTACTTATCTTGTACTGATCCTGAGTAACAACCTGTACAGTATTTATAGTCCACACCTGTGTTTAAAATCTTGCAGGCTTCAGAGCTTAAATCTCCCAGAATTTCTTGCTTTTTAAGAGATGGCAATTGGTATTCTGTGAATAGTTATGTTTACGACACAGTCAAATGCTATTAAAAGGTGGAAATATAGTTTTAAAGAGGCTCTGTCACCACATTATACGTGCCCTGTCTCCTACATAAGGAGATCGGCGCTATAATGTAGGTGACAGTAATGCTTTTTATTTTTAAAAAAAACTATCTATTTTTACCACTTTATTAGCGATTTTAGATTTATGCTAATGAGTTGCTCAATGGACAACTGGGCGTGTTTTACTATTGACCAAGTGGGCGTTGTACAGAGGAGTGTATGACGCTGACCAATCAGTGTCATGCACTTCTCTCTATTCATTTAGTCAGCGCATAGGGATCCTTTTAGATCAGTATGTGCTGTCTTATACTAACACATTAACGATACTAAAGTGTTTAGACAGTGAATAGACATTCCACAGGATGTCTATTCACAATCCCTGCACTTCGTTACTGTTTCTGTGGTAGTTACAGCAGAGCAAGCGTAATCTTGTTGTAACCTGTCATTTACAGCGTAATCTCGCGAGATTACGCTTGCTCTGCTGTAACTACCACAGAAACAGTAACGAAGTGGCGGGATTGTGATCCCGTGGAATGTCTATTCACTGTCTAAACACTTCAGTATCGTTAATGTGTTAGTATAAGACAGCACATAGCGATCTAAAAGGATCCCTATGCGCTGATCAGTGGTGTAACTACCGCAGTAGCAGCCGTAGCGGCTGCTACGGGGCCCGCAGCATGAGGGGACCCGATTCGCCCACCTGCACGGCCCCCCCTTCCATGGCCGGAGGCTCCGCTAGCAGCCGCTATGGCTGCTACAGCGCAACGCCACTGAAGGGGTTGTTTCTACAAAAGACATGCATCCCCTATCCACAGGATAGGTGATACATGTGTGATCGCTGGCAGCGATAAGGAGAACAGGGGACTGAAAGTCCCCCAAAGTTCTCCATGACAAATCTCGGACTTCCGGGGTCTGTCTGCAGCTCCATAGAAATGACTTGCGCACCGGTCGCGCTTTCATTTTTATTGAACTGCGCAGACGCCGGAAGCCCAAGGTTTGTCATGGAGAACTTCGGGGGACTTTCGGTCCCCCGTTCTCCTTATCGCTGCCAGCGATCACACATGTATCCCCTATCCTGTGGATAGGGGATGCATATCTTTTGTAGGACAAACTATAGGCCGTTTTTTGTTGGGGGCTGTTACCTACAGGGGGGGTTTAGGGCTGGATGGCGTTATCTTCAGGGGGGGCTGACTGGCGTTATCTATAGGGGGGTGTATGGATTTATCTACAGGGGGGGCTGTCTGGCGTTATCTACAGGGGGGCTGTCTAGCGTTATCTACAGGGGGCTGTCTGGCGTTATCTACAGGGGGGTGTATGGCATTATCTACAGGGGGGCTGTATGGTGTTATCTACAGGGGGCTGTCTGGCGTTATCTACAGGGGGGCTGTCTGGCGTTATCTACAGGGGGGCTGTATGGCGTTATCTACAGGGGGGCTGTCTGGCGTTATCTACAGGGGGGCTGTCTGGCATTATCTACAGGGGGGCTGTCTGGTGTTATCTACAGGGGGGCTGTATGGCGTTATCTACAGGGGGGCTGTATGGTGTTATCTACAGGGGGCTGTCTGGCATTATCTACAGGGGGTTGTATGGCATTATCTACAGGGGGGCTGTATGGTGTTATCTACAGGGGGGCTGTCTGGCGTTATCTACAGGGGGTACTGTCTGGCGTTATCTACAGGGGGCTGTCTGGCGTTATCTACAGGGGGGTGTATGGCATTATCTACAGGGGGGCTGTATGGTGTTATCTACAGGGGGAGGGCTGTATAGCGTTATCTACAGGGGGGGGCTGTATGACGTTATCTACAGGGGGGCTGTATGATATCTACAGGGGGCTGTATGGTGCTATCTATAAGGGGCGCTGTGTGGCGGAATCTAAAGGGAGGCACTATCTACAAGGGGGGGTTGAGTGATACCCAGGGGAGGGGGGCCCCAGTCAAAAGTTTGCTATGGGGCCCAGTCTTTCCTAGTTACGCCCCTGGCGCTGATTAAATTAATGGAGAGAAGTGTATAACGCTGATTGGTCAGCGTCATACACTACTCTGTACAACGCCCACTTGGTCAATAGTAAAACATGCCCAGTTGTCCATTGAGCAACTCATTAGCATAAATCTAAAATCGCTAATAAAGTGGTGAAAATAGATAGTTTTAAAAAAAATAAAAAGCATCACTGTCCCCTACATTACAGCGCCAATCACATGTACAAGATAGGGCACTTATAATGTGGTGACATAGTCTCTTTAACTCCTCAAGGACACAGCCTGTTTTGGCCTTCAGGACACAGCCAATTTTTCAAATCTGACATGTGTTACTTTATGTGGTAATAACTTCGGAATACTTTTACCTATCCAAGCGATTCTGTGATTGTTTTCACGTGACATGTTGTCCTTTAAGTTAATGAAAAAATTTGGTTGATAAATTAGGTATTTATTTCTGAAAAACACCAAAATTTAGAGAAAATATGCAAAAATTAGCATTTTTCTAAATTTAAACGTATCTGTTTGTAAAACAGATAGTAATACCACACAAAATATTAACTAGTTAACATTTCCCATATGTCTACTTTATGGTTGCATCATTTTTTGAACGTCCTTTTATTTTTCTAGGACGTTACAAGGCTTAGAACTTTAGCAGCAATTTCTCATATTTTAAAGAAAATGTTAAACAGGGGCCAGTTCAGTTTTGAAGTGGCTTTGAGGGCCTTATATATTAGAAAGTCCCCATAAATCTCCCTATTTTGATAACTGCACCCCTCAAAGTATTCAAATCAGCATTCACAAAGTGTTTTACCTATGAGGTGTTTCACAGGAATTAAAGCAAAATAGAGGTGACATTTACAAATTTTATTTTTTTTGCCGAAATTCATTTCTAATACATTTTTTTTGTACCACAGAAGGTTTTACCCGAGAAATACAACTCAATATTTTATTTCCCAGATTCTTCCTTTTTTATAAATATCCCACATGTGGCCCTAATGTGTTACATGACTGAACTACAGGCCTCAGAAGCAAAAGAGCACCTAGTGGATTTTGGGCCCCCTTTTTTTTAGAATATATTTTAGGCACTTTGTCAGGTTTGAAGAGGTCTTGTGGTGCCAAAACAGTGGAAACACCCCAAAAGTTACCCCATTTTTGAAACTACACCTGTCAAGGAATTTAGCTAGGTGTATAGTTAGCATTTTGACCACACAGGTTTTTCGCTAAATATATTGGAATTAGTCTGTCAAAATGAAAATCTACTTTTCTTCTGAAAAAACATAGAAATGTTTAATATTTATAAGGAATTACAAAGAAAATTCACCCCAATATTTGTAAAGCAATGTCTCCCGATTACGACAATACCCCATATGTGGTAATAAACTTCTGTTTGGACCCACAACAGGGCTAAGAAGGGAAGGAGCGCCATTTGGATTTTGGATTTCTGATTTTGCTGGAATGGTTTTCGGTGCCATGTTGCATTTGCAACGCCCTGGAGGGACCAAAACAGTGGAAACACCCCAAAAGTTACCCCATTTTTGGAAACTACACCTCTCAAGGAATTTATCTAGGGGTATAGTTAGCATTTTGACCACACAGGTTTTTCGCTAAATATATTGGAATTAGTCTGTGAAAATGAAAATCAACTTTTTTTCTGATAAAACAGAGACATATTTAATTTTTACAAGGAATAAAGGAAAAAAAAGAACCACAACATTTGTAAAGCAATTTCTCCTAATTACAGCAATACCCAATATGTGGTAATAAACTGCTGATCGGACCAATGGCAGGGCTCAGAAGAGAAGGAGCACCATTTGAATTTTGGAGCACGGATTTTGCTGGATTGGTTTTCGGTGCCATGTCGCGTTTGCAATGCACTGGAGGGGCCAAAATCATGGAAGCCCCCCAAAAGTGACCCCATTTTGGAAAAACCCTCAAGGAATTTTTCTAGGGGTATACTGAGCATTAGACAATTTATTAGAATTAGGCCAGGAAAATAAATATCAACATTTTTTCCAATAAAATTTCACAAGGGATAAAGGAGAAAAAAACCAACAATTTTTTATAAAGCAATTTCTCCCGAGTACGGAAATACCCCACATGTGGTCATACGTTTTTTCATTAGAAATGAATTAATCCTTTCAGGACTGATCCATTTTTTGCTTTCTTACTTTCGTTTTTCACTCCCCGCCTTCCAAGAGCCATAACTTTTTTATTTTTCGATCATTAGATCGGTGTGAGGGCTTATTTCTTACGGGAGGAATTGTAGCTTCTATTGACACCATTTAAAGTACCATAAAATGTACTGGGAAACTGAAAAAAAATATTTGTTGGCTGAAATTGGAAAAAATCTGATTCCATTTGTTGGGGGTTTCGTGTTTACAGCTTTCACCGTGCGATAAAAACGAAATCTTTACTTTATTCTGAGGCTCAATACAATTACGGTGATACCAAATTGATATTGTTTTTTTTTTATATGTTACTACTTTTACAAAGAAAAATCTATTGGTTAAAATAAAAATTGTTTTGTTTCACCACATTCTGAGAGCCGTAACTTTTTTATTTTTCGGTTGATTGAGCGGTGGGAGGTGTTATTTTTTTCTCGGGAGGAGCTGTAGTTTTTATTGGTATCATTTTTTGATACATAAAAAGTGATTAAAAAAAAACAGCGATTTTGGCGGTTTAAATTCTACATTTTTATTACGGTGTTCACGGTGGGAATTAAATAATGATAGCGATACCAATTTTGTTCATTTTTCTACATTACTTTAGAAGAAAATGGGGAAACATTTTTTTAGGGAACTTTTACATTTTTTTTCACTAATAACTTTAATTGTTCTACACATTTTATTAGTCCCCTTAGGGGATTTGATCCAGCAATCATTGGATCGCTGGTACAATACACTGTAATACTAATGTATTGCAGTATATTGTTATTTTTACAGGCTTCTGTAACACCGCGATCGCTGTACCTGTCCGTTAGTCCCGGGTGTCAGCTGTAATAAACAGCTGACACCCGCAGCATATACAGCGAGCTCAGCACGTGAGCCCGCTCCATACATCAACCCCCGCACCATGACGTTTATATTAAGTCATAGTGCGCAAAGGGGTTAATGCACAGCCAGGGGCGTAACTAGGAAAGACTGGGCCCCATAGCAAACTTTTGACTGGGGCCCCCCCCTCCCTTGGGTATCACACAACCCCCTTGTAGATAGTGCATTTTTTACAGCCCCCCCTGTAGATAACGCCATACAGCCCCCCTGTAGATAACGCCATACAGCCACCCTGTAGATAACGCCATACAGCCCCCTCTGTAGATAGCGCCATACATCCCCCTGTAGATAACGCCACACAGCCCCCTCTGTAGATAACGCCATACAGCCCCCCTGTAGATAACGCCATACAGCCCCCTGTAGATAACGCCATACAGCCCCCTCTGTACATAGCGCCATACATCCCCCTGTAGATAACACCATACAGCCCCCCTGTAGATAACGCCATACAGCCCCCTCTGTAGAGAACACCATACAGGCCCCCCTGTAGAGAACGCCATACAGCCTCCCCTGTAGAGAATGCCATACAGCCCCCCCTGTAGAGAACGCCATACAGCCCCCCCTGTAGAGAACGCCATACAGCCCCCCTGTAGAGAACGCCATACAGCTCCCACCTGTAGGGAACGCCATACAGCCTCCCCTGTAGGGAACGCCATACAGCCCCCCCTGTAGGGAATGCCATACAGCCGCTCCCCCTGTAGGGAACGCCATACAGCCCCCCCCTGTAGGGAACGTCATACAGCGTCCCCCCTCCCAAAAAAATTGCAACCTACAGTGTGTCCTACAAAAGACATGTATCCCCTATCCACAGGATAGGGGATACATGTGTGATCGCTGGCAGCGATATTGAGAACGGGGGACCGAAAGTCCCCTGAAGTTCTCCATGACTAACCTCTGACTTCCGGCGTCTGCGCAGCTCAATAAAAATGAAAGGAGCGCTGGTCACGCATGCGCACAAGCGCGACCGGCGCTCCATTCATTTCTACGGAGCTGCCGACACAGACCCCGGAAGTCCGAGGTTTGTGATGGAGAACTTCAGGGGACTTTCAGTCCCCCGTTCTCCCTATCAATGGCAGCGATGGATAGGGGATAGGGGATACATGTCTTTTGTTTAATGGCAGAGCGGGGAGATACCTCCCTGCTCTGCCGTAGTCGTGTTCAGTGACGTCGCTCTGTAGCAGCCATAGCGGAGCCTCCGGCCATGGTGGGGGCCCGTGCCGGCGGGCGAGATGGGCCCCCTCATGCCACGGGCCCCGTAGCAGCCGCTACGGCTGCTACGGCGGTAGTTATGCCACTGTGCACAGCGGATTGTTTAAAGTGAAAATTGCCATTTTCCACTGATATGCCATTTTAGTGCATAATATGTTGTGCCCAGTTTGTGCCACTGAAGACAAATACCTCACAAAACGTTAAGAGGGTTCTCCCGGGTATGGCGATGCCATATATGTGGGTGCAAACTGCTGTTTGGGCACGCTGCAGGGTTCAGAAGGGAGGGAGCGTCATTTTGCTTTTGGAGCGTAGAATTGGTTTGGCAGTTGTTCTGTTTGGGGTATTGCTGGTATTTCAGTTTATGATGTGGGGGCATATGTAATCTGTGCAGAGTACATCAGGGTATAATAAGAGGGTATAATAATGCGGTAAATAAATAACAATCCGCAGATATGTGGCCGGTGTCGCACTGAAAAATTGCGCTCGATCTTATCCGATTTTGGAACACTCTGCACATTTTGCATCGCCATATTCTGAGAGCCAGAACTTTTTTATTTTTTCTCCGCTGGAGCTGTGTGAGGGCTTATTTGTTGCGGGACAATCTGTAGTTTTCATTAGTACCATTTTGGGGTACATGCGATTTTTTTATCACTTTTTATACAATTTTTTTGCAATCCTGACCAAAAACAAGGAATTCTGACAATGTTTTTTAGTTAATTTTTTTGCGGCGTTCACCGTAAGCTATAAATTACATTGTTACTTTATGCTGCGGGGCGGTACGATTACGGCGATACCATATGTATATAGTTTTTTTTATGTTTTGCAGGGTTTGCACAATAAAATCACTTATTTATAAAAAAAAATATTTTCTGTGTCACCATATTCTGAGAGCCATAAGTTTTTTATTTTTTAGCCAAAAAAGCTGTGTAAGGGCTTGTTTTTTTGCGGGACGGGTTGTAGTTTTTATTGGTACTATTTTTGGGTACATGCGACTTTTTGATCACTTTTTATTCTTTATTTTTGGAGGGGTGGTGACCAAAATATAGTGATTCTGGCATAGTTTTTTAATAGATTTTTTTGGGGTGTTCATCATGCGGGAAAAATAACAATATAGTTTTATAGATTGGGTCGTTACGAACGCGGTGATACCAAATATGTGTACTTTTTTAACGTGTTCATTTTTTTTTGTAATAAAAGTCTTATTATAGGAAAAAAAAAGCATTTTTTGTTTATGTAACTTATAACTTTTATTTTTACACTTTTTTTCAAACATTTTTATTACCTTTTTTTAAAACTTTATTTACTGGTCCCACTAGGGGACTACGAGACTTGCAGCTTTGATCGCTGCTAGAGTACATTACACTACCTACGTAGTGTAATGTATTCTAACTGTCATTGTGACATGACAGTCACACTGACAGGAAGCCTCGGCAGACTGGCCGGAGTCTGCTCCGCCGAGGCTTCCATACATGGCAGCCCCGGGGCCATTGTCTGTCTCCGATTGCCACAACAAGCATCGGCAGCCCCCACAATCACTTCGTGTGGGCTGCTTCAAACCCATTAAATGCGGCGATCGCAATCAGTCGCCGCATTTAAGGGGTTAATTGCCGAAAGCAGCAGCGATGGTCCGCTGACCGGCAAGACTGGAGTGTCAGCTGTCGGGGATAGAGTGACATACACAGAGTGACAGTTTGAAATAGTGACGAAAATGAACGTCCTGGTGCGGGAACTAATACCCGATCATGACGTTCATTTTCGTGATAGGTCGGGAAAGGGTTAAATTGAATTTGTCTTATGACAGATGCAATGGAATCCATATTTTTTTATTTACTTTTGCATACTATAGTTTTTATAATCAATTATTATTACTATTATTATTATTATTATTATTATTATTTTGCCTTTCATTTATTTAAAGGGTAACTAAACTTTAAAAAACCTTTTGATGTGTCATAGTGACATGTGGGACGTTTTGATTGGTCTGGGTCTGAGCACTGAGACCCCTAAATCAATCGCTAAATCCAAGTGGCAGAAAAACTCAGGTAAGCGCTGAGCCGCTGGGTTTGTGGTCGTCTTTTCTCGGGAAAGCCTAGCAATTGGTGTACGAGCTCAATAAAAAGTCAATGCTCAGAACCCCACCAATCAAAACTTCTGACATTTCACTATGACATGTCAGAAGTTGTTTGAAAGTTTAGTTACCCTTTATATTACCATATTTTAAAAGGGTCAGGCATCTTTCATGCTAGGACTGCTTTTAATGTGTACCTAACATAAATCAATAGCACATGCAAAGATAATAAGCTTTGTAATATATCTTGTTAAAGAAAAATGTAAGTTTCTAAATGTATCAGATGCCTCTTTGCCCCTATACCTGTCTATTGATGTGTCTGTAATGTCCAGAAACTCTGCACTCACTGAAAACCATGTCAGCTATGCGGTGTAAAACTCTTCGGAGCTTCTCACTGTGGGATGAGATTCCACACAGCAGTGCTGCAGAGAGACTATGTGGGCAGGATGGAGGAGAGGGCGAGAATCTGCCCGTTTTCATTTCACGATTGATCAGAGTATTTAGGCTGGCAGAACATGTGATAGAATCCTCTGCTCGTTTATTAGAAGCAGGCACAGAATTGTGGGCTGAGGTGCAGTGCTCCTGAGTGTGGGAGAACATTATATCCGCTAGTGCCTGCCCCTTCTAAAGCTGAGCTCCTAAATAACTGACAAGTAAAGACAAAGCCTAAAGAGGGAAGTAAACTGTTAAAAAAATATATTATACAGGTAACGTTGTGTTCAGAAATACTGATATCACTCAAGAACACATTCATGAAAAATGTGAAAATTCACTTGGAATGATAGATACCCCATAAAACTGCAGGTCCATAGCTCACACCATGACCATAAAGGTGATATCGACAAACATAGCTTGATCACATTGAATTTATATGTTGCTTGTAAAGCTGACCCTATAAAGTGTGAAGGATAGCAATAAATTACAGCTGTATATACCTGTTTGCTATGCAATGACCTCAGACCAAGAAGCCTATCCAATATAGAGTGATAGTAAATATAGAAACATGGCATGGTTCAACACTTTGCTAAGTGCCATGCCTACAGAAATTTAAGCAATGCCATATATTAATGTGCCATCATAACTGCTATATCTAGATGCCAACTGGCAGGAAACCACCATGCATGTTGCCAGCCAAATTACAACAGGCCGGTTTGTCTTTCTGTGTCCTTGCAGTTATGCTTTTCTTTACAGATTTCTTAATATAATCTTTTCTGGAAAACTTGCCAAAAATCAGCTTTTTTTGAAGGTTGGCTTAAACTTTACGCATTAATAAATCTATTAGAAGATGTTTAGCTCTTCTTAAAATAATTGGAAGGAGTTAAGATAGAATTAAGCAGCCTTTTATACTGGACATTTGCCGATGTATACATTACTTATACCAAAAACCACATCATACCAGCTTCATTTTACTGCATGAATGGATTCTTCTGTAGAGTAGTCATTATAAGTGTGTCCAAAATAGTAAAACAAAGGAGGATTGAGTACGGTTTCAGGAGGAATCAAGCGCAAGATGGACTACAAAGATGAGCTCATAAGCTTGGAAGAAGAACAAACTGGAAGTCATTCACAAAGTCTGTCCAGAGTGCCCAAGTAGCATTATGGCGGTGATATGGTCAATTAGAGTCCATTTTGGTGCCGATTCAGGACTATTTTTTACCTTTAGGACCAGACAGATTTTAATTGTTTTCAGTGCATGTTAGTTTAACCCCTTTCCGCATTTGAACACACTATTGCGCACTAATTACAATGTTCTGACGCAGGACGATGTAGTAGTACGTCTAGTGGATGACGTGGGCACAGGAGCAATAGGCAGAATCAGAGATTCCTCTAATCCTGGCCACTGACATGGTCAATAGCTACTGCAGGATCTAAGTGCTTAGACAGAGGGAGGGGATGCAGATATCAAGGGGTACAATGGGTCTGGCCCCCCTCAGAAGTAGATTTTTTTGTTAGCCGTTATTTATCGGATTTGTTTGCACTATGAAAATCAAATCCAATACATAACGCCATACTGGCATCCCCACTGCTCTCAGTCCCGCTTCTTTGTCCTCTGGGGCGTCGCCGCTTCACATGGTGCTTACGTCAAACAGCGCCAGGACATAGTGTGCTTTAGCACACACAATATCCTGATGCTGGCCAGCATTAGGACTTAGTGTGGCACCTGGAGGACAAAATACCCCAAAGTTGGGAGCTTTAAAGAGGCTCTGTCACCAGATTTTGCAACCCCTATCTGCTATTGCAGCAGATAGGCGCTGCAATGTAGATTACAGTAACGTTTTTATTTTTTAAAAACGAGCATTTTTGGCCAAGTTATGACCATTTTTGTAGTTATGCAAATGAGGCTTGCAAAAGTCCAAGTGGGTGTGTTTAAAAGTAAAAGTCCAAGTGGGCGTGTATTATGTGTGTACATCGGGGCGTTTTTAATATTTTTACTAGCTGGGTGTTCTGATGAGAAGTATCATCCACTTCTCTTCAGAACGCCCAGCTTCTGCCAGATCACGCTGTGACGTCACTCACAGGTCCTGCATCGTGTCAGACGAGCGAGGACACATCGGCACCAGAGGCTACAGTTGATTCTGCAGCAGCATCAGCGTTTGCAGGTAAGTAGCTACATCTACTTACCTGCTAACGCCGATGCTGCTGCAGAATCAACTGAAGCCTCTGGTGCCGATGTGTCCTCGCTCGTCTGACACGATGCAGGACCTGTGAGTGACGTCACAGCGTGATCTGGCAGAAGCTGGGCGTTCTGAAGAGAAGTGGATGATACTTCTCGTCAGAGCGCCCAGCTAGTAAAAGTATTAAAAACGCCCCGATGTACGCACATAATACACGCCCACTTGGACTTTTACTTTTAAACACACCCACTTGGACTTTTGCAAGCCTCATTTGCATAACTACAAAAATGGTCATAACTTGGCCAAAAATGCTCGTTTTTTAAAAATAAAAACGTTACTGTAATCTACATTGCAGCGCCGATCTGCTGCAATAGCAGATAGTGGCTGCAAAATCTGGTAACAGAGCCTCTTTAAGTAAATATCGTAATCTGGTCTGGGGTCGAATATTCTTTGTTACTCTGGTCTAGGGTCCGTATTATTTAAGAGGGTCTTGTCTGTGGTTTGATTAATTTAGGGGGTCTGGTTTGGGGTCTGATATATTTAGGGGGTTTGGTTTGGGGTCTGTATTAATTAAAAGGCAAAAACACAGAGAATCACAGCACTGGCTAAAATAAATATGGGTGCACGCCTCAAAACAGGACTAGATCCAAGGTCCCTTGATGTAGCACAAAAAGAAGAGCGGCTCGCCTCTCTTCTTTTTGTCTTAATTAAGAGGGTTTGGTCTACTGTTTGATTTATTTAGGGGCTCTGGTCTGAGGTCTGATTTATCTAGGGGGTCGGGTTGGGGGTCTGATTTACTTAGGGCGGTCTGGTCTACGATTTGATTTACTTAGGGCGGTCTGGTCTACGATTTTATTTATTTAGGGGGGTCTGGTCTAAGGTTTGAAATTATTTAAAGCATACCTCCAGTTATAAATGTTTTTTTGCAGAAAGTTTTTGCAAAATCTTTATTATTAATAACTGGAGGTACGCTTTAAGGGTGTGTGCTGAAGTCTGAATTTATTTTGGTGTCTAATCTGGGGTTTTATGCGTCCAGTTTTTTTTTTGCACGTTACTACTTTTTATTTTTACTAAAAAGCAAAAGTAGGAAAATATAAAATAAAAGACATATTTGATATTGCCATAAACGTGCCGACCCATAGAATAAATGTAATGTTATCTTATCCGCATGGTCAATGGAAAAAATGAAAAAGAAAAAACACTGGTGGAATTGCTGTTTTTTTTCCATTCCCTCCACAAAAAAGTTAATAAAAGTTAATTAACAAATTATATGTACTTCAAAATGGTGGAAAGCAAGCCAATATACAGTTATGTTGACAGAATATAAGAAAAAGGTATGGCTCTGAGAATTCAACACAAAAATTAAAAAAATTAAATTCAAATAAATTTGCTCGCATATGCCTTGATTGGCGTATCCAGCGGTCGGCCGATGACTGTCAAGGCTGGAGCAGTCAGTCAAAGCCAAGGGGTAGGCATTGGACGAGATTTACTTACTGAGAGCCTGGAGCACTTGCTGGTCATGGAAATGTCCTTGGGGGACTTGCGACCTGCAGCCACAAAAGTATGTTTAAACATATGTTAAAGTTCCCTACCTGGCGCTTTTATTGGTTTAGTTGCCATGAAGGACCAGACAGACTCCCTTTAAGGATGAGAGCCACCCTTGGTTTAGGATGAATATACGGCGGGTAGTCCTTAGATGGTTAAAATGAGGGACAGACAAATGCCCTGGGGATTCCACCAACTGGAGGCAATTTTTAACTAATGCATTAGGACTGACAACTTAAACCGAGGTAGTGCCATTTGCCAATGTATGGCACTGATATTTGGACATTGTACCGTGGTATTAATTGGGGATTGTATAGAACTGTTTATTGTGGTGTTATCTGGGCACTGCATAGTACTGGTATGTGTGCACTATATTGGTTTTCAAAATTCCTATTCTTGTGATTGATTTATTGTTTGTGATCTGTTAAGATATTGTACCTGCATAATTTTCATATTTTATCTGTAGCTTTGTTTTTCTGAGCTATTCTCTTCCAAAAAAAGGACTCGGAATCCTCAACAATGTTTACAGGGGCCTTCAAGTATCTCGACCCACATGTGTGGCTAATAGGTTATCTTTAATCTTTGCAGCTACACTGTCAATTAATAATTTTGTAGGTTAATACAGGCACATACTCAAATTACACCCATTCCCGTTCCCCATGGAAGACGTGAGAGGAGAACTCACTGGAAGGTTACCCTTCCAGTGTCTCCTACATGAGATCAGAATGAAGTGGAAGGTCGGTGAGTAGTTGTATGTTGTAGGTAAAACTTGCATTCCCTATAATATATCAATTCTTGAACATATATTCTTAGAACTCTGTGTTGTGCCATTCCTCTGTTATTCCTCCTAAAAATTTATGAATAAAATAAAAACTATATATAGCTACATCTACTTACCTGCTAACGCCGATGCTGCTGCAGAATCAACTGAAGCCTCTGGTGCCGATGTGTCCTCGCTCGTCTGACACGATGCAGGACCTGTGAGTGACGTCACAGCGTGATCTGGCAGAAGCTGGGCGTTCTGAAGAGAAGTGGAGACAGAGGACGCAGAGACAGATTAATCCAATGGTGGAGCAGGGAGCTGTCAGCTCCACACTCCACCATTCACTATGCAAAGCCAGCAGTGAGTGGCTTAGCACAGACAGGCGCGATTCAATGACGTCATCACACCTGTCTGCGTAGAACCTGCCTGCGGAGACCGGAGGAGCAGAGGAATCTCCTCCAAATGTCGAGGTAACAGGATTAGGTGAGTATTTTTTTTTATTAGGCACTATGAAGGCATTATACTGTGTGGATGACAGTTATGGGTGCATTATACAGTGTTGATGGCAGTTATGGGGGTATTATACTGTGTGGGGCAGTTATGGGGGCATTTTATTTTGTAGGGAGGCACCATAGGGAAATTATACTGTGTGGGGCAGCTATGGGGGCATTATACTGTGTGGCAAGGCACTCTGGGGCAGTGTACTGTGTGGTGAGGCACTATGGGGGCAGTGTACTGTGTAGTGAGGCACTTTAGGCGCATAATACTTTGTGGCGCAGCTATGGGGGCATTATACTGTGTGGCAAGGCACTATGGGGCAGTATACTGTGTGGTGCAGCACTATGGGGGCAGTGTACTGTGTGTAGTGAGGCACTATAGGCGCATAATACTTTGTGGGACAGCTATAGGGACATTATACTGTGTGAGGGCAGCTATTTGGGCATTATACTGTGTGGGGGGGCAGCTACGGGACATTATGATGTTTGGGGACCACTAAAGGGCTACTATGGTAGCATTATACTGTGTGGGGGCCATTATGGCCCATTATACTGTGTGGGGTCCACAATGGGGGTGCTTTATACTGTTTGTGGGAGGTGCTATGGGGCATCATAATGTGTGGGGGCAGCAATAGGGGCATTATACTGATGGGAGGCACAATGGGAGCATGATACTGTGTGGGCTGAACTGGGTGTGTATGGGCGGAAATTGGGTGGGGTTTTATGCGTGGCTTAAGTGGAAAAAAATGTGTCCCTCTTTACAATATTGGAAAGTTATGAGGTATGGCAAATGTGCAGAGATGCATTTCACATTTCAAATCATACAACTCTCCTGTGGTTGGAATCATATACCGATAGTTTTCTTCCTAGTCTGAATAGTACATGAAAATCTCTATTACTAACGTCTTCTGTGGATGAGGAGTAGCGTGAATCGCAGAGGCAGAGTTCTGTACTGGACTCTGACAATATGTAATGTGATCTTTTATTCCACCTGGAGCGCTGGACTTTACACTTCTGTGTGATCGATTCATGTACTGTCTGTTTATATCTGTCTTTCGCAGCTTGCTTGTTTCGGGCTTTATTGGCTTTTCACCAGCCCTGTGTCCTGTACTTGACTTTGTCTTGAATTTTTGCTGACTTGACCGTCTTGCTCAGATGCTATCTCCAGCCTCTGGACTGAATCCAACCTCACTGCAGCATCTGTCTTGGAAAGATTTCCACCTCTCCTCCCCCCACTATCAGGACTACACAGTGGCCCCATCTAAGCTTTTCTCTTAATTGATGAGCCGCCTAATTCTTACTGCACCTTTTTCAGATTCTCAAACAGGGTCATAAATTAGAATCAAGCTCGAATATCAATACAGTCTGCATGGGGATTTTGTCAGCAATATTATGTTTACGCTGCATGACTTGAATGAGCACTAATTGATTTGAGCTTCATACAATGACCATTACCTAAGTCCAACCATTATAGATTTTCCAATTATTTGCTGGTGACAAGCACGTCCGATTCCTAAGTGCTGTAAATCACTATTGTATTGACAATTAATACATCAACTGTTTTCAGACGATTGTGCACATTGTAGATTTACTGTACATCTTACCAATACGGTAAAAGTAGAAAAGGAATACTGTATATTTAAAGAAGACCTGACAGCTCTCCTAACATGTCTGTTTTAGTAAGAAAAAAAAAAATGTGCATTTCCCATAAATAACAATTCTCTAAAATAATTCCTTTGTGCTTTTCCTCTTTTGTTCATCCTGGAAATAGATAAATAAATTGACAACTGGATATTACCATTCCCTAATAGAGTGTGTCCCTACAACAATTTTAACACTGTCCAATCAGTGCTGCGAAAAAGGTATGATAATGCCAGAAGAAGGGCTCATTGCAGGGTTCTAAGAAAAGATGCTCCAAAATTGTTACTATATGAAGCAATGTATGTATTTATAACAACAGTAATGTCAGGACAGCTAAGAGATCACCTTTACTACACCACACAGGATATCTGACAGATTCTCTATACTACACCACACAGGAGAGCTGACAGATCCTCTATACTACACCACACAGGAGAGCTGACAGATCCTCTATTCTACACCACACAGGAGAGCTGACAGCTCCTCTATACTACACCACACAGGAGAGCTGACAGATTCTCTATACTACACCACACAGGAGAACTGACCGCTCCTCTATACTACACCACACAGGAGAGCTGACATGTCCTCTATACTACACCACACAGGATATCTGACAGATTCTCTATACTACACCACACAGGATATCTGACAGATTCTCTATACTACACCACACAGGAGAACTGACCGCTCCTCTATACTACACCACACAGGAGAGCTGACAGATCCTCTATACTACACCACACAGGAGAGCTGACATATCCTCTATACTACACCACACAGGAGAGCTGACAGGTCCTCTATACTACACCACACAGGAGAGCTGACAGCTCCTCTATACTACACCACACAGGAGAGCTGACAGGTCCTCTATACTACACCACAAAGGAGAGCTGACAGGTCCTCTATACTACACCACACAGGAGAGCTGACAGATCCTCTATACTACACCACACAGGAGAGCTGACAGGTCCTCTATACTACACCACACAGGAGAGCTGACAGCTCCTCTATACTACACCACACAGGAGAGCTGACAGATCCTCTATACTACACCACACAGGAGAGCTGACAGATCCTCTATACTACACCACACAGGAGAGCTGACAGATCCTCTATACTACACCACACAGGAGAGCTGACATCTCCTCTATACTACACCACACAGGAGAGCTGACAGCTCCTCTATACTACACCACACAGGAGAGCTGACATTTCCTCTATACTACACCACACAGGAGAACTGACAGATCCTCTATACTACACCACACAGGAGAGCTGACAGCTCCTCTATACTACACCACACTGGAGAGCTGACATATCCTCTATATTACACCACAAAGGAGAGCTGACAGATCCTCTATACTACACCACACAGAACAGCTGACAGATCCTCTATACTGCACCACACAGGAGAGCTGACAGATCCTCTATACTAAACCATACAGGAGAGCTGACAGCTCCTCTATATTACACCACACAGGAGAGCTGACAGATCCTCTATACTACACCACACAGGAGAACTGACAGATCCTCTATACTACACCACACAGGAGAGCTGACAGCTCCTCTATACTACACCACACAGGAAAGCTGACAGATCCTCTATATTACAACACACAGGAGAGCTGACAGATCTTCTATACTACACCACACAGGAGAGCTGACATGTCCTCTATACTACACCACACAGGAGATCTGACAGATCCGCTATACTACACCACACAGGATAGCTGACAGCTCCTCTATACTACACCACACAGGAGAGCTGACAGATCCTCTATACTACACCACACAGGAGAACTGACAGCTCCTCTATACTACACCACACAGGAGAGCTGACAGCTCCTCTATACTACACCACACAGGAGAGCTGATAGATCCTCTATACTACACCACACAAGAGAACTGACAGCTCCTCTATACTACACCACACAGCAGTGCCGACAGATCCTCCTATACTACACCACACAGGAGAACTGACAGATCCTCTATACTACAACACACAAGAGAGCTGACAGCTCCTCTATACTACACCACACAGGAGAGCTGAGAGATTCTCTATACTGCACCACACAAGAGAGAGCTGACAGATCCTCTATACTACACCGCACAGTAGAACTGACAGATCCTCTATACTATACCACACAGCAGAGCTTACAGATCCTCTATACTACGACACACAGGAGAACTGACAGATCCTCTATACTACACCACACAGGAGAGCTGACAGCTCCTCTATACTACACCACACAGGAGAGCTGACAGATCCTCTATATTACAACACACAGGAGAGCTGACAGATCTTCTATACTACACCACACAGGAGAGCTGACATGTCCTCTATACTACACCACACAGGATAGCTGACAGCTCCTCTATACTACACCACACAGGAGAGCTGACAGCTCCTCTATACTACACCACACAGGAGAGCTGACAGATCCTCTATACTACAACACACAGGAGAGCTGACAGATCTTCTATACTACACCACACAGGAGAGCTGACATGTCCTCTATACTACACCACACAGGAGATCTGACAGATCCTCTATACTACACCACACAGGATAGCTGACAGCTCCTCTATACTACACCACACAGGAGAGCTGACAGATCCTCTATACTAC